>NW_027397079.1:33140581-33480380 GCF_003265705.2 Callorhinus ursinus | reverse complement strand
GATGGAACCAGAGGGTATTATGCTGAGCAAAATAAGTCAATCAGAGAAAGATATGTATCACATGATCTCACTGAGATGAGGAATTCTTAATCTCAGGAAAGGACCTGAGGGTTGCTGGAGTGGTGGGGGATGGGAGGGATGGGGTGGCTGGGTGATAGACATTGGGGAGGGCATGTGCTATGGTGAGCACTGTGAAGTGTGTAAGACAGTTGAATCATGGACCTGTACCACTGAAACAAATAATACATTATATGTTAAAAAAAAAAAAAAGAAGGTAGTAGGAAAGGAAAAATGAAGGTGGGGAAAGCAGAGAGGGAGAGGAACCATGAGAGACTATGGACTCTGAGAAACAAACTGAGGGTTTTAGAGGGGAGGGGGGTGGGGGGATGGGTTAGCAGGGGGATGGGTTAACCTGGTGATGGGTATTAAGGGGGGCACGTATTGAATGGAACACTGGGTGTTAGACGCAAACAATGAATCATGGAACACTACATCAAAAACGAATGATGTAATGTATGGTAACTAACATAACATAATAAAATAAAATTAAAAAAAAAAAAGAAAGAAAATCTACCTCCCCCAACTCAAACTCAGCAATATTTGCCCACTAAGTCCTCCGGATTTCCCAAATTTTACTCTATTTCCAGACATTTCATTCTTCCAATAGCTTTTCCTTGCCTGGTGCCTATTTTTCATTTCAAACCAAAAGATGCTTTTGTGTGTGGCTGTTTTTGTTTTATTCTGAAAAGCTAAAAGGCAGTGCTCAAAGAGGATGTGAAGAAGCTGAATGGCTGGAAACTGGGTCAAGGCATCTGTTTCCTTAGGAGATAGACTCAAACTTATTTCCCAAATGGAAAGAAGATCTGGTTAACAAATTTCCAAAATTCTTCCTATAGGTTTTTCTATAAGCTTTACCTTCTTGGACATATAAAAATGATGTTGGGGAGGGCCCGTATGGTTCTGACCATAATATCCAGTGAAAACATAGATTCCGCAATCTAGAGGTCAGAAGAGGAAGACTTCACTGGATGGGATCATTAAGTCAAACACCTTCAAACTGGGGGGGGGGATCTTTTTATTTTATTTTTTTTAGCCTTTAATTTGAATACAGTTGATGTACAATGTTACATTAGTTTTAGGTGTGCAGCGTGGTGATTCGACAAGTGTACACGTTGTACTCTGCTCACCACGGCATGGTTCCCATCTGTCACCACACAACAGTGTTCCAGCACCAGTGACGATGTTCCCCACACTGCTCCTTCTGTCCCCGTGACCTACTCATTGCAAAACTGGAAGCCTGTACCTCCCACTCCCCTTCACCGATTTTGCTCATCCCCCCACCCCCTTCCCTCTGGCAACTACCCATTTAGTCTCTGTATGTTAATTGGTCTCATGCTGCTTTTTGTTTGCTTGTTTATTCATTTGTTTTGGTTTTTTAGGTTCATTTTTGCCGGCTTGTTTTCCCATGTCCATTTGTAGAGTGCCACGTTGTTGACTCGGGGGTCCTCTGTCAGCCAACCTATATGTACTGAGCAGCTCCAATGCGCTAGAGACTCTGCTGGCCCCTAGGTGAAGAGAAAGCAAGGCAGACAAGGCTCCTGCTCTCTTGACTCTTGCATTCCAGTGTTGTTGGTTATCACGATGGCAGAGGAGGTGAGTGACCCCGAAGAACAATACCAATGATGTTCTCATATGGAAAGGGATGCGAGTTACGGCGAATTTCTGTGAATATACTTATGGAAGCTGGTTGAGCAGTGGGTCTCCCTGATTGAAGGTGCCAGCATGTATCATAATGTCAAAGAGTGTCAAGCCGGATAGCCTTGGTCTTCATTTTTCCCTTAGGGATCACGTGGACGTCACAACGACTGAAGGAACCTCAGTCCCAGACACAGATTTCATCAGGTTATTAAAGTTCAGGGTCTTAGAAATAAAACATAAGGGAGTGCTGAATGACTCGCCTCTGGAGCTCATGTTTTGCCCACCAAATTGATTCTCCCCAGGTATCCACTTTAAGTGGAATGGATTCTCACATTTACTCTGCCTTCCATGGAATGAGCTGTACTAGCAGGCAACCTCAATGGCTGTCATCTGTCAGCAGTTACTACCTACCATTAAAGCTAAAGGGAATGTTAATGAAAAATATTACAGCATGCTTTGTAAAATTCACGAGCCGTTTTAATATTACCCCCTGCCAAGCCGAATATAGCGGTTTGCCGAACCACAAAATTTCACCTCTCACATCTTCTCCCCTACTCTCCTTTCCCGATACCCAGCATCCATCCAACTGGCAATAAGAAAGGCCATATTTAATTACTTAATGCAGAATTCGGTCACATTTTACCAGAGGTTATTCTGCAAGAGTCTTTTGTGTTTAGTTTTTCCGTGTGCTGAAAAGAGTGTTTTGAAGGTTGCAGACCATTCTCCCCGAGTCGATAGCTTTATGCGGACTCAGAAGCCTCATCGCGCTGTCTCACAAAGCTGTAGGAAAGCCGAAACAATGCTCTTCAATAAATAGGCTTTGTCTGCTGTGCTGGCAGCAACTGCTTCAGAAAGAAGCAGGCAATATGCTAGTGTGTATTCCCCAGAGGCACACAGCACTCCTGGGCACAGCTGCCAAATCTGTCATCTTTCTATTCTGCTCTGGCCAAATTCCTATTCTCCTTGGCTGGGGACATAAGACATAAGCTTCTTTTCCAGTCTCTGGGGCCCATGATCATTCTAGCCCTGAGAATATTCACTTTCGGGAGGGGGGATACTGTGGGACTATTTCCCCGTGGTATAAAAAGTGAATTGCATCTCAGTTCCCATAAGGCATGCACTAGTCAGCAGTTCTAAATGCAAAAAAATAAAGGATCTTGGCTCAACCTGTAATCAATAAAGTAGACTCGGATCTTTCTGAGCTCTTTGTCATCTTAGTGTCTCCCCACTGTGACTATCTTCAGAAGGATCTGAACCATCATGATATTGAGGAGAGCTAGAGACCCACTGGGGTTGAGTGGCCTTCGTGGGTATACACAGTTAGTGTCCAAGCTGGGAGCAGAGTGCATGCTTCCTGTTCTCCATTTGACCAACCACACTTGAGTTGTTTGGAAGGCTTTGGAGAGGAGGAAACCTTTGAGCTAGGTCCTGAGGGTAAATATCTATATGTTAGGGAAAAAAATCTGAGAAAAAATATAACCATGCACACGAAGGCAGACATGTGCTAAACGATGGCTTTCCAAGAATCTCAAGGAACCTAGGAGGGTAAATAAAACATGCAATTCCTGAAAGGGGGTGTGCATTACAGAGCCTGCAGAAATCCTTGGCACCAGAGATGGAGGGACCGATAGTCAGGCACCACTAGGGAGTCTCTGTCTCATGAGTAATAGGGAGTTGCTAACTGACTTGATTAGATTTCAGTTTAGATAGATCATTACAGTTTTGCTCACACAAAAACAATTATCGTGGATATTGGAAACAAAAAATATCAAATGCAGAGAGCAGTTCTAGCCATACACTAGGTGGTAAGAGAAGAATTTGCTGAAGAAATTCAGAAACAGCACTTACCAGGCTAGCTGGAAAGATAAGAGATACAAGAGCAATTCTTTAGAAATGTGGATTCAGATGGTGCCATAGGATTGCACATTTATAATAAGCATTGAGATAATGTCTAGGAGGGGGCAAGTTTGAAGAGCAGTTGAACAGATTTTCTGGAGAAGAGGAATTCGTTTGGGTTTTGATGGATGAGAGGTAAGAATTGAAGGGGAAAATAAATATTAAAAACAACTAATTGTGGGATATATAGAACTAAATTATTTGGTGAAAAGGACAAGTGATGCAGATGTTAGTGAAAAATGACTATGGGGAAAACTCTGGGTGGGGAGAAATAGTTGACCAGGACCCTGGATGCCAGATCGATGGCATCACAGCTTTAGGGGGTTACCGCTGTCAATGTTCAATGTCAAGGCTCAAGGAGCCCAGCTAGTATCATCAGATGGTTTGAACAAAGATATTTTGTCACAGCCAGTTATATGTCACAAGCAACTGAAACTGATAGTGGCTGATTTGATCAAGAAAGGATTATTTCGAAAGCCTATCAGGTATCTCACAGATTTGCTCGGAATTCTGAAGCATAGGTACTGAAAATGAATAGGAATAAAGTGAGAATATTTGGCCATACCATAGCCAAGGTAACTGCAGACACAGTCCCCTGGGAAGATGCCCCCTCCATTGCTGAGCACAAGCTGCGGCTCATGCCCCCAGGGTTGTGGTCACCAGAGCCTGCTGACATCACTGCGGCTGCTGCCAGGAAGGATGCATCCAGCCCCGGATCCTGTTTCAAAACCAGACCTGGTGAGACCACTATGCCAAGCCAAGGTCACAGACTCAAATGTGGAAAGGGATTCATACATGAGGCAACACCAAAAGAAGTTATATCTGCCACAATTTTTTGTTGTGATTTATGTTGCTGTTGGGGCACACCTTCTTGCATTTTTCCTATTGATTTCACGGAAACTACTGATAAGGTCTCTGGAAATGTTCTAAGTTCCTTTTAAGTCATCTCCAAGAAAACTCTACCCCAGTCTCTATAGCAATGTTGAAACACCACCCGAACCCCCCCGAGATTCTCATTTCTCCTTGACTGGAACACCTATGGATGGGAGGAGTCCAGAGTTCCTTCAAATGTTTGTTTTTAACTGAGATAAAATTCATGCAACATAAGAATCACCTTTTTATTTTAGTCATTTTTGCTCTATAATTCAGTGGTTTTTAATATAATCACAATGTTATAGAACAATCACCACCATCTTATTCGAGAATATTTTCAGGATGCCAAAAAGAAACTCTACACATTCAGTTACTCTCTATTCTCCTTCCGTCAGAGCGCTGACAACCACTAACCTACTTCATCTCTATGGATTGCCTATTCTGGATATTTTGTATGAATGGTATTACCAGGTATTTGTTAGTCAAGCGCCAGTCCTGAAGACAGGACTTTCTTGGAAATGTACAGCGTTTGAACCATAGGCAGGTAAATTAACCCTTTTTTCCATGCCCAGTCACCCTCCCAGCCCTTGGCATAGGCTGTCTTATCGCAAAACTGTCATATCTTTCTGGGCATCTGTATTTGATATAGTATTAATATATCAGATACAACAATAGTATCAGCGTGAATATGCCTCACATTTGGAGGAGTCATCATGGAGTAGTGATAGACTTAAGAAGACAACTAATCCATCCTCTAAAGCCATTACATACATTTTCATATCTTTATACTATTGATTACTCATTTTTTCCTTAATTTACCTTTATTCGTACCTTGTGGTAAACTCTGTGCTGAACTATTCAGAATAGCAGTTGGTTAGTGGTTAGCTAAATCCCAGTCTTCCCCAGGCCATCCATTTTCCATTAGCGTTATATCCTGAGGAGGCTTTACCTCGAACTCTCAATATATTTGATCATCATCATCAGTGTCATCACATGACTTATATACACAGGTCATGCATCTTACCAAAAATGCCAGTGTGACATCATATCACAATATGGTCATGATAGAATTCTGTTTTAATACAGAACAGATCAGTAGGAATTACGAAGGTATTTGACATCTCTTCCCAACAGAATCAGCCTTTGCCCAATGTACCAGATATTACTGTGGATAAACATTGTTACAATTGGCACACAATTCAGTTATTTCTGGGTGCCAAGTCAGTTGGGGACAA
This sequence comes from Callorhinus ursinus, assembly GCF_003265705.2. Taxonomy (NCBI): domain Eukaryota; kingdom Metazoa; phylum Chordata; class Mammalia; order Carnivora; family Otariidae; genus Callorhinus; species Callorhinus ursinus. The sequence goes on along the minus strand of NW_027397079.1, from coordinate 33,474,678 downwards.
AGCCAGTCACCCTGTCTGGATTCTCAGGCTTGTGCTGAGACTGGTATCAATTGTGTGCTATTATATAACAGGGCTCAGTTCCTTCCTAGGGGCAGGACACAAGTGTTACTTCTTGCTGTAACTGTATCACAGTGTATGTCTTATTCTGAGGTACGGTTGGCATGAGTGTAGTCATAGTACATCAGTGTAAATTGCAAATGCCCTCAGAGATTTTCCATAAGTATGAAGGTCCCCAAGGGTCCTATAGTCAGGTCCCCTGGGTCTTAGCAGCCAAGTAGAGAAGGCATGGCCTCATGGCTCCCTCATTCTCCATCTTTATTAACATAGTCAAGAGGTGCTGTTGAGTTGGGATACAATCCCTTTCCCAACACTGGGGCCTAAGAGTATATAACATTAGTCCTTGAATCTGTCCGACCCACTTCACGAAAGCTTCATGGGATTTCCAGATTTATTCCCATCCTTTGCCTCCTCCTAGAAGAGAATTTCCTCTAATCAGTGAATAAATCTTTGTCTCTGAACTCCACTCCTCATTAAAAGCAAATTTAGCTTGTCTCATGATGCTTAGATTGGCACCTAAATCTCGTAAGCTCTTCTCTGTCTTGTGGTTCAATGTCATCTAATCTGTCACTGATGCTTTTGCCATTATGTCCTTATGGAACACATTTAGGATACATGTCCCATACCCCTAAATGCTGAATTTCCCACCCTAGGTTTAGATGGGGGGTAGTCACACCTCAGTGAAATTTAGTCTGAGTATGCCATGAGGCCCCCTAGAGCCTTTCTCATCCCAGTTCAGGGAGGCTTACCTCGGGAATTCATATCTACCAGGGTGAAGCCTGCTGCTTTATTTCCATCAGGAACCCATTATTCCTTTCTCTTCTGGCTAACAGCTTTTCATTTACAGAAACAAAAGTGCTATGTCTTTGTTAACAGCATGGTCATACATGCGGCTGCTATATCGTTATCCATTATAAGCAGGGACCTTTCTAAGTATTTGATCATCAAGGTTTATACTTAACAGTTATCAGTCTGCGGGAGTTGTACACCGCACAGTCTGATGGCCAGTGGGGAGTAGTTCCTAGAAATTCTTTCCCAAATGATGCCCTTTGTAGTATATGTAACCTGAAAAATGAGCCCAAAGATACTGGCACTTGGCCAGCATTCTACTCCGTCATTAACAATAGGTCCAATGCATCATCATGTCAAATAACCCAGGTATCTCCCAAAGTGATGCCACACAAGTTTGCAGGCTTCTGTTCAAACTTGTCAGTTCCCAGAAGCAGGAATATCCTGGAAAATGTATGGCTTCACCTTTCTGAGCTTCTTAAATGTTCTAAGAGACAGTATCATTCCCTTATTCTGAACCTCTCTTTAGGCACCGAGGTAATATGGCATTTCCCTCTTTGTGTAAGCCATCTATTCGTTCCTCTACCCTCTGCTATTATTTCTCCTTCTCTTTCTCCATTTATCATTGTTTTTAACCTAAACTTCCCCACTTTTGAAAGGAATACATGTTCAGTCGCTGTGTTGGTCCACATTGCTGGCTGCGATGGGAGACTAGCAGTCTCCTCCTCACCCACTCCCAGTACATAAGGCAGGGTTACATATGTCCAGAACGAGTGAGCTCTCTCAGCCACTAGAATAAATTTGCATTCACCATCAATCCCAATGTTGCCAGATGGCACAATTAATACCAACAGGCCCCTTGGGAATGTTGGCATAAAGCTTTAAAAGTATGCCTACAGTTTCTTGCTTAGGAATCATCCCTGTTTTGGGCACCTGTGGTTGTATCCCTGATCCTAGGACCACCATAACAGGTAGGTAAAAAGAAATTTGAGGTGATTTGGGGAAAAACTATACAGCTGAACTGCATCTTCTCCCAATCTTCTTCCCCACATTAACCAGAAAAGTAGGGGAATGAGTTGAGTAGGAAACTTTCCTCCGCACGCTCACGTTGAGAGTGAGCCCACACTCATGAAAGCATGTAAGCCAGAACCTCGTTCTTCTATCGCCTCTCATTTTAGCAGAAATGTTTCAATTACCCATTACAATTCTCTATAAAACCACTTACTCTGAGGATGACATGCAACATAATGTGTAAATATGATACGTTATCCTATTTGGCCATTTTTGGACACCATGAGCTATAAAACTTGTGTTTCTTGGTTTGAAGAAATGTAACTTGGCAGTCCAAATTAATACAGTACCTTCAGTTCCAGTTGTTTTTTGTTTTGTTTTGTTTTGTTTTGTTTAGCATTTTGAGCATTTGTGTTATGGACTGAATTATATCCCCACCCAAGTTCATATGTTGAATTCCTAATCCCCCAACTATATTTTGAGAAAGGACCTTTGAGGAGATAATTAAAGCTAAATGAGGTCATATGGGGTTCTAATCTGATGGGACTGGTGTCCTTATAAGAAAAGAAACAAAGATCTCTCTCTCTCTCTCTCTCTCTCTCTCTCTCTCTCTCTCTGCATGCACAAAGAGAAAAAGCCATGTGAGGACACAACAAGAAGGCAGGTTTCTGCAAGCCAGAAAGAAAACTTTCACCAGAAACCAACCCTGCTGGCACCTTGAACTTATACTTCCAGCTTCCAGAATGGTGAGAAAACTGGATGTTGTTAAAGCTACCCAGTCTGAGGTCTTTTGTTATGTCAGCCCCAGCTGACTAATACAATTTGCCTCTATCACTGGGTATGCAAATTCTAGTCCAGAACAAATGTCTATTTACTGTCAGGATCCATTTCTAGACTCCTGGTATTGTCCGTATTGGTCCAGTGACATGTGTAGGGCCTCTGCCCTGGGGAATCTGCCCCACAGTCGTCTTCAATTTCTGTCTTTCTTGTTAGTATTTGGGCCTTACTTAGAAGGTGCAGGAGGCATATATCAATGATCAGCCCATCTCAATATTGCTGAAGGTCCTCCATTTCCACTCATTCCATGGACCCATGTGACCACCTTAAGTGAGCGCAGCAAGATATCCATTTACTGGTTCCAATATCCTTCCAATTCTGTAAAGGTATCCTTCTGATGGGCATCCACAGGTTCTACTCTAATGTGTCTCTCAGATTCCCAAAGTTGTTCACATCAGGCCTGTGACCATATAGGCATGCCCATCTGCCTGACCATATGGCCAGATCATTGGCCATCACTAGTAAGTCTGTATGCACCCAAACATTAGGACTTTTATTGTTCAATTCTCCCATCACTGCAAGGAAAACAACATGCCATCCAGACCATTGAGTTGGTTTGTTCTTGCCTTCTTCAATCAGAATTTTTCCATCATCCAGTTGTAGTGTAGTAGCCTTTTGAACAGGATGAAGTCCACAAACCAAGTAGTTTTTTATTGGTCAATTAAGAGTTGTTAATAGGGCACAGTCCGTGTGATAATGGGATCTGAAAGCTCCTCAGGTGATTCCAAAGTCAATCCTAGAGGAAAAAAAGCTGCCTACTCATGAATACTCCTGGATACCACCTCACATTCTTTCAGTAGCATATTCCTGTATAAACCATTTACATTTTATTATGCAACTCTTCTTGGCACTGCTTTCCTTATTAGAGCATTTTTTGGACATTACCCGAAACATTATGGGTATTTTAGATTTCAAGATTATTTTATGGCCTTCAGTCATATGGGCAGTTTCAATTAAGGCCCAATAACGAAACACCGTCTCCCAATAGCATGTACCCTACCGTCACATGTGAAACTTTCCTTGTCCAAAATGCTGGGCAGCACTCATAGGCTTTTGCGGTAAGCTCTGATCAGCATAAGTGCAAGTTGAAGATTCTTCCAAACTAATTTGAGTGTGGATAATAAGGGCCCAAAGGAATTCACTGAACCACCACTCTTTGCAGTTCTGATATAGCCTGCTGCTATTCCGTTCCCATTCAAATCACGGTCTCCTTTCACGTAGTTTTATGGATAAGAGGCTGCAAATTCCCACATGTCCTCCCCAGTCCAAACAACCCGACCAGTACTGTGCTTCTTGCTTAGTTCCAGGGGTAGACAATGACAGCAGTTTATTTCTGGTTGCCTGTAGAATTCTTGTCATGGATGTCTTCTGCCCAGGTTATTCTAATAATTACACCATTTAAGCAGGCCCTTGCTTCTTTGCTAAGTTTTTCTACTGGCCTCTGTTAGTCATGTGTGCCATCACTTGATTCAAGTCAGTTTTCACTTGTTCTTCTGTTTTTGATAGTATGATATCACCAAAATATAGTGTTCTCTCACAGTGGGGACCTGGAGTAAATTCCTTCTAAATCAAATTTTTTACATTCTTCTAAACCAAATCATGATAGAAGTTGGTGAATTCAAATAGTCCTCTAGTAATATAACAAACTGTAAATCAAGAGCCTTTCCACATGAAGGCAAACTATAGTTGGCTCTTTTCCAGGATCAGGATTGAGAAATTAGCATTTGTTAGACCAGTCACTGAGTACAGTCTCTTAGATTTTGGTGGGGTCTGTGCTGTTGAAATCATCTCATGGGCTGCCGATGCTCTAGGCAGTATGACTTTATTCAAGCCTTGATAATGGACTGTTTGTCTCTATGAGCCACCTGCCTTTTCCATGGGCCACATAGTGCAATTGTACTGAAGATGTACTGGTACCGGCACTCCAATTTCTAACATGTCATTAATTAAAGTGGTAATCCCTTTTGCCAACAAGTTATGCAATACTGTTTCAAAATTAACAACCAAATGGACTCAGGCAATTCTATGGCTTCCCATTTAGTATGTCAGATTAATCCTGGTCAAAGTATTACAATACCAAGTAGCGGAAGTGTTCACCACTAGATATAATATCCATCCAATAATACATTCAGATAAATGAGACACATCTACTTCATATAAATTCTGTTCAAATATTCCAGTTTTCATCCAAACTTTTACCTAAATCCCATCAACTTTGTCTCCCTATAACCTCTCAATCTAATTGTAGTCCACATTAAGACTTCGCCAATGGTTTTGGAATTACATTACCTGGAGTTTTGTCAAGGAGACCCAGAAAGCTTTCTTCTCTACCCTGTTGGCCACTTTATCTGTACATGTGCATATGACTTTGGGTCCCCAGCCAGGACTTGCACAGTAGACTTTAGTCCCTTCATCAGTCTCTGTCCTGATTAATTTGCCAGGCCATTGACATAGAGGTTAGGTTTGTCATTGTCATTTTGTCATCCAGCTTTGTACCTTCCCCTCATATAGGATAAATAGAGTAGATTTAATTAGGGATCTTCAGTTTTAGGAGACCATCAGGGACTCCCATCAGCCCACCCAACCTCTGACAGTGTTATATTAAGACCTTTTCATTGACTACACCGATATCTACATTATGTATACCCTTCCTTAATTACAATTTAAAGTCTTTTCACTGCACTGCCCAAGTCCTTTGATACCACTTTGTTTTTCCCCATTCTCTTGTGAACTACTCTAATTTTTATAGCCTCTGTAATACCCATAAGGAGAAGCTGAGAGAAAACTGATATGGCTTCTGGGATCATTGATAGATTTTTCAGCATAAAGGTACAATGAGATACCCATGCAAAAGGGGTAAGACATCCATGACAAGATGACAGCATTTACAATAACCTTAGTAAGGGGCATATTAGGTGGATGAACATTCCAATCCAGCATGACTTGTATATGCCAAATATCAGCCAGTTCATTTGGGAAGTTCTTCTTGACATTAAAAGAATAAAGGACAAGCGCCCTTCTCGGGGTAAACAAACTGCATCAGCTTTGATCCAGTCCACAAAGCTAGCTGTCACTTAAGGAACATCGGTTGTATGTTTGGATCATGATGATCCGTAGTAAGCTGCAGTACTTGCATTAATTAATCCAAAAATACTTCTCCATTCTGCTGCATTGAAAACCATGAAGACTCCTCCTAAGTGAGTCACTCTTATAATCCATTTGCATAATCTTCAGAAGCTGGTAACAGCAATCCACAAAATAAGACAACTCCATCACACTATACCCCTTGGTTTGAGTGTTCTTGTGGTCCCACCACCGACTACATTTTGGCGTTCAGATTATAGAAGTGCTGTCTGTTGTTCCAGCCTAATTTTTCTCTTTGGTAGTAGCCCTGAGGCTAGTGGTCATAGCTTAGACTGGCTACAGTCTGAGCCTGACACTGTGCCAGGATCTGCCCCAACACTCTTCCTTACTTTAATTTTAACTATTACAGACAAAAATAAGACATTGTATATTGAGCATGATTTTCATTATTTTGCATTCCCTTATATATCTAGTGTACAAGTTCTTGGGAGTTGTGTCTATCATTTTAAATTTCATTGGTAATTTTTACTAATATAGCTGATTGCCGTGTAGCTGCTGTCTCTTACCATGGGTAACTCAGTGGCCATCAGACATAAAAGTGGGTCATCTCTCATCCCATCATTTTTTTCATTTTTCCAAACAGTACTTTTCCCATGTTTTAGTAAGTCAGAGTCATGCTACTGAATCCCAGTTGTGATACCAATTGTGCTATAGAAACTAAGACCACCCTCATGCTCAGTAATTTGCTAGAAGGACTCACAAGACTCAGAGCTGTTATACTCACTGTTTGAATTTATTATAAGAGAAAAGTCTAGGAGAAACCTGGCAAAAGCTTCCAGGTGTCTTCTTGCAGCTCTCACACTGACATGCTTAATCTTCCCAGCAATGATGTGAAGTGTTACCAACATGTGAGAAGTGTTGTCAACCAGTAAAGCTCACTTGGAGCAGTGTATATACTGGGGGTCAGTTAGGTTGGCATACATACACCTTGTATGACTGAACTTAGCTATTCAGATTCCAGACCCCTAAGCCAAAATAGGCATTCATCAAAAATCACATTTGGTAGCATGAATTATCTGATCACATGGATACCATGTATCCCAAGGCCTCAGGCATACAAAAAGCAAGCATTCACCATAAATCACATTTGTTAGTATAAACTATCTCACCAAACTGGTACAGCATGGCCCAAAGCCTCAGACATTCAAACACATTCTTATCAGGCAGAATATTCCAAGGGCTAAAGCTTGTCTCCTAGGAGTCAACTAAGGTTTAGTCCTAAAGACCTTTTTTTGGGAATGTGCAGGGTATGGCCCATGTTGATAGCCTTTTACTACACACCTTCAATTCTTAGTTTTTGGACAATTTTTTTTTTTTATAATGAAAGGGTGTTGGGTTTTGTGAAATGTTTTTCTGCACCAAATGAAAGGATAATATGCTTTCCCCCCATTATATTAATATGGTGGATTATAGTCATTGATTTTCATATGTTGAGATATCTTACATTCCTCAGATAAATCCCATTTGTCATGGCGTATTTATTTTAATATGATGCTGGATTTGGTTTTGTAGTATTTTGTTGAAGTTTTTGGATGTATATTTATCAGGCATATAGGTCTGTAGTTTTCTTAGGATGTTAGTGTGTGGCTTTAGTATCAGGTTCATACTGGTCTTATAGAAAGAGTTAGGAAGTATTCCCTCCTCTTCTATTTTTTGGAAGAATTTGAGAAATACTGGTGTTAATTCTTTTTAAAGATTTGGTAGAATTTACCAGTAAGCCGTCTGGCCCTAGGATTTTCTTTGTTTGACATTTTTTTATCATTGAATCAATCTTTTTCCTTGTTATAAGTTTATTCATGTTTTCTGTTTCTTCTTGAGTCAATTTTGGTTGTTTGTGCTTTTCTAGGACTTCACTTTTTTCTTTCTTTTTTGGATACAATTGTTCAAGTATTCTCTTGAAATTATTTTTATTTATGTAAGGTCATTCGTAATATCCCTACTTTTATTCCTGATTTTAGTAATTTGAGTCTTCTTTTTTCCTTGGTCATTGTACTTAGAGTTTTGTCAATTTTGTTGATCTCAAAAAAAAAAAAAACCCACAACTTTTATTTTATTTACTCTTCCTAGTTTTTCTGCTCTCTATTTCAGTTACTTCCATTCTAATCTTTATTATTCTTTTCTTTCTCTTTGCTTTGGTAAATAAATTTCTTCTTTTTCTAATTTCAGAAGGTGAAACTTTAGATTCTTAATCTGTGGTCTTTTTCTTTCTTAATGTAGGTGTTTATAGCTATAAATTTCCCCCCTGAGAACTGATTTTTCTACATTCCTAAGTTTTGGTATGCAATATTTTTGTTTTCATTTATTTCAGAATATTTTCTAATTTATCTTGTCATTTCTTCTTTGATTCACTGGTTATTTAAAATTGAATTGCTTATGTCCACAATAGCCAAACTGTGGAAAGAGCCAAGATGTCCATCGACAGATGAATGGATAAAGAAGTGGTGTATACACACACACACACACACACACACACACACACACACACACACTGGAACATTATGCAGCCATCAAAAGGAATGAGATCTTGCCATTTGCAATAACATGGATGGAACTGGAAGGTGTTATGCTGAGCAAAATAAGTCAATCAGAGAAAGACATGTATCATGTGACCTCATTGATATGAGGAATTCTTACTCTCAGGAAACAAACTGAGGGTTGCTGGAGTGGTGGGGGGTGGGAGGGATGGGGTGGCTGTGTGATAGACACTGGGGAGGGTATGTGCTATGGTGAGTGCTGTGAATTGTGCAAGACTGTTGAATCACAGATCTGTACCTCTGAAACAAATAATGCAATGTATGTTAAGAAAAAAAAAAAAGAAGAAGAGAGCAGGAGGGGAAGAATGAAGGGGGGGAAATCAGAGGGGGAGACAAACCATGAGAGACAATGGACTCTGAAAAACAAACTGAGGATTCTAGAGGGGAGGGGGATGGAATGGGTTAGCCTGGTGATGGGTATTAAAGAGGGCACGTTCTGCATGGAGCACTGGGTGTTATGCACAAACAATGAATCATGGAACACTACATCCAAAACTAATGATGTAATGTATGGTGATTAACATAACAATAAAAAATTAAAATTAAAAAAATAAAATTGAATTGCTTAATTTCCATATACTCATGAATTTTCCAGATTTCTTTTGGCTATGGATTTCTAATTTCGTCCTACTGGGATCAGAGAGGATACTTTGCATGATTTTAATCTTTTCAAATTTATTGAGACTTGTTTTATGATGTAGTCTGTAGTTTATCCTGGGAAATGCTCTATATGTACTCAAGAAGAATATGTATCTTCTATTGTTGAGGGAAGTATTCTACATCTACATCTATTAGATCTAGCTGGTTTATAGTGTTATTCTTGTTTTCAGTTTCCTTGCTTATCTTCTGTCTAGTTGTTCTGTTCATTATTCAAAAAATTTCCACCCGTTGTTGTTAAACTACTTATTTCTCCCCTCAATTGTGTCATTATTTGATTCACATATTTTTGGGCTTTGTTGTTAGGTACATATACATTTAAAATTGTTATATCTTCATATAACTTCTTTATTAATATCTTCTTTATTTTAATCATTATATATATAAAGCCATCAATATAGATTTATACTTGTTTCATGCAGTTGTCTTTTAAATCATATACACAAAAAGGGAATTATATCCCAAAAACATATTAATTCTTTTATTTTTACCTATGTTGTTACTTTTCTGTTCTTTATTTCTTTGTATGAATTAAAGTTACTGTCTAGTGTTCTTTCATTTCAGCTTGAAGTATTTTCTTTTGTATCTCTTGTAGAACAAGTCTACTAGCAATAAATTGTTAGTTTGTTTTTATCTGCAAGTATTTTAATTTTCCTTCTTGTTTGCAGAATATCTTTGCTAGACATAGAGTGCTGGGAGATGGGCTCCAGGGTAAAATAAAATGCCACAAAGCTCTCTTACAGAGATTCAGCTGTTTTTTCTTGATTAAGGATTCCTCTGGTTGTTTCAAACTTTTGGCTAATTTCCATAGTTCAAAAAAGTTGATTATGGCAGCTTTGCCAATATATTTGTTGCTTTTGTGGAGGGAGAGACTTTTAGAGTTTCTTATTCTACCATTTTTGCTGATATCATTCTTTTTTTCTCCTCTGAGAGACATTTCTCCAAAGGGTGAATGATTCTTTTAATTTCATTTGAAAACTTACCTTCCACCTGGGTTATGGAAGATAATCAGGACTGAGCTAAGTGGAGTTTGGCCAACTCAGGGCTTGTAAGGGTACAGAAGGGTGCTAAAACATAATATGAAGCTGGCAAATCTGATCTGTTGACAGAGCCCAAGCCAGGTAAAGGCAGTGAGTTCGGCAGCCCACACAGAACAGTGTCAGAGGTCATACTGAACTTGGATATGTTAATCCAAACATGGGGTCCAGTAATTGCAATATAAAGGGCATGCCAGAGCAATGGAAACTTCCAGATGGTGGATAATAAGATTGATCTGGGTTACTTGGAAGTCATATACAGGCAACTAAATAATGATATCAGAAGCTGACAGGATATGAGGCAAACTAAGATTTAGAGTGAGAAATATGTCCACTTAAAAGTTTAAGATGAGGCCATGAAAAAAAGAAAAGTAGTAATGATTTAGTTAATTCATCTATTTTTCAATCATTTTATTAATCAATTACCAATTAATTGAATAAAATCTATTTACCAAGCCTATGCTACATCTTGCTCTAGGTATTATGGATATTATACTAAACACAGTAACCATAACCATATATTAATGATGCTTTCCGTCTGGTGGGGAAAGCATGTCTTAAACAAAGAAACATAAAATATAAAATTATAAATTGTAATAAATATAAAAGAATAAGTTACTATGAGAAAAGACCATAGGTGGGCCAAATTTGGCTAAGGAATGGAAAATGCTTAAGGAAGAAGAAACTAATACTCAAAAGATGTAGAAAGTTTCACCTGGCAAAAAAGCAGAACATTCCAATCAGAAGGAATAGTATGCACTATTCTTATGTAGTTGCTGCTGCTTGGTGTGGGGGGTATGCTTGATGGTTTATAAGACTGGGAAGAAAATGTAGCTGAGTTCTTTTCTTAGCTAAGTAAATCCTGTTAGTAAGTAATTATGTCAGCTAAGTAAATCATGTCAGTAAGTAAAAAGGAGCCAAATTTGGGTAAATAATTAATATTGGGTATTAGGAAAGAGATGTCATGACCCAAAGTCTTACGAATATTTAGGGATGAATCTTAATACCTACAATTTGAAATCTCCTCATTGGCAAAGCCAATGCCAGCTTTAGTGTCCTTAGCCTCATTTAAGAACCCTTTGGTTCATTCCTGCCAATTCCATCAACCTTTCTTCTTAGGGACCATTCAAAGCCATTTTCACTCTTCCTGTTGTCTCTATTGACTCTTCCTTCATGACTCTTTACAAATGTGTCCTGTATTTTCATCAAGAAAAAAAAAAAGAAAACTTGATCCACCTGGCATGAACCATCTCAAACACACACAAACTCCTTTTACAAACTATTATCATATTTCTTAACATTTTTCCTCTTTCTTCAAGATTCAAAGTATAAAGTAGGTCTCTTTCAATTCAGGACTACCTCTTCTACCATACTTCTAATGACATCCCTTCTCCTTATCTAGAGTATGATAAAATCAGTTAACCCCTCATCTTTCGCATGTAATACTCTCTTTTTTAACTCTGAATCTTTCCTTTCAGCCTGAGGAGTTATCATCAAACTTTTATATTTAGAAAGAGTTCTGTCTCATCCTAGCAACTGCCCTGTCTTTTTCCTTTCCTTCGAAGTCAAATTCCATTGATGTATTCTGATTATAAAAATATATAAATCTATGTTTAGTGTATACTACATAAAAAGACAAAAAAGATCACAAAGAAAAAAACTAAAATTACCCACAAGTTCTTACTCCATTTATACTTTTATTCAAGGTTTTCTAAAATAGTAGACACTTGCTATCATATCAGTGTTTCCAAAACAATGTCTTGGTTATCATTTGGTGAATATCTACTAGGTGTCCAGTCTATGTAGAATCAGGGTGAAATATTTTTCTTGTTTTCTAATCTTCTTCTGGTCTTTCTGCATCTTGAAATTGAATTCTATGGCTAAACTCACCTCAGTGTCCATTCTAAGGGGCCCAGCATGGTTCATGGGAAAAAGAGTAACTTTGAGGAGATCTAGTTAGTGGCATAGGCAGCAATAAAGTTCTAATGACTACCCATGGAAGGCTTTGACCTAAATTGTGACATTTACAGGGGTTGACCTTGATCACCTTCCTTCACCTTTTGATGTGTCCCCATCATTGCAGCCCCAGCCCCTCCCCAGAATCTGGATTTTCAGGCAGTGCAGAGTCCATCTCCCCCAGCTGAGAGTATGACTCTGCTAACTGTGGTATAGGATTTTCTTTACCTCCTGAGTTCAGTCAACACATGCATGTCCTCTGATTCAGTTCCTCAGCACTCTAAATGAGCTTAGGAACATTTACCAAAAATAAAGAGAAAATACAGTGAATGTTTCTTACAGTATTTAATTTGATGCTTTCATCAGATACCATAACAATCTAGCTCAATAATTTGTTCATGTCTTTGGAAGTTCACCTTCCCCCCCACACACACCCACACAAATTCTAATGAAGGAAAATTTTATCTGGAAATTTCTTATCAACGACATTCTTATAAGATGGGTTTCTGTCATAGGTCTTGAGGCAACAAATTAATAATTAAGAAGAAATGAAACATTTTATTTTTTTAAAGATTTATTTATTTGAGAGAGTGAGAACGAGAGAGAGAGAGCACATGAGAGGGGAGAGGGTCAGAGGGAGAAGCAGGCTCCCCTCGCCGAGCAGGGAGCCCGATGCGGGACTTGATCCTGGGACTCCAGGATCATGACCTGAGCCGAAGGCAGTCGCTTAACCAACTGAGCCACCCAGGCATCCAGAAATGAAACATTTTAAAATCTGCTCTTAAATATCACTCTATTGCCAAGAGCAGCATTTCATGTGGACTGAGAATGTTTGGACAGGCTCAGCAAGGGTTAGCAAGTGGGTACAATCAATCCCAGATCCATCCCATCACCTGAACATAGCTCCGATTGCCATATCTACTAAACTTCTGCTGTCTCCTCACTTAATTAGGGCAGCAGTGGGTGGACAGGAATGTAGGCACTGCAGGAATGCCCATCCTTCTAAAGATAGTTCATCCTATTCCTTTTCCAGGAGTCAGTGGATAAGCCATTTCTGTCTACAAAATAAGTCAAGTCCAGGTAGCCAATCCAAAGAAAGGGATGTCTTTCAGATGAATGTTGGATCCATAAGCTGAAAAAAAAAAAAATCCAGGGCAAGTGACTCTTAGAGTAGGGATCATTGCCAGCAAATTCTGTACCAGGCAGCAGGAACTCAGCTACTATATTGTGGTCTGGACCAGATTCTAGTTGTAAAAGGGTGACTGATAAGGATATTGTAGGTCCTCAGTCTAAAGACAGCTGAGGCAACAAGAAAATCAGAAGTGTGTGCCATGGAGAGATAGATGTGTTCAAGATGCCCCATACAATCAAACCCAATTAAATCAGAAATATTTATTGAGCCTATAGGGTAGGAGAAATAGCCTGGGGGTAAAAGAAGGATATTATGGAGTCTTTATCCTTTAGATGATATTAGTCCATTTAGAAGGGCAAGATATAAAGAGCCAAAAATGTTAAATAACAATGTGAAAATCTCATTCATTAAGGCAAAGTGCTAAGATATGTTAAAAACTAGGACATGGTTAAATGGTTTGGTTTTGAATCAATATGAATTTTCAGACTGAACCTTTAATTTCTTTGTAAAAATTATTACTAATATTAACTAGGAGAAATGATAAATTGATTGTGAAAGTGGTTTTGGTTCATGCTACTGGGTAACATGCCATGCATTCTGTAGCGTTTTTTAAAAATCAGATCTTGGAATGCCTGCAACAACCCTTCCTAATTCCTCCTTCTTCTTGGAATTACTTTTATTCAGAGTTTTTCTGAAATAGGTCACAGTAAGAACTTCTTATCTATTTGACCATTTCCCAGGGCTGGCTACAGACAGGTGACACCTGGGCTTTGACAGCCTGGCTTAGCAAGGATGTTTCCTGCCAAGCTTACTGCAAGGCTCACTTTGGTTGTGTCTCCATGACAACACCCCAGTCTGGGGGACACTCCATCAATTATCCAGTTGCTATATTTCCATAATGCTCAGTGACTTATGTGAATAGCTTCCCCACTTGTTTGATTACAATGACCTTATATAAGCTTACACATAGTCCTTATTTTTGTGGTAAATTGGTTTGTACCATATCATTACAATAGAATAGTTTTGTTCACCAGTGAACTAGTTCTATTAGCTGTGAACATACCACTTCTGTGGGAATTAAATGGCCACTTTTTTTTTTTTTTTTTTTTTTTTAGAGAGAGAGAGAACATGTGTGTGTGCACATGGGCAGGATTTGGGGCCGGGGAGACAAAGAGAGAGGGAGAGAGAATCCCAAGCAGGCTCCACACTCAGCACAGAGCCTGATCTCCCAAACCTGAGATCATGACGTGAGCCAAAATCAAGTCTTAACACTTAACCTACTGAGCCACACAGGAGCCCCAAATGGACACTGTTCTAATGGACAGCTTAGCAAGTAGGGTTTTTCTTCTTTACTTTCATTCTTCCTTCCTTTTCTCAAGTTTCTAAAAAGAAATTGAGCTAATGGCCATGTAACTACTTACTAACGGTGTCAAGTTCTCAGCTATACAACTAAACTGTAGTAAACACACACGGGCAATGCATATGGAGGAAGCACCTAATTTCCTTCCCATTTTCTTCTCCATATATACTTATGATAAAATATCCTGTTTTGTGAATATTGCATTTTAATGAATTTTAATATGCAGAATCCTTTTTGAGAGTTTTTTAAATCATTATTTTAATTACTGAGACCAACTTGAAGCAAAAGACTTGAAAAGCTTTGCCAAAGAGGAAAAAATAGTGTTCTAGAAAAAGTCAAAGTAAAGTGTTTTGACTTTATTTTTCTTCTGTTAAACTCACGGCAGTATTATGCTAGCAATTACCATCTTTCAAGTCAAAACTTTAAGAATCACTAAATATCAGCTAATCAACGGCATTGTGCAATTCATTAAGAAAGATTTAAAACCCAAGTGCAAGAGGAAAAAAAAATTCAAGTGGTTCTGATAAGCTCCCAAAGATCAGTTCTTATTTGAAAAATTTGATGGAATCAGAGTAGAATGGAATGTCATCATTAACCAGGGCCACTTCTTCACCTAAATCATTTTTCCAGTATTGAACTTGAATAAAACTAATTCAGTTTGAAGAGGTCACTTTCTGATCTCTCCAATAAGATATTTTACAGGTCTGTATGAAACTCTCTTTCTTAGAATCAAAAATAGGGAATTTTGAATTCCCAAATACTAAATTTAGGGTCAGAAAACACATTTTTTTAAACAAAACTTATTGGGGCACCTGGGTGGTGCAGCCGGTTAAGTGCCTGACTCTCAATTTAGGCTTAAGTCATGATCTCATGAGATGGAGCCCTACTTCAAGCCCCTTGTTGGGCTCCATGTTGGGTGTGGAGCCGGCTTAAGATTCTCTCTCTCTCTCCCTCTGCCCTTCCCCTCACTCCCTCTCTAAAATAAAAATAAATAAAAACAAAATAAAATAATAAAATAAACAACATTTGTCATCATGTTAGAATGGTCAGGCAATGGGGCTTTTGCTTCATTAGAGTGCTGTCTTCATTGACATGCATGCCTTTATGTAAGAACATGTTTAAAATGGGACCAGTTAACTCACCAGGAAATTTTTGTCAATCAATCCTAATAGAGAACATTTCCCTGAAGATGTACTCTTCACTTTGTCCTTGAAGCAAGAAAACAAATGAGAATCCAGAGATGCATAATTGATTGTTTTATTATTAAGTTTAAGGAAAAAAACTGTGAGTCATGCTCTCATAATGTTTATGTAATTTTCTGACTTCATGATAGTTTCCTTGAAAGGCAAATGCTCTGGATAATAGATAATCAGCCCTCTCTTGTTTTATATCATTGTGACTAACTTCTACCCCATTTTCCTCCACTGCCCTAAGTTGTGAATTTGGAAGTTATTTTGAGTATTGCTTCAATCAAAGTGATCAGTATGTGCTGTCATTAAGTGGTTTTCATAATTTACCAAATATTTCTTTTTTAAATTAAGTTAACAATTAGCATTAAGAGACTTATCTAAACTCTGCCATACACTAGCCATGTGACCTTATAAAATCACCCATCTTCCCTGGGCTTCATTAATGCTCATCTACAATATTAGGTGGGTGACCATGACAATAATGCAGGAGCAATGTACCTCACAGAAATGACTCCCAAAAGACAATCTGGAAATACAAATGGTGGTAACATAGGGCAGAGTTGTGGGAAAATCTAAGATTAAGTGGGAAAAGATCAACACCTGGAGAAGCGGAAATCCAGAGGCTTTTGGAACAGACAAAAGTGTTAGGACTTTGCAGATCCCTTTGTGTGTATTTTCAAATCCTGTGAGTTCCAAGTATGGAGATCCACGTGTGTAGTAGCTCTGTGAACAAAATCCTAAACAAGCACTGAGTCAGGATCCGAGTAGCTATGAAAAAGTCCAGGAAAGGTCAGGGACTAAGAGGTGATTTATACAGCAAGGACATTGCTGCTTTAGATATCACTCTGGCCTTTGCCTACAGGATAGAAAGGAGGGGGGAATTTGGAAGGAGAATGGGAAACCACTCTAGAACTGATCTGGGGGCCAACCTGAGGCACCAAACTCAGTTCTATGCCTCAGGGCACAAAACATCACAGGGAGGGGGCTGTGGTTTATGTTCACCAAGGAACCCTGATATAGAAAGCACTGGGGTTGGTGGCAGTGGGTGGAAATCAGAATTTAGGAGATCAGGAAGCAGAAACCGGGCTCTTGGGTGAAATTTAATAAATGGGAGAGGTCCCTGTGAGTGACTGGGCAGGCGTTTAGTCATCCAGATGAGGATGGCCTAGAAACGGAAATTAAAGGCAAACATCAAAGTTTGGATGTCCAGTATAGTGAGGCAGTCATCTCAGTTTTGCAAACATTTGCTGTCTGAAGATCTGTTTGGTGCCAGGCACTGTGAACACAGAAATAAAGACAGGGACGGTATTTTTAGGCTCAAAATCCAGTCCAGTTGAGAATTCGTCAACATGTACAGGGCAGAATTAGGGCTGAGAGTGATTGGCTATGCTGCCCTCTCTACCTGATACTGAACCCCAAGTGTGGAATAATATACCATTTTATCCAGGACTGAATGCAAGCAGGAGAAAAAAATAGAGAGAAAGTGTTATTATGGTCACCAAAGTTTGCATTTCCGTAACTTAAGAAGTATATGAATCAATTGTACCATGAAACAATTTCTTGTTGCTTCCCTGGCATTCATTCCTACTTCCAACTTTCCCAAAGCTCTTCCTTTTGTTGTTGTTGTTGTTGTTTTTGGTCCACACGATCACAAGGAATCCAGCTCTCCTGCCAGTTCCATGGGTAAGCGTAAAACCCATAACCTAGGCTAAGCCATTCATGACCTCCACCCACTTGGTCACAGTGACTGGTTCAGGTGGGCAAGTGATCTAAGCTGGTCTAGTTAGTGTGAACTAGAGGATTTCACTGAGAATACTGAAATGAAAACATTCTTCTCCTCCTGAATGTCAACGAGAAGGCAAGCAACTGCAGAAGTGCTGGCAGCCATCTTGGGAGTGCCAATGTGAAAACAGAACTGACTCCCAGGGAGAAAAGTTGAAAACTGGAAAGAGGAAAACCATGTAGTGTCCAGACCATCCCGGGAAGGCCAGCTAGTGAGCCTCTGCTGGCTCCACCCCCACTTTTTTTTTCTTTTTCCTTAAGCAAATTTGGATTGAACTTTCTTTTATTTGAAACCAATGACATTTTTCTTAAAGATTTTATTTATTTACTTATTTGAGAGAGAGAGCATGAGAGGGTATAGAGTTAGACGGAAAAGCAGAGTCCCCACTGAGCAGGTAGCCTGAATGAGGGATTCAGTCCTAGGACTCCAGCCTCATGACCTGAGTTGAAGGCAGTCGCTTAACAGACTGAGCCACCCAGGCACCCGAAACCAAAGACATTTTTAATGATGAAACATCTATTCTCTTTAACCTGAGCACCAGGCTCCCTGGTCTGCCATTAACTTGCTGCAACACTTGTGATTTCTCTGTGGGACATGGTTTCCTTATATCTAATACAAGGAGATTGGACTAATATCTATTTATCATCATTTTCAAATCTAAAGATCAATGGTATTCATCAACATGGTCCCAGACTCATATCAAAGTCTAACTAGTTCTAGATCCTACTCTGAGAGTAAGATTGGGTGGGAGAGAGAAGTGACCCCCTAAAAGCCAAGGGAGAGTGACATGGAACGAAGAGTGTCCAGGATACGCTTTACTGGCTTTATTTAGTTTTTCAGCTAAGTTGTGATCCCTGGGTGCTTCTTACTTTCTGCTTAGGAAATACCTCAAAAATAAATAAAAATATGTCCACAGTGATGTGGAATTGATTATCTAAAGGTATGAGCACAGCTTTCATGGAGACAATCTGACTGAGCTATAAAACAAAGAGAAAATCTCTGGTAGAAGAGTTAAAGCAAATTTGGACATTAAGGAGCACCAAAATAAAGGCAGACCTCTCCAAAAATTGGGATGGGTTCTTCTACTTCTCCATGGTGTCCTATAGAACTAGCCCAGCATTGTGCCCATGCATGTTAAGATATATTCCTGTCTTGTCTCCTTTCCTTAACTACTCCATCCAGCAGCATTCTTGGAAATATTGGAAATCCAGGACTGATAATCTAGTTGCACTGTTATCTCAATGGGAATTTGTAACATAACAAAAAGACATGTAATTAAAATTACATTTGCATTTTACATAATGCCAAAATGTGCCATTGTCTAAAATTACATCTTTGGATGGCACCTCCTCCACATGAATAAAGTTTTCATACTTGTTCTGGGGTCATCATCTCCCATAATCTGAGTGAACCCTAATAACTGTAGCCCTTCCCAAAACCACAAGGGAGTGTCATCTATGCCACCATCTTTCCTGTTCCCTGAGTTATCTTTGTCTTCTGCATTGCACTCCTATACTGCTCTACAGGGGGAAACTGTAATTGCTTCTCCTCTGCAATGTCACCTTCTGCCCATAGTCATCATAGTTTGCTCTTCCTGCAACTCTCCCTGGACTTGCCAGAGAATTACTATTAATTCCCATTGGGCATCTTTTCCTCAGTGGTCCTTTAGTTCCTATAGACCTAGATCATTTCCCTATATTTAACCAGCCCCCCCATATGGTTAAATTATAGCACTGTTATTCTTTGATGTCAATTCAAAAGACACTTGTTTGTTATATAATCAGATTTTTATCCCAAGAACTAGCAATCTCAATGTGTTGGTGCTACAATGATAACTAAAATCATAACCATAAGTTGCTTTGTATTTAATTTGTTATAAGCCGGATAAATTTGATTTAAGTTCATCATGGCCTTTGTCCCTTAATCTATTTTTGGAATATAAATACCTTGATAACATGGCAAGTATTTAGACACATAGCTTTATGAATGATAGTGGAAGCTTTGTAGATGACCAATTCCATTATAATGATAAATAACTAAACTTCGAACATCAAATAGCAATCATCATTCATTCACTTGGACACGCATTTATTGAGCACCTGGTATGTGCTAAGTACAGGGCTGAGTCCTATACCCAGAACAGTGACCAAAAAAGCTTTGGTCCTTCTCTTCCAGAAGTTTATACAACAGATCTGACAGTCTTCTAGCAACTTACCATATGAAAAAAAACTAACAAGTTTCTGGTTGAATAGAATAAAGACCATGACAGAGATATAAGCAGTGTGCTTTGGGTACACAGAGAAAGGGGTGGTTAATTCTTTGGGGAGAAATTGGTGCAGCTTCCCAGGGGTATTAGAGAATAATTTGTAAGGAAGAAAGGACAGAGCAGACCAAGCAACCAAATGAACACAAGCTGTCCCCTAGAAATCCTTACTTGCACATTGTTGTTTGTGTCTATGCTAATGGCAATAACAACCTGTCAGAACAATGAACTCTAAGTACACACAATTTTGTTTCATCTTAGGACCTACCCCATCATTGAGATGGCACAGATCATGGCAAGAGAATGAAACTGCACATAAAAATTTATGGCATCTCATCAGTGTTTAAGTTTCAACATGTCAGGGAAATTGTTTTTAATGCACATGAATGGGAATTTCTTGGAGCTATGGATTGGATTGCATACCGCCACCCTCAAGTCAAGTCAATAACATGCCGTTAGAGCTTCACATGATACCCAGCCAGCCTACCTCAACAAACTCACCTTCAGCAGCACTTCTGCCATACAAATGTTATTTTCAGATTTACAAGCCTCCATGCTCTTCACCTTCATGCTCTGGTTTTTCCTGACTCGGTCTTTGTCTGTGTTGTTCCCTCTTGCAAGAATACATGCTTCTCTTCCTCTACCCTCTGCAGGGCTAACTGCTATTCGTCAGAGCTCAGGAATCATCCCTCTGGGAAACTTACAATGATACCCCCTTCTGGAATAAGCACACTAAGAGACATCTGCCCAGGGGATTAGGGTACTACAGGGTAGAGTAGCTTTTGTAACACTTAATTTATTGGTATTTATCTCCCACTAGACCACGCAATTCTTGGAGATTAGACATGTCTGTTATTCTTATTTATTTGTATTTGTTTATTAGTATTCACCAAGAGCAACACATGGCATATTTTGCCCTCTTTCTCTCTTTCTTCACACACAACAGAGAGCAAAAGCCCACCACCACGTAATTTCCTTTTATGCTTTTTCTCAAAAACATTCTCATCCCAATTCTCCAGGCAGATCCTGCCAGTCACTCAGAGTTGGCACACAAACCCATGCAGTATTCTTGCCTTTACTAGACTCAAAATCCTCATATGAATAATTAGTCTATCAAAGATTGCCTCCTATTTTCCTAATATCATACCTGGAGCTCGTGTAAAAGGCGCTTACTTTGTTCAAGCCACCCTGCTTGGCTATTTATATATATTACTTGCTGTAATTCTCACGACAATATATTTGTGCTAATAATTAATTTATTTTCCACATATGAAAAAACAGACACACAGGAGTTCAGACACTGGTCTAAGGCCATGCTAGTAAGCCTAGATTATAAACCACAGCTACAAAGTTTCTGTTATGCAAGAGGAATTGATCCTAGAGAGCTCTTGTACTGCATAGCACCTATAGATGATACTACTATCTTGTACACTTAAAATTTGCTAAGAGGGCAGATCTTATGTTAAGTGTTCTTCTCATACATATACAAATAATAATAAAACAATAAGTAAATAGAGGGCAGGAGAAAACTTTTGAAGGTGAAGAATATATTATTATGACATAGACTGTGGCAGTGGTTTCAAGGACATACTTATTTCCAAAGCATCAAGCTGCATACATCGAACAGTTACGGCTTCTTGTGTATCAAGCATACCTCAATAAAGTGCATTAAAAAATAAATAAACCACAGCTGATTGACTTCCAAGTCTAGGTTTCTTCCACTGCCTGCAGGAAACGTGGATTTGTTTTGCTGTTTGCTGCAAAGCCATCGCTTTAGCCACACATACTCAAAGAGCTCGGATGCAGGCATCTACAATTGCTACCTTCTCTCTCTTCCCTGGCTGATCCTCTGCCCCCATACTACAGTAAAGAGACAGCTAGATCTGTTCAGTGTCAGTGAGGTGAGGAGGATGGCAGAGCTGGCCACAAAGAGAACGTGGTTGCAAGTTGACTGAATACAAATTCTCGGATCTTCATAACTCTTTGTGGAATTGGTGTTTTCCTCACCTTTTCCCAATCATGTTTTCTGCCCTGTTCCTTCTAATTGCCCCGTGGAAGTCTGAAATGGCAGCTGTTCTCACCACATACTCTCTCTTCCTCAGCCACACACACAGACCTATTTGTTACTTCTGGGTTATTCTTGAGTTCTGGACTCTTGTTGATGGTTGATTTTTTTCCATCTTGGAAAAAGGAGTTGCAAGGCATTGTTTTTCAAAGACAAAAAAAAAAAAAAAAAAGTGGTGCTAGGGAGAGGGGAAAACCACACACATCTGAAGGATTCCATGGACTTTGTAAATAGATCTGTTTCCAAAAGCTTTCATTTAATCCAATCAAATTTGGACTTGACTTAATCCAATCCAATCCAAATTAATCCAAACCAGCTTGAAAGGTACCTCTCTGCCTATAAAAGAATTTAGCTAAAACTTTCCGTCAGAAACACACCATTTTGAAGCTTAACATGGACATGTCTTTAGATTTAGTCCCTGGGAGTGGAAAAGTGTCATGACAAGTGGCAAATGTGTCTGTTTTCTAGTTGCTGTTTCCTCTTTTCCTCTCAGCACATGATCTCCTCTGCAGAGCTTGGGCTTTGAACAGACTTCAGTTCTAAATCATTTGGTCACTTCTTTCATTTTTTCAAATCTGAGATTATATGAATGTCCACAACTCCCCCAGTTTAAATCTCTGCCAAAAATAACTTCTGGAGAATTAACTGTGAAGTGAGGAACTGGAGCTCGGAGCGCAGATATGTGAAACTCTGTTCCCTCCCTCCCATTCCCCACTGAAATTGCTGATTGTCATCTGGGAGAGTCCAGCTTCCTTTTAAAGTCAACCCTGTTCATAGCAGCAATGTCCACAATAGCCAAACTGTGGAAAGAGCTGAGATGCCCTTCGACAGATGAATGGATAAAGAAGATGTGATTCATATATACAATGGAATATTACTCAGCCATCAGAAAAGATGAATACCCAACTTTTACATCAACATGGATGGGACTGGGGGAGATTATGCTAAGTGAAATAAATCAAGCAGAGAAAGGCAATTATCATATGGTTTCACTTATTTGTGGAACATAAGGAATACATGGAGGACATTAGGAGAAGGAAGGGAAAAATGAAGGGAGGGCAACTGGAGGGAGAGATGAACCATGAGAGACTATGGACTCTCAGAAACAAACAGGGTTGGGGGGGTGGTGGAGGGATGGGTTAGCCAGGTGATGGGTATTAAGGAGGGTACGTACTGAATGGAGCACTGGGTGTTATACATAAACAATGAATCATGGAACACTACATCAAAAACTAATGATGCAATGTATGGTGATTAACATAACATAAAAAAAGAAAAACTAATGATGTATGGTGACTAACATAACATAATAAAATAAAATTAAAAAAATAAACAAAATCAACCCCGATTAAACTGAATCACTTATGGGGGCATCTGAGTGGCTCAGTTGGTTATGCATCTGCCTTCAGCTCAGGTCATGATCCCGGGGTTCTGGGGTTGAGCCCCCCATCGGGCTCCCGGCTCAGCGGGGAGTCTGCTTTTTCCTCTCCCTCTGCTGCTGCTACCACTTGTGTTCTCTCTCTCTCTCTCAAATAAATAAATAAAATCTTTAAAAATCACTTATGAACTTATGCCTTGCTGCAAAAAATCAGGAAAACTCATTCTCTTCTCTTCAATTAATCCAGATGACTAAAAACCACTGAAATCGCCTAACTTGCTTTTTTAAGAAGTATCTTTCATGCCCTGGAGTTCAAGCTGCTCCAATGTGAAAGTAACATATTACCTTTTATCCTAAATAATGCTCAGTTCTATGCTATTTACCTTCAGGAGTCAATAATTTTTGAACGAATTAATAAGTCTGAACATGTGTGGGACTAACTTTGAACATGTCCAAAAGGTTAACTCACTTTTAACTAGAGCATAATTTGAAACAATGAAGTGCTAGGTTGCATCATTCTGTTTGTCCCTCCTGGGACCCAGACCACTCACTGTCTTATCCACTTATGCTTTGGCCATAGAGGAGAAGAGCAAGAGTGCGTGGAATGAGCAGCGTAAGAACACTGTCACTCCCGGGAAAGAAGTGGTCCTCCAGACCTTTCTGATGGGTAGCGTATCTCCTGCATTGTCTGAACATCTATGAAGAAGGCAGGATCAACATGCAAGAGTTTTGTTTTGTTTTGTTTTTTCCAGTTATTCCTCTGGATATATTCAAAGCCATTTTAAAAATTTTCATCCTACTTTTCTTCAGGAAGCACATACTGGAAGGACATTCTAGAGTATTACACTAGAGGTTAGGGGATGGCATTGAAGTTAAAATAATTTTATATTTTTGCCTAAGGGAGAGAACATAAGCAGGTACAAAATAATTATTCCTTACTTTGCATTATGCCTTATTGCTGAGTAAAAACTTATATGTACATTAATTATTGTATTTATCTTCATAGTTCTTGAGGTGAAGGGACAGGCATTATTACTTGATTTTAGAGATGAAGGCAATATAGCTAGGAATTTATAGGAATTACCTGTGGTAAATTGCATTATTGGCTGAATTCCTCACCCCTCCCTGCAACAATCCCTTTTGCCAAGTGACTTTAAGTTCCTTCCACAAAAGGAGTAGAGAATATTTGCCACCCCTTGACTCTGACTTTGCCTTTATACCTTGCACTGACCAACAGAACAAGAGGGAAGCAGTGGTGTGCCAATTCTGAGTGCCAGCCCTCCACCAACAACATGAGAAGAACATGCCCAGGAGAGCATGTGGGTCCCAGGAGAAGGATGAGAGGAACGTGGAGCAGAGTCACCCTGGGTATGCTCGAGGTAGATCAGTTGGCCAACAGAATAATAAATGATTGGTATTTTAAGCCACTGAGTTTTGGCTGGGTTTAGGTAGTAATAGCATGCACATTGCCAAAGCTACACAGCTAGTTAGGAGAAGAGTCAGAGATCAGTCATTACTTTTGATTCCAAAACCACTGACATTCCATTATGCCAGATGCCTACTGAACATATCATCTTGAGTCTAGACAGCTTCTCAGTTTTGAGGCTAAGAAACTTTCTTCTAGTAATCTCTACCTTACAAGCCAGTCCAACATACCTGTCATTATCCCCTAACCTACTTCTCTGCTATAGATACACAGCTGTCTTTCCACCAGCTCTTCTTACGTGTTCTCTTTCTTTCTCCATGGACTCAGTGCTAGTGGTCACTACCCCTTCTCTGCTCAACCAAATCTGCTTATTTACCACTTCACTTCCAGTTCATCCATTCATGAGTTCTCTCCTATTCACCTATTCTCTGCTTACCTGGCACTTAGCATTTATTTGTGGTCTCAACTCCACACAATTATACCTCTAATCCCTGCTCTTGATGACTATACGCCTTGCCTCCATAGCTCAATATAAGCTCCCCACAGGGCCCAAGACCTCTGTTTCCCTGGTGTACCTATAATATATAGATGAGTGAATAAATAAATAATAATTAAACTCCGAGTGTATAAACTATAAGGAGGCTAAATTAGTGCATCTTTTTTACTGCTTGCATAATTGCTCCACATCTCCAGACTGCTAAAAAGCAAATACAAGGATTCTGCATCATTACCTTGATCTCTTAGCATCTGAAATACTATCAGAAAAAAAGAAATATGCCTTACCCAGAGAGACGAATACTTCCCTTCTCCACCAGGTGTCTCCTCAGGTTCAACCATTTTCAGCAGCATTCCTGTAAAAGATGAGGATGTGGCTAGGTCTTACAAGCAAGCACAGGGCAGATGAAGGCCACCTACTGCAAAGGACTGCAGGGCTGGTTACATAGCAGAACAAAGCAGGCAGAGGTACAACTTCAAAAAGTTGCTTCCCTGTGTGTGTGCACGATGCGGGAACAACTGCTATTTCAAAGAACAGACCTTCTGAAAATATAGCTCATGGATCATTACTTATAAAAGAGTACCAGCTCTTCTTTTAAAATGCAATTTCCACCTCAGGGAAAAACTTAATTTCCATGCATATCACACTCATTATCATTGGTACATAGGTGGCTTATTAGCAGACTTTGGTATTCTTAAAGATCCTTCCTGTTGGAACTTTTGCATTTGAAAAAAAACTAAATCAGCAATAAGAACTCAGCAATTGCTCTGCTGTTCTTCCCAGCTTTCTACTGGCTGTACTCGGAGTTGTAGGCCTACGTCAGCCTGGCCCCAAACTGTCATCCTGAAGAAGGACCATCATTACCACACGTAGGTACCTTGTGGGTCCAACAAACTGAAGGGTGTGCCAAGATGCTTCCAGGGCCAGATCATTAGAGCTAGGTAGTCAGCAAAATAGGAGGTGAATCTGCTAGCTTGTGTACAAAAAGACACAGGCTTTCAGTTATAAAATTTCTATAACAACTGGGCCCTCCTGACAAGGAGCTTTTCTTTTGCATATAGCATGTGTGGCTTGTCACTATTTATTTTCAGGGTTTGCCCTGGATATTTTTTTTTCTCATTTTTTTATTATTATGTTAATCACCATACATTACATCATTAGTTTTTGATGTAGTGTTCCATGATTCACTGTTTGTGCATAACACCCAGTGCTCCACGCAGAATGTGCCCTCTTTAATACCCATCACCAGGCTAACCCATCCCCCCACCCCCCTCCCCTCTAGAACCCTCAGTTTGTCTTTTAGAGTCCATCGTCCTCCTGGTTCGTCTCCCCCTCCAACTTACTCCCCTTCATTCTTCCCCTCCTGCTATCTTCTTCTTCTTCTTTCTTTTTCTTTTTAACATATATTGCATTATTTGTTTCAGAGGTACAGATCTGTGATTCAACAGTCTTGCACAATTCACAGCGCTCACCATAGCACATACCCTCCCCAGTGTCTACCACCCAGCCACCCGATCCCTCCCACCCCCCACTCCTCCAGCACCCTCAGTTTGTTTCCTGAGATTAAGAATTTCTCATATCAGTGAGGTCATATGATACATGTCTTTCTCTGATTGACTTATTTCACTCAGCATAACACCCTCCAGTTCCATCCACGTCGTTGCAAATGGCAAGATCTCATTCCTTTTGATGGCCGCATAATATTCCGTTGTGTATATATACCACTACTTCTTTATCCATTCATCTGTCGATGGACATCTTGGCTCTTTCCACAGTTGGGCTATTGTGGACATTGCTGCTATAAACACTGGGGTGCACGTACCCCTTCGGATCCCTACATTTGTATCTTTGGGGTAAATACCCAGTAGTGCAATTGCTGGATCGTATGGTAGCTCTATTTTCAACTGTTTGAGGAACCTCCCTACTGTTTTCCAGAGGGGTTGCACCAGCTTGCATTCCCACCAACAGTGTAGGAGGGTTCCCCTTTCTCCACATCCCCGCCAACATCTGTCGTTTCCTGACTTGTTCATTTTAGCCATTCTGACCGGTGTGAGGTGGTATCTCATTGAGGTTTTGATTTGGATTTCCCTGATGCAGAGCGATGTTGAGCACTTTTTCATGTGTCTGTTGGCCATTTGGACGTCTTCTTTGGAAAAATGTCTAATCATGACTTCTGCCCATTTCTTGATTGGATTATTTGTTCTTTGGGTGTTGAGTTTGATAAGTTCTTTATAGATATTGGATACTAGCCCTTTATCTGATATGTCATTTGCAAATATTTTCTCCCATTCTGTCAGTTGTCTTTTGGCTTTGTGGACGGTTTCTTTTGCTGTGCAAAAGCTTTTTATCTTGATGAAATCCCAATAGTTCATTTTTGCCCTTGCTTCCCTTGCCTTTGGCGATGTTTCTAGGATGAAGTTGCTGTGGCTGAGGTCGAAGAGGTCGCTACCTGTGTTCTCCTTTAGGATTTTGATGGACTCCTGTCTCACGTCTAGGTCTTTCAACCATTTGGAGTCTATTTTTGTGTGTGGTGTAAGAAAATGGTCTAGTTTCATTCTTCTGCATGTGGCTGTCCAATTTTCCCAACACCATTTGTTGAAGAGACTGTCTTTTTTCCATTGGACATTCTCTGCTGCTTTGTCAAAGATGAGTTGACCATAGAGTTGAAGGTCCATTTCTGGGCTCTCTATTCTGTTCCATTGATCTATGTGTCTGTTTTTGTGCCAGTACCATACTGTCTGGATGATGACAGCTTTGTAATAGAGCTGGAAGTCCGGAATTGTGATGCCGCCCGCTTTGCTTTTCTTTTTCAATATTTCTCTGGCTATTCGGGGTCTATTCTGGTTCCATACAAATTTTAGGATTATTTGTTCCATTTCTTTGAAAAAAGTGGATGGTATTTTGATGGGGATTGCATTGAATGTGTAGATTGCTCTAGGTAGCATTGACATCATCACAATGTTTGTTCTTCCAATCCATGAGCATGGAATGTTTTTCCATTTCTTTCTGTCTTGTTCAATTTCTTTCAAGAATATTTTATAGTTTTCTGAGTACAGATCCTTTGCCTCTTTGGTTAAATTTATTCCTAGGTATCTTATGGTTTTGGGTGCAATTGTAAATGGGATCAACTCCTTGATTTGTCTCTCTTCTGTCTTGTTGTTGGTGTATAGGAATGCCACTGATTTCTGTGCATTGATTTTCTATCCTGCCACTTTACTGAATTCCTGTATGAGTTCTAGCAGTTTTGGGGTGGAGTCCTTTTGGTTTTCTACATAAGGTATCATATCATCTGCAAAGAGTGAGAGTTTGACTTCCTCTTTGCTGATTTGGATGCCTTTGATTTCTTTTTGTTGTCTGATTGCTGTGGCTAGGCCTTCTAATACTATGTTGAATAGCAGTGGTGATAGTGGACATCCCTGCCGCGTTCCTGACCTTAGGGGAAAAGCTCTCAGCTTTTTCCCATTGAGAATGATATTTGCTATGCTTTTTCATAGATGGCTTTTATGATATTGAGGTATGTACCCTCTATCCCTATACTCTGAAGAGTTTTGATCAAAAAACGATGCTGTACTTTGTCAAATGCTTTTTCTGCATCTATTGAGAGGATCATATGATTCTTGTTCTTTCTTTTACTAATGTATTGTATCACATTGGTTGATTTGTGGATGTTGAACCAACCTTGCAGCCCAGGGATAAATCCCACTTGGTCATGGTGAATGATCCTTTTAATGTACTGTTGGATCCTGTTTGTGCATAACACCCAGTGCTCCACGCAGGGTGGATTTTGGTGAGCTAGGATTTTGGTGAGCATTTTTGCATCCATGTTCATCAAGGATATTGGTCTGTAATTCTCCTTTTCGATGGGGTCTTTGTCTGGTTTGGGGATCAAGGTAATGGGGGCCTCATAAAATGAGTTTGGAAGGTTTCCTTCCATTTCTATTTTTTGGAATAGTTTCAGGAGAATAGGTATTAATTCTTCTTTAAATGTTTGGTAGAATTCCCCTGGGAAGCCATCTGGTCCTGGGCTTTTGTTTGTTGGGAGATTTTTGATAACTGCTTCAATTTCCTTAGTGGTTCTAGGTCTGTTCAGGTTTTCTATTTCTTCCTGGTTCAATTTTGGTAGTTGATACATCTCTAGGAATGCATCCATTTCTTCCAGGTTATCTAATTTGCTGGTATAGAGTTGCTCATAATATGTTCTTATAATTGTTTGTATTTCTTTGGTGTTGGTTGTGATCTCTCCTCTTTCATTCATGATTTTGTTGATTTGGGTCCTTTCTCTTTTCTTTTTGATAAGTCTGGCCAGGGGTTTATCAATCTTGTTAATTCTTTCAAAGAACCAGCTCCTAGTTTCATTGATCTGTTCTACTGTTCTTTTGGTTTCTGTTTCATTGATTTCTGCTCTGATCTTTATTATTTCTCTTCTCTTGCTGGGTTTAGGCTTTATTTGCTGTTCTTTCTCCAGCTCCTTTAGGTGTAGGGTTAGGTTGTGTATTTGAGACCTTTCTTGTTTCTTGAGAAAGGCTTGTATTGCTATATACTTTCCTCTCAGGACTGCCTTTGCTGCATCCCAAAGATTTTGAACAGTTGTGTTTTCATTTTCATTGGTTTCCATGAATTTTTTAAATTCTTCTTTAATTTCCTGGTTGACCCATTCATTCTTTAGTAGGATGCTCTTTAGTCTCCATGTATTTGTGTTCTTTCCGACTTTCCTCTTGTGATTGAGTTCTAGTTTCAAAGCATTGTGGTCTGAAAATATGCAGGGAATAATCCCAATCTTTTGGTACCGGTTGAGACCTGATTTTTGACCTAGGATGTGATCTATTCTGGAGAATGTTCCATGGGCACTAGAGAAGAATGTGTATTCTGTTGCCTTGGGATGGAATGATCTGAATATATCTGTGAAGTCCATTTGGTCCAGTGTTTCATTTAAAGTCTTTATTTCCTTGTTGATTTTTTGCTTAGATGATTGTCCGTTTCAGTGAGGGGGGGTGTTAAAGTCCCCCACTATTATTGTATTTTTGTCAATGTGTTTCTTTGCTTTTGTTATTAATTGCCTTATATAATTGGCTGTTCCCATGTTAGGGGCATAGATATTTACAATTGTTAGATATTCTTGTTGGTTAGACCCTTTAAGTAGGATATAGTGTTCTTCTTCATCTCTTATTACAGTCTTTCGTTTAAAATCTAATTTGTCTGATATAAGGATTGCCACCCCAGCTTTCTTTTGGTGTCCATTAGCATGGTAAATGGTTTTCCACCCCCTCACTTTCAATGTGGGCGTGTCTTTGGGTCTAAAATGAGTCTCTTGCAGACAGCATATCGATGGGTCCTGTTTTTTAATCCAATCTGATAGCCTGTGTCTTTTGATGGGGGCATTGAGCCCATTTACATTCAGGGTAACTATTGAAAGGTATGAATTTAGTGCAATTGTATTGCCTGTAAGGTGACTGTTACTGTATATTGTCTGTGTTCCTTTCTGATCTATGCTGCTTTTAGGCTCTCTCTTTGCTTAGAGGACCCCTCTCAATATTTCTTGGAGGGCTGGTTTCGTGTTTGCAAATTCCTTTAGTTTTTGTTTGTCCTGGAAGCTTTTTATCTCTCCTTCTATTTTCAATGACAGCCTAGCTGGATATAGTATTCTTGGCTGCATATTTTTCTCGTTTAGTGCTCTGAAGATATCATGTCAGTCCTTTCTGGCCTGCCAGGTCTCTGTGGATAGGTCTGTTGCCAATCTAATGTTTCTACCATTATAGGTTACATATCTCTTCTCCTGAGCTGCTTTCAGGATTTTCTCTTTGTCTCTGAGACTCGTAAGTTTTACTATTAGATGTCGGGGTGTTGACCTATTTTTATTGATTTTGAGAGGGGTTCTCTGTGCTTCCTGGATTTTGATGCCTGTTTCCTTCCCCAAATTAGGGAAGTTCTCTGCTATAATTTGCTCCAATATACCTTCTGCCCCTCTCTCTCTTTCTTCTTCTTCTGGGATCCCTATTTTTCTAATGTTGTTTCATCTTATCGTATCACTTATCTCTCGAACTCTGCCCTCGTGATCCTGTAGTTGTTTATCTCTCTTTTTCTCAGCCTCTTTATTTTCCATCATTTGGTCTTCTATATTGCTGATTCTCTCTTCTGCCTCATTTATCCTAGCAGTTAGTGCCCCCATTTTGGATTGCACCTCATTAATAGCCTTTTTTATTTCGACTTGGTTAGATTTTAGTTCTTTTATTTCTCCAGAAAGGGTGTCTCTAATAACTTCCATGCTTTTTTCAAGCCCAGCTAGTATCTTTAAAGTCATGATTCTGAACTCTAGGTCTGACATCGTACTAATGTCCGTATTGAGTAGGTCCCTGGCAGACGGTACTACCTCTTGTTCTTTTTGCTGAGGTGATTTTTTTCATCTTGTCATTTTGTCCAGAGGAGAATAGATGAATGAGAGAACAAAATGCTAACAGGTTAACAACGTCCCCAGCAAATATACTCTATACAAATGAGAGAAGACCTGAAACCAGGGGAAAAGAAAGGGAAAGAAAGAAAAAAGAAAAAGAAAAAGATAAAAACAAACAAAAACATAACAAAACAAAAAAAACAGAATATGATCAAATATGATCAGACTAGTGTATAGATCAGTGCCACACACTAGATTTTGGGCGTATATTGGTCTGTTAGAAGAAAGTGCCTCCTAATATTTTAAAGGAAGGAAGACTTACATATGTATAAAATAAGGGTTGATACAATGAAGGGATGGAAGATGACTGTAAAGATGAAAATTATAAAAGATTTTATAAAAGGAATTGATAAGATAAGAAGTTGTTTGAAAAAAAGAAAGAAGAAGATTAGAAAACAAAGAAGAAAAAGAAAAAAGAAAAGGGAGAGAATGTGATCAGGCAGGAAACTAGAGCAAAGCCATACACTAGTGATTTAGGGTATATTTTGATCTGTTAGAAGAAACTGTATCTCAAAATTTTAAAGAGAGAACAACTTATATATATATATGCCAAAAATAAGGGTAACTACTATGAAGGGATAAAATATGACTCTACAAAATGAAAAATAAAAAAAAATTTTAAAAAGGGATTGATAAGATGTTGGTTGAAAAAGGGAAAAAGAAAAATTCAAAAAAAGAAAAAAAAACAGTTAAAAAAATCAACTTTGAAAAACTAATGAATCATGGTAAAAAAGCCATGAATTCTATGTGCAGTATTCCCCTAGCGCTGGAGTTCTCCCGTTCTCCTTGATCGGTAAACTTGGTCTTGGCTTGCTGGCTGTTTGTGCTGATCTTCTGGGGGAGAGGCCTGTTGCTGCGGTTCCCAAATGTCTTTGCCGGAGGCGGAATTGCCCCGCCCTTGTCGGTCCAGGCTAAGCAATCTGCTCAGGTTTGCTCTCTGGTGCTTTTGTTCCCTCCAAGCTCTCGGTACAGCGTTGGAGGACCAGAGTGAAAATGGTGGCCTCCCAATCTCCGCCTGGAGGAGCTGAGACTCGGGGCCCGCTCCTCAGTGCGCCCCCAGAGAAAAGCAGTCACTCCCGTGTCCCCGGTCTCCGGCCACACTCCGTGCTCACCCGGCCTGTGACCGAGCATTTCTATCTCTGGCACCCGAACCCCGTGTGGAGTCTCCAAACCCAGCAGATCCCTGCGGTGCGCTCCCGCGCCGCTCCTCCCAGGGAAGGAAGGGGAGTCTCCCTGGCTCTGCCACTTGTTGGGTCTCTGCTGGAGGAGCAGTGGCCCAACTGGGCTGCGGATCACAGTTTATGGCAACCCCGAGCTGAGAGCCTGCGCCTCGGCTCCGTCTCTGCAGCCGGCTTCCCCGCTCCGATACCTGGGAGCTCTGGCGCACTCAGGCACCCCCGGTCTTTCTGTGACCCTGAGGCTCCTGAGACCACACTGTCCGGCAAGGGTTCCACCCCCTGCTTAGCCAGTGGAGTGACATCCCTCAGCGGAGCCGACTTCTAAAAGTTCCGATTTTGTGCTCCGCGGCTCTATCACTTGCCAGAAGCGGCAGATGGAGGCCCCTTTCCCCGCCGTCTATCCTCCCGAATATCGCCTCGGATTCACTTCTCCGCATGTCCTACCTTCCAGAAAGTGGCCGCTTTTCTGTTCAGAAAGTTGTTGCTATTCTTCTCTTCGATCTCCTGTTGAGTTCATAGGTGTTCAGAATGGTTTGATCCCTATTCAGCTGAATTCCTGAGACCAGATGAAACCCAGGTCTCCTCCTCCTCCGCCATCTTTCTCCACCAGTCACCATATCTGCCCTGGGTGTTTATTTTAACACTGATTCCTTAGATGTGTGTGTGTGTGTGTGTGTGTGTGTGTGTTGTAAGGGTTGTATCTGCTCACGAGTATGAGCTTGATCTATGGAAGAAATCAAGTACTGCTTTGTCCAACACCTTTTGTGGCAGTTCTTATCTGATCAGAGGGAAGAAGAAAGCATTGTTTACCCACTGATTAGCTAACTCCTGTTCCCACAGAAACCCATGGATCATATCAGTTCACATTCATGTTCTGCCTATGACCCAACATCAGGTAGATCAGATCAGAATGAGGACGGAGATGAAGCATGGTGGACGCATGGTATCATGGGATGAATTTTGCTTCCCACAAAAAAACATATGCTGAAGTCATAAGCCCAGTATCTCAGAATGTCACCTTATTTAGACATTAGGAGTTTCTACAGTAATAAAGTTAAAGTCATTAGTGTGGTCCTAATCCACTATAACAGATGTCTTTATAAATAGAGGAAATGGGGACATGGACATAGACACAGGGAGAATGCCACATGAAGGCAGAGATTATGGCAATGCATTGACAAACCAAGGTGTTACCAAGACTGCCAGTAGGGCACCTGAAGCTAGGAGGGAGGCAGGAAACAGATTCGCCCTCATAGCCTCTGGAAAGAGCCAATCTTGCTGACACCTTATCAGAGACTTTTGGCTTCCAGAACTGGGAGAGAATAAATTTCTGTTGTTTAAGACATCCAGTTTGTGGTATTTTGTTCCAACAATCCTAGGAAACAAATACAGATAGAGGAAAAGAGATTCTGTGCTTCTGACCTGATTGATAAGAAGTGGCTTAAACCTTGCTGAGAACTTTTATTTAACTTGGGGTGGGGTGGGGTGGGTTGGGGTGGGATGGGGTGCAAGGAGGTGAGCCAGGAAAGGCATTCCTGGTTAAGAGCTGTACTGACCTATTAATATGGATTAATTAAGTAGGTGTTTGGACTCCACCAAAATCAGGATAACCTCCATTCTCTCATAGAGTACATATAATACAATTTTCAGTAACTTACCAGTTATGTATTGGATCAGCTTCCTGTGAGACATTCAGTTCTGAACATAAATGTTGACATTTCCTAATTTTATTAGATAATAGTCAAATCCATCATGATCCTTGGCATATTTTGTGTTTTAGCAATTGGTCACTAGCTGGCCTCAGCCCCATCGAGTCATTAAATCCCAAGGAAATGTTTTGGTTAGGGTTGTCATTGTTATTTTAAGCAAAAAATCCCCAAAAGCTTATGGTGAAATAATAACCTCTAGTGTCAATTTTTGTCCTGCCTTTTGTCTTGTACAATGTTTAGAGATGAGGATGATATTAAGTAGCTATGGAGAATTATAATCAAATAGACATCATTGCAAAGTTCTATTTCACTCATGATATTTCCCTCAGCTCTGAAGCAGGCCTGGCATGTGATCCTGGGTTATAATAAGGACCTGGATACCAGCATTCCCATCTTTTACTATGGATTTTTAGCTCTACTGCCAAGGTCTATCTTGAATGCACCCACATTTTTATTTCAGCAAGATACAGAGTGAAATATGGGTATAGACACACAGTAACGGTATAGGTTACTCGTGGGTCTGGCCTTAAAACTATATAATCTGGCCAGAGATGTTTAAATGTTGATGGGTGTGTGAGTAAACAACTCAATACGTTCAAGAACACCTAGAAAGAAGTACTTACTATCAATTAACCAGCTCTCCTTCATAGGCGGGAATACTTTGCAATGCACACAGCACCACTTGGGTTTTCATTCTTAATGAAATTAATTTAATTCAACATCTGTTATGTACCTGCCATGCACAGAATGCTTCACTGGGGTTTATGTAATATTTCTCATATTTTCTTTTCTTGCTTTCAAAAGAAAGCGTATGGCCAGATTGCCTCCCCAGATTAGAGAAATAGTTGATGTAGTATGAATTTCAAGCAACAGCAGAGACAGAATTCCCTAAAAATGGTGAGAAGCCTCAATACAAGGAATGATTCTTTCAGGGCAGGCAAGTTTAGGGCGCAAGGAGGATGAGCAGAAAGGTCAATACCAGAACTCTCAAAGCAAAGGGTCCAAATAGTCCCAGAACATAAATAACACCCACTTCTCTCTCTTAGTGAGGCAGGATTTGATACTAACCCGGGGACCACAAGCATACCATTTGCAGTTGTGAATCTGAATGTATTCCTCAGTTTATTTTATAGTTAACCTAACAGGTCACTCCACAGTATGGACCCATTCTCAAGCAACCCTTGTGTGCTTGTTATTATACCCCAAATAAAAGATCCTCCCCAATTAGCGTACATTGTTTCTCTCTTCTTGGTGGCCTCCAACTGACAATTGCAGTCAGGACTTCAGTTTCTAGGTGGCTAAAAGGGTAAAAAACAAAACAAAACAAAAACAAATAAATAAACAAAAAAACCCAAAACACACACACACACCACTTGGAGAATACTGGCTTACTAAAGGTGCGTGCTTCTCGCTATATTGCCTCACAAATTCTAATGCTGGCTGTGCCTTAATTGCCATTTGGAAGGCTAGCAATGCAAAACACTGAGAAAAACAGCATCTGCTTATGAAAACAAATTCCGCTTTTGAAGCTCTAGGTAACAGAACTAGCCACATAGTTAGTGGTAAAAGCAAGTTATTTTCTTTTAAGTTGTGACAAATACTAAATGTATACTTTTTAGTTATCCTTCCCTTGGGAAAACCACAGCCATGGGCTTCCTGCTGACAAAGCTTATCACTAATTCATTTGCCTCCTTTAACAATAAAAAACATTTTCCATAAATGAAAGTGAATTTGCTACATTGTAACTCAGTCACCAACGAGGAGCATTTTCCTTCTGCATCTGTTGGAAAACATTTACATTTTTCCCCATTCTTTGCTGTATGAGAATCTGTGTGCTTTCATAGTTCCATTTTTAACCCTGAAAAAGTGATTCCATTCTTGAAATACAGGGGCTTCTAGATGCTTCATGTAACAAAGCTTCCCTTATCTTTGTAAAGTTGGCCTCAGTTTCATGCTTCTGACAAGGCACGGACGCTGAAGTTATTAAGTTTGTCCAAGTAAATAAATTGGAGAGAATCAGGAGCCAGCTGGTAATCAAACTGACCTCCAGCCTTCCTGGGAAGTCTTCCCTTCATTTATTTATTTAATTTTTCTCATTTGTAAGTACTCATAACCTAGAGTGGATGCATTTGGGCTGAGGACATACTAGAAAATAAAATAAACAAAAAATTTGTAATAGCTAGGACATGAATGGGGCAACAGTTTTTAAAACATGTTGCATGCATAACAGTTATTTAATTAATTTATTTTAAAAAATATTTTATTTATTTATTTATTTATTTGAGAAAGAGGGGGGAGCGGTGAGGGACAGAGGGAGAAGCAGACTCTCCGCCGAGTAGGGAGCCCGATGCGGGGCTTGATCCCAGGACCTGAGCCGAAGGCAGATGCTTAACTGACTGAGTCACCCAGGTGCCCCAACAATTTTTTTTAATTTAGAGGACTAAAATCAGTTGTTATGTAATTGAGTACCAGTTGATTTTTGAAAGATTACGTTGAGGCTATGAGGAACTAAATCGAGTTGTTATACTACTTTGTCAGAATTACACAAGTATCAAATGTGTAATTAGGATGGAAAATTGAAGGTCTTTGTACTGCAGTGATTTATAATGGTGATGTGACTCTAGTACCAAAGAAAGCCCCACGCAAAAGAGCGAGAACAAAACCCACTACACAACAAAATGTATTATGGTGCACTAACAAAACAGCGGTGTCTATGCAGTCAAATTGATTTCAAGTGTTATAGAGCACTCTTCAGGATGTCCACGCTCAGCCCTAGAGATATTCACATCCCTAGAAATAACTCTGTGATAGGTGAAAACAATAGTCTCCAAACTTTGCTGCACATTAGAACCCCCTAAGCAGCTTTTAATGCTGACACCCAGGTCATACCCCATCTTAAGTCAGAATGTTTGAGGGTGGAAGTCAGACCTCAGACTTCAGTATTTTTTTAAAGATCTCCAAGTGATTCCACTGTGCGGTAAAATTTGAGAATCAGTAAGTTACAGAAAATAAAGGTTAAAAGATCAAAATGTCTCCAAATGTTCAAGCAAATAGTGTGGTCACATTTTGACGGAATGAACATTAAGTACAGGCTCTCCATTCCTTATCTGAAATCTTTGGGGATGGACATGTTTTTAATATTCAGAATGTTCCATATTTTAGAACTTATATAGTAATATATTTACATCATGTAGCTCCTTGATCAGGCTATGGGGATAGAGAACCCTGTAGCCAGAAAACTAATATGTCTGTAGGAAATCATTCACACTAAGTGAGGAAATTGAAAGAGAAAATCACATCTGCTGAAGTCAGGTTTTGCCATCAAATGAATTTACCCATACTTATAAATCCACTTTTGATTTTCAGAGTTTCTGGTATTTCATAATTGTTGATAAGGGCATGTGGACCAATACTGACTCAAACTTTCCACAAGCCAAATCAAGACCTAAAGCAACAGACTCCACTCGTAGTAATCAATAGCAGAGGCACCAGTGAGGTTGACAGTGATGACAATGAGTAGACCACCCTGTCATCTCAGCCTAAATCTGGTCCCCTTACCTCTAAGAACAATTCTCATACATGAGCTGATAACTTGTCTAAAAGCTGAATTCCTTGTTGTGTATGTTTCTACATACATACATACATACATACATACATACATACATACATACGTCATGTTTGCATGTGTATTTGAAATGCCAACCCATTGGAACATATACCTTAAAGAATCAACCAGACACATTCTTAGAGTAATCAATAACCATAGATTCCCTGGTGTGCACATCTCAAGGCTGTCAAACACAAACTTCACAACCATTGGCACTACCCTGTAATTTAGTATCTGTAAACCACAGCTGTGGTTCAACAGCTTATGGAGTCTAGCAGCCAATCTCATCACATCCAGAAGAGAGCATGCTGAGTTATTTATTGGAAACAGTCTATTGGCTTTCTGTCCTGGGGAGGAGTTGCTCACTGATTAATCAGATGAAGAGGAAACACATGGATTTTTACTGGGGAAAGATGTATATGGTCAATGAGAACAGGACCAACCCAAAGATGAAAGCTTTTAGTCTAAAGGCACCTACAGAAAATATAACTTCGCAAGAGAGAGTAGAAAGTCAAAGCTGGTTATACAGTTCTGATGCTATTTAGCCAGTGGAGGACACCACATAGTTAGGCTCTAGAGGAATCTGATAGAATAATTAGAGGAGATCTAAGAACTACATAAAGCTAGAAGAATCATCATTGTGGACTAAGTTCCCAAGACTTCCTTCAGGGATGCGTTGAGAAATAATTAGCTTTACCTGATGCCCTGGGTGTCCCCCCGACTCTGCCCATGCCCCCCATCTCCTTGCTCCCAGTGGCATCAAACCCAAGAATCAGAGGGTAAAGCAGGCCTCTCTTGCTAGCATTGTTTTAATGGTAGCCAAGTACAGGATTTATCATACTATGAGAACCAAGGGTAAGAACTACCAACTCCATTTGAAAACCACAGTTCGGTCTTCAGAAATGTTCAAATGACCTTTCCCTCCTTGCTAGTCACCTGCCTCTAATTGCCCATAGCATTCAGTACAAATGTCAAATACAAAAGAATAGTACGAAAGAAGAACTTTTGGAATCCTCTCCCCCACCTCTCTCTCAGGAAATGAACCTAGCTGACTGAACGAAATGAGCCACTGATATGTGAATCCCCTCAGCTTCCTCCCCAACACCTACAAGTTGACGAGCACCCACTCCCACTTTCCCGTTTCCTTGCTCCTCTCCCCAAGATTGTCCTACTTTTTCTCCAGTCCAGGCACCTTTCATCTGTCTCTTCTGCATGCCCCTCCCAGATAGAGCTGTCTTTTGTGAACATGCTCGCACCTTTCCCACTCAAAAACCCAGAAAAAAGGGGACATGACCTTGAGTTTTCCATAGCCTCACTTTTTTTGCTTTTAGAGCGTAGCTTCTGGAAAGGGGTGAATGGGACATGAGAAAATAGAAACACTTGCCTTGCCTCAAATATTCCCCACTCTGCTTCAGGGTTGTCCTTCTAAAACAAACAAATGAAAATATGAAATGCTGTCACCACCCTGTTCAAAGTGCTGTAATTGTCCTCCTTTGCCTATAGGATACAGTCTACGGTTTTATTCTGACACAGAAGTTTTCACAGGGTCTGGTCCTGCCTATTTTATCAATCTGCCCTCCAGCACTCTCAGTCTTTAACAAACTACTTACTATTACCAAGAGCTTCAGGGCTCCTTTGTTTCTGTAAGATGTTTAATAGTTGCACCTGGTGACAATGGTTAACAATACTGTATTTGTACTTGTGTTGTACACAAGTACAAATGTACTTGTAAGTATATTTAGTGTACTTGTAAGTTGCTAAGGTAGTAGATCTGAAATGTTCTCACCACCATGGGTCTCACAACAACCCAAAAGTGGTAATTATGTGAGCTGAGGGATGTGTCAACTAACCTTGTTGTGGTAGTCACTTTGCAATATATTTGAGTATCAAATCATTCCCTTGCATACCTACCTTAAACTTACACCATGTTGGATGTTGCTTTTATCTCAGTAAAGCTGGGAGGCAAAAGAGCATTCACCCCTAAGGGTAGATGAAGTCAACAAAGAAATGAGCATTTAAATAGGAGACAGAATGACTCAGGGGAAAAAAAAAAAAAAAAACTATGGCAGAAACCTACATTATAGGAGTTAAAGAGAGGAGGAAGGTCAGAGAAAGAATGGGAAAGGAAAAGAGAATTGTAAGAAAACTTAGTAGAGAAAAATGTCCCAGAAATCAATGGGAGAGCGAAAGAAAAAACTACGTGTGTGTTTGTTTTGTGTCTACTTGCCATGAAAGTTCAGAGGAGCAGCGGTGACTGAGGGAGGAAGTAGATCTGAGGCCAGGAAGGTGATCAATAATTGCAAATACCACAGATGGAAGGAAGGAAATGAGGATCAGTAGAAGCTATTCAATGTGGTGACTACACTGACATAGCTTGAAATAGGTGTTTCAACTGAATAGTGGGGAGAAAATCAGATTGCAAAGCACTGTGGACTGAGTCAGTAGTCAGGAAGTGAAACAAAGTGAAGGAAACATGGCCTCTTTCCCCATTGGTCCATGTTTTGGGAGGCAGAGACTAGCATCTAGTATAGGTT
Organism: Callorhinus ursinus; assembly: GCF_003265705.2. NCBI lineage: Eukaryota > Metazoa > Chordata > Mammalia > Carnivora > Otariidae > Callorhinus > Callorhinus ursinus. Next base: position 33,434,087 of record NW_027397079.1, on the reverse strand, counting down.
TCATGCATAGCATTCTTGGATAAATATGATTTATAAAATATCCAGCTTTGTAAAGCCTTCAAACCATAATCTGATCATTGCAACGAGGCTGAAAGCACAAGAGTGCCTTTGATTGACCTTTATTAAAGCTTGCCATGGGGACCAGGTGGACATCCTTTGCTCCAATGGATGGTCAGATTTCATATCAAAGCAATCAGACTTCAGAGTCAATGGTCTTTAACTTGAAAGCAATTTAATACATTTGAATGATCTAAGAACAGACCATATAACCTCTCTTGAAGGATTATGGGAATGAGAGAGCATTTACTCTAATTTTCCTCCCCATTTTTCTGGTTTTTCCCTTTGTGCTACTCTATAAAAATATGGAGCTTATCTCTTGACCTTCATCTCTCTAAAAGCTGATCTACGCTGTCTTCACAATTTCAATTATACTATGTCTTAATTTGTTCTTTCCTTTTTTGTTCTCACTGTGCTACGTCATTCAGAACCTCTTTACTTTTCACCTCACTTAATTTAATAGCCTTTTTGAAGCTAACAGGGTCTTATTTTTTTTTTATTTCCACATAGATTCTTTTCTTGCTAAAAAGGAAACAAAATAAATAATTTCACAAATTCTTTTAAATTGTTCTCTATGACCATCCTAAAAAACTTACCCTGATTTTTAAGACTCGTTCATCTAGTGCTTATTTTAAATTTTATCTCCAATTACTTCTCTATATACTTTACCCCACCAGACCAATTAGTCCCATTCCTAACAGGGCCTTCTGCTGTCTGACTTATTCACATAGTTTTCTCTCCTTTCCTTCCTTTAGGGGGTCTGTCCAAATGCTTTGTGTTTATATTATGGGTAGAGCAATCCATTCCATGGGGTCTTTCTCAGTCCTCCCCAACTGGACTTATTTTCTTCATCTGTGAATGTCCACAGTCTTCCATGCCTTTTTGATGAGAGGTATCACATTCTGCCTGTGTTATAGTCATTTGCAGATGTCTCAATTCCCCCACTAGATCTTCACCCAGTTCTTAGCCTTGTGCCATCTGCACTGTAATTACTCAATAAATATCGAGTGAATGAAAGAAGAGGTGAAAATAAAGATGCACAAATAAACTGGAATTAAAAATCAATCTTTGGAGACTGACAAAGCAGCCTTTTTCTTTGAAACCTGTGGACTTCTAAATTGGCTAAATTAGATAAACAAAATAGCATAGTGTGTCTTAAATTTTGCATTTAGCATTAGATCCATCTGGATAGCCAAGTCTCCTCTTCATATTTGATTAAACTGATATAGCAAGCAACTGTACCAACTAACAAAAATAAAGGATTGGAAAGTCTAAGGCCAAGCTAATCTTTACTACACAGATTTATGGTTTAAATGTTTGTTTCTATATGGAGACCAGAGAATTAACAACCCGAGGTTATCAGTGTCTCAACAGGCATGCATAATGCAAATCTTTTAAAAGCAAGTTCTATAAATAGCTGCATTTATTCTTAAAATATTTTTCCATAAAAGACCTAAATATATCCATCCACCAAGCCCTTAAAAAAATATATTAGAAGTAACACTGGGAGTAGAAAGCTGGATGGAGCCAGCCTGGATTACCACCAGGTCAATCAATTAGTTGGAACATGATGTTAATGAGGTTGGGGTTACATATTCAATCCCCACATTGACCAGTTAGCTGGACTCCATTCAAGTTCCAAAGTCTAAACTTCAGTCCCCAATCAAATGAGAGAATGAAACAGGATCAGCACAAATGTATCCATATTCTTAGAAAACAGAGCAAGATACTTCCCTTATGTAAAGAGGGTCAGGATGGCCATCCGGTTCTAAAGGATACAACTCATTAAATCGGGGGCAGGTTTGAAGATAGAGGAGTGGAGCAATCTTGGGGAGGAAAAAAACTTTGCAGCAGGTGAACAGGGAGCTGCATACCTGTGTCCCCAATGGAAGTTGAAGAATTGGGATGGGATGATTCAAAGTAGCTTAGGAGAAGTAACAAAGTATTTTGAGGAAGATCCATGGAAGATCGAATGGTGTGGAAAACTAGAGGAGAATTTTGTAAATCCTGTTCTGGCCCCCTTCTCAATTTTATGTATCACTGCCTGCTTGTCATAGTAGCTTATTGCATTTTTGAGGGGGCAAAAGGAATAGAAACGTTATCAAAGGGCTCGAGATAGTTCTGCTACTGAGCAACAGCTGAGTGCCAAACATCATCGCTTATAGAATACACTGAAGCACACATTTCCTTTTTTTCCTTTTTTTCCCCCAAATTTACCAGGGATTCTCTTTCCAAAGCAAATGATGTAGGTGCTAGTTGAAAGTAAACAATTAGAGATTGGAAGCTGGACAAGCAATCAGAAATTGACACTGGAATGTGAACTTTCCCCAAGCAAGTAACCATGCTTGTCTATAAAACTGCTTCAAGTAAGAAAAAGAAAGGACATTGATTGAGGCAAAGAAATCCACTGTGAAATGTTCTTGTCTCCTCTGGTGTGCAGCACATAGCAAAGTAACTAATGTTTCCAAATTACTTTATCCTGAGTGTGTATCTACTTCCTATCTCTCCCTGTACCATATTTGTTTATAATGACATATTGATTTCAAGTCCAGCTTGAAACGGAATGGAAGCCGCCCCTCCACCAGAGAAGGGGGCATTTCTCCTGAATCAGCTCTCCTTGCTCACATTCTCAATGTACCATCTGTCTCCTGGGTGATTGGTCCTTGGACCGCGTGAAGAAATGAGGTTGAGGAAGTGGGGCTGCGGGAGGGACAAGAAAGGAAATGGGGCCTTTCTCATTTCAAGAGGTGAATTGAGTTCCAGGTCTGGGTTAGGAGTTGTCTATCAAAATCTGTCCAACGCCTTCCCAAAGTCAAACACATTAAATCCAACAACCTTGACAACTCAGGATACACATTTTAAACCGCAGAGCTCAGCTCAAGCTTTCTGTCAGCATTGGCAGTTGCTGCCAGAATTATGATCCTGTCATGAGTTACATAGCTGCTCATGAAGGAGATACTGACCAAGCAAACAGAAGACCTCAGAGAGTTTCCATTCTAATTTCAGAAAACCTCCCCAATTGTGAATAACTGGGAGGAGATGAAGTACACCACAAAATATGGCAGCAATGAATCCTGTCTGTGCAACTGCACAGACAGTATTGGATATATGGAGGCCAAAATAAAATGCATACATAAAGCAAGCCAAAATTATGGATGTTTCTAAAGCAAATACGGTTTTATAACTTTCAGCTGCATACAGTAACTTTGATAGAAGCGTGTTTCCAGTTAGAGGGATGACTGGATCTGCTGTAATGAACAGATAAAATGAGTTTGTCTCGATAGCTTTCAGGCTTCATAGAAATACAATGGCAGGTCTTTAAAAATGCATTTTGATCTGAAGTAAGGGAAGGAGCTAATAACCATGGGTTTATTACTAAATGTTGAGACCTGTGTTGGATAATTTACATATGTTATCTCTTTTAATGAAACTCAGTTTAACTTCATTTAATTAAATTTAAATTTAATTTAATTCTAAATAGTATTTAATATCTCCTTTTTACAGATGAGAAGACTGAGGTTTTGGAAGGTTAAGTAAAATGCCCAAGTTTATACAAACTAGTAAGCAAGAGAACTCAAATTAAAAATCAGTTTTGAGCTGCTGAGTCCCATGGAGCAGATCACATGTGCCAAAGAACACATTTGTTTTGTTAAATAACAAAAATTCAACGGAGCTAATTTTAAAGATCTAGTTGGCTTTATTGAATCATTCATGAATCGAGCAGCATCCCATCCAAGTAGAAGGAGCTCTGCTAAGCTGCAGAGAACAAGAGGTTTCTAAAGGTGGAAAGGAAGCAGAGAAGGGAAATTATTGGCAAAGAATGCCTTGTTTCAGGCAAGGTCACCCTCCTAAGGGGTGTGGAAGGGCCTATCCGGCAGATTACCTCACTAGTGCTGACCAGGTAAATCCAAGTTGATGGGTTAAAGATTACATTCCTGGGAAGTTGCAAACTCCAGTCAGGTCAGGCATTAAGTCTTGATTTGTGGAGGTTGGGTTTAGCGCAAGTGACTCCACAGAGGGCCTGCTGTCTCCTTTTTAACAGTTTCTGTTATTAAAACACACCACAGGAGATGCAACTAAAAGATAGACTTGCTTATTAGCAAGTAAGTGAAATTATATGGCTCATGGTCCATATACAGATCAAGTATACAAATGTTTTCCAGAAGTAAATTTGGGAAGTCTCAAGTTTATTCTATTCATGCTATCGATCCTTAAAAATCTTAAGAAATATTTTTAGTCCTCTTTGGACTTTAGAGCCTGTATGAAACTATATTTAGGACCTATTTATTGAACCCCTTCTAAGTTCCAATCACTAAGATGGGAGAAAATAAAAATAGGTGAAAACTCCATAATGCAAGTCCTGCTCCCTGGTAATTTAAAATCTTGTTGGGGGCGCCTGTGTGGCTCATTGGTTAGGCGACTGCCTTCGGCTCAGGTCATGATCCTGGAGTCCTGGGATCGAGTCCCCAGATTGAGTCCCACATCAGGCTCCCCTGATGTGGGACTCAATCTGAGAAGCAGGGAGTCTGCTTCTCCCTCTGACCCTCTCCCCTCTCACACTCTCTCTCACTCTCTCTCTCTCTCTCTCAAATAAAATCTTTAAAAAAAAAGTCTGGTTGGGGGAGTGAGATATTTATACATCTACCTCAATACAAGGCAGTCTAGCAGTACACAAGACCCGTGAGTGGCAATTTTCTACACATTGCATGTGAGAGAATTGACGGCTACTCTATAATTAAATTTGGCTGACTGAAGAATTTCAGCTTTAATTTATTCTAATTTTTCCCCTTGAAAACATATTCCAATGATGTGCAGGACAAATCTCTTACCTGTATCTGGAAGAATAGGTATCAATCTACAAGTGGAAGGAGTCAAGGAAAGCTGATCTTTTCTCTCAATCCCATAATGAACAGACATTGTGTGTGTGTGTTAAAAAAGCAAAAACAATAAACTCCACACAAACTGATGACAATGAAGGTATTTTAGCAGGATTAATGGATCATCCTGTTTTACCTACGACATCCTGGCTAAAATAAGGAGTTTCATTATGTCATGGTAAATCTGACCAAAAATGAACTGAACTCCCACCTTATTCATCAAATTTGGATTTCATCTTTTTAGGAGACGTTTTCTTTTCTTTTCTTTTTTTTTCAGAAATGAGCAAAATCATCCAGAGCTATCATAATTGATAATTTTCAAAATATCCTCTTAGAAGCTCTGATGACAGTTTTTCTTAAAAAAGGAGTACAAAACATGTGCTTATCCAGTAACACATTGGGGTTTGTTTGGTTTGGTTTGTTTTCTTTGTTCTTCAATAACACATTTTGAATGAATGACCAGGTGGCTTCTGAGGTGACCCTGGGAAAGAAACAACATGTCTCTGTCAGTATATCAGATATGACAGGAAGTCCGGCTCTCACTCTGAAACAGCAAAATCTTCCAGTCATTGCTGGCCAAACTAAGGAGATTTTATTTTTGCCATTAAGTAAAATCTTCTGTCAGGGTTTTCTTTACTATGTGATGAGCATAAGATTTGCTTTAGTTCAGAGACCTTGTAATTTGCCCTTTGTATTACCTACAGCGCCCTTCGAGCAATTGTTGGCTCAATATTTCCCTTTGCTTTAGTTAACCCAGTTCCATAAATGTATGTATGCTTATGGCCAAGAAAATAGGGACATTTAATAATTATCTGGTTGCCCGTTGATGCAGAAATCCATTGCAAAGAATTCAATAATTCAGGCATAAAAGTGGAGTTCTGGGCCTGAACAGTTCAATTGGGCTATCATAAGCTATGTATAACCATGAGATTTTCTTTTTTGTTTCATGCTGTTAATCAGCGGCAGAATGAAAAGTGTTCCTAGGTATAGTGTAGATAAAAAGAAGGACACAAAAAGCAATTTTGCTTCTGAGTTTTCCCTCTCAAGGCTTTAAAAATTCTGATTATTAATCTGCTGTGGGAAGTTTTCTATCTGTGCTTCTTTCCAGTTATCTTGCAAGCAGGTATTCCAGGAGATTTGCTCTTTCTAACTCTAACCTTTCAATAGATAAATAAATATTCTTTAGGCTGGGAAATCAACACCCCCCCCCAAAAAACCCACACTACATGTATTCCCCCACTAGTCGCCAGAAAACAAATATCAATAGCATATTACAGGACGGCCGGAAATGGTTCAGGCACTTGCTCTATAGGTTGTCGAGCCACCCACGCACACAATGCCCAGGGCAAGGAGAAAAAGCAACATTTTATTGCTGATTTCGATGGTGCATTGTTGTAAAGATTTGCAGATATAGCTCAAGAATGCCAAGTTCTTTGCTGGGCCCAGAGAGGAAGGAAAGGTAACTTGTGGTGGGGTGGGAAGAATCGTTGGAAAAATAATGTAGCATCAGTGTTTCTACCTCTCTGGCCATTAACTCAGATAAGAACTAAATTGAATATGAATTAAATCCCTTCTCCATGACTTTCCTTACCTTCCATACCCAACCCTCCTTCATCATAAAGCTCCTAGCTGCGTGCTCGCTCCCTCTGCTTTTCCTCCTTTGCCCGAATCTTTCGTCCTCACAGCCTTCTTATGGATGTTGGGGCCACAGGTATGGACAGGAAGCAGGTGAGGCTCCCACCTTCCTTTCCTTTCTCTGGGCAGCCTGTTGGCAGAAGAAAGTGATGCTACTCTCATAGGTCTAACTGGTGAGGAGGAGAGGCATTCCCCTGGTAGAGGAGAGACAAGGAGAGATAAGCACTTTACTAAGCTCCAAACTAAAACTTATTTTGTATAGTCATGGATTTGTAGTAATTTGACAATTACACTATTACTATAATTATTGTATTTATTTATTTATTTAAAGATTTTATTTTCTTATTTTAGAGAGAAAGAGGGTGTGTGCTCACACTCGCATGAATGGGGGAGGGGCACAGGGAGAGGGAGAGAGAACCTGGAGCAGACTCCACCCTGAGCATGGAGCCTGACACGGGGCTCAATCCCACAATCCTGAGATCATGACCTGAGCTGAAACCAAGAGTCAGATGCTTAATCAACAGAGCTACCCAGGTGCCCCTAATTACTATAATTATTTTACTAAAAATTTTTGTAAAAGTTAGTCATGGTCTCCAACTGACTGATTACCCCATATGACATGAATTCATTCACACACACACACACACACACACACACACACACACACACCAGAATAAGGCAAAGAATTGAGTCTCTTGATTCTGGTTAATAGATCTAAATATATTCAAGTAGCACGTGCTATTCAGATGAATCAAAAAAAGTAGGCCATTTTCCTGAGGGTAAGTTCTTCTTGAAATTTTGGCTTATTGGATTATGGATGTTCCCATTATCTTCTAGTGTCCACCGAGTTGTATAACAAAGGATCATCTTGACCAACTTCTCATCTGATGTGTAAGTTTTCCTTCACAATATATTCCAGCTTCTGGTTGAAGTATCTAAAGGAATTGGAACTTAATGCCTTTCATTGCATCTTGGGTGACTGCAAACACTGCAATCTCCTTCCTTCTAGGGACACGAAATCTCTCACCTGTAAGTTCCATACTTTGGTCCCATATTAGTCTTTGCCACCATGTAGTTTGATTCTTCCACAGGGGAAAATTTTGGTGAATGTTATAGATGGACGAAGTTACCACTTATTTATATAATTCAGAAGAAGGAAATATTAAAAAGCAACCCACTCATAGCTTTATTTGTGTTTTTTGTGCTATTATATTCTGAAGTAATTTTCTGTTACAGACGCATAGCAAGGCCACACACATGGGTATAGAATAGAGTTTTCCCAGAAGAAAGTGGGTAGTCAGACTGTCAACATTCCTGAAAGGAATCAGAGCTTGGAAAAAAGATTTATGACACGAAAGAGAAGAAGAAAACTTTATTTTCTCTAGCCCTGACCCCATTGAAACTAGTCTGCTAGAAATATAGAGAAGGTTAAGTGTACTTCTAGGTAGTAGGGAGCTCTGCAACAAAGCACCCTTCTAGTTTGGTAGGGAGGTTGCCCTGTAGCCATCTAGAGAAGCCCTCTCTTACAGACTCAAAAGGATGGGCTTCTGAGTCCTGAGAACAGCCGCCTCTCGTAGATGGTTGAAACGTTTTCCTGCATTAGAATCTTCTTTAATCTTTAAATGTCTTTACTCTCTCAATAAATATACAATCTGGGCTTAGCTAGGCTGAAAGTTGGACTCCCAAGGCCAGTATATTAAAGGCAGAAACCTTTAAGGCAGTGGTTCTTAGCCAACACAAGCATTCTCATCCCTCCAGGATGAGGGGAGGCATTTGGGAATGTGTGAAGACATTATTGTACAATCAGGGTGCTATTAGATCTGGTGGGTAAAGGTTGGTGATGATGCTAAACATACTGTGATGCACAAAAAAGACCCTCAAAACAAAAAATTTGCTGGCTGCAAATGTCATTAGATGCGAGGCTCTGAAACCCTGCTCCGAGGTTATGCCTGCTGCCTCAGACCTGTAGAAGGTGCAGATCACGGCCCATGTGTGAAAGCCAGACTGGCCACCTGGAGCCAAGGAAAGTGAGTGGCAGAGGTGATGACAAGGACCATATCAGAAGCATATGTGTGACACTCACTGTGGACACAGTGGGGTCTTCTGTAGTGGAGGGGAAAACCTGAAAGGGACACTGAGGTATTTCTATCATTCTGGTGACCCTGAGAAATATTAAGTTTCACCAGTTAGCTCTCCAGACAGTAGATCCATTTTGATTCCATGGACCCTTGATTGCTCTGAGGCAGGCAGTCTTGATTTGGATGTCATTGCCTTAGACCTTGATCTGCTGCAGCTTTTAAGACAAAAAGTCAGTACCTCCTTGTTTGGAGCCTAGCTGTTGTCTTTGAGCTAAGCATGTGAAATACCAGAACTTTCACCGTGCTTTAGCATATGCCTTTACGGTATCTAACAGGAGAATGTTCAACCTTCCCTTCCTTAGCCTTATCTGGGTATTAGTTTAGCATTTGTTGAGATTTTTAATCTTCTCATCTGAAATATCTGATTCTTGGGCTGATTTTTAACTTCCATTTTGCTGAGTCTTTGATTCCAACTCAGTATATATATCTATATATTTTCTGTTATCTTGGCACAAGACATATTTGCTTAGATGAAATCACGATGACAATAGCTTTCTTTAGTGTTCTAAGATTGATTCGGAAGTATTACTTCACTACTTAGCACGTTTGCATCATTTCTGCATATTGCATTATAGTTGCTGATTTCTTTGTTCACAGGGCTATGCCCATTGCAAACCAAAATGTAATAAATATCATTACGACACGTATTGTGTTTAGGATCTATTTTTGCTACAGCACAAAGTGTCAAAAACCATTTGCTTTATCTCTAAAACAGATGCCTTTTCTATAATCATATAAGTATTTAATTTCTAAGTATGCCATCCTTTGTAATTTTCAGTGTTCTTGAATAACTACCCCACTTAATTTGAACAGTCAGCTTGTGTTCTTTATAACAATGATTATGATTGCATAATCATTGTTATTTATTTTTTGAAATCCCTGGAGTTCCAGAACTTTATTTATCATTCACCAGAACGGACTATCCACTACACACCTGGGATTTAGAGGAAGGAGGTTTTAGATATAAATGGTGTTTTTGACTGTATATTATTTGAATTTGGGGAAATTACAATCTAGGTTGAAACCGAACTCAGATTCCTCATTTCCTCATATCCATGATTGCTGTGTAATTATCTTTCTGCAACTTTTTGGGATAAGATCCACCTGTGATTCAGTTTTTCCAATCATGACCTCTGAAAGGTCTTCCTGAAAAACAGGGAGAATGACATGTTGAGTGTGTGTATCCTTCTCAAGTGTTACAAAATTGTCCGAAGGACTCTTTAACGGTCAGTAGCCCATGAACCTCCCCCTCCTTCCAGTCTGTCCTGTTGATCTGGTCAGCTCAGAGCTCTATGATGAAATCTGAAACAGCAGAAACAAAGACAATACAGAAGAGTGGTTTATTAGGGTTGTATTATATTCCATGCTAATGTCAATATAAATGCAAAATAAAAAGCCTTGGAAAGACTTCGTTGTTCTTCAGAATTTCATTAATCCAGGCACACATAACAGAGGGCTGGTCCATCTCCCACCCCACCTCCTTCCCCCCACCTTCAGTCATTGTTCAATTTTAAATAGTTTTAATGGCCCTGGAAGTATTCATGAATTCCGCTTGCTTCACTCTCCTAATCATGTTGTCGGCTTAAAATTCACATTTAATTAACCTCTTCACCCAAGGCATAAATCAATAATAAAGCTCCAAATGCTTACCATACCAATAGTGATTTCCATTTGGAGGGAAACTGTTGAAAATTAGACATTAGAACGCCTGAAGAAAAGTAGAGAACCAGTGGTGTGGAGCTAAAAAGAGTGAACATGTGAACTGTGATAATGAAAGCCCTGGGTTTGAGAGGGAATATCCATTTATTCTGATTTCAGGGAAAAATAGGTGTTTAGACTGGGTTCCGAAAATAATGTTTTGTCTAGAAACATTAGAGACAATCTCACATACTGACAGAGGAGTGAAGTAGCACACAAATTCTTAGGACAGAAAATGATAAATGAAGAGGTGTTGCTTAAGGAAAGGAGCAAAGCCTTGACGAACACAACTCAAAATCTGGCACCTACATTTTAGCTATGTGAGCTTCATAGTATATTTGCACATCTCTATGTGTCAGTTTCCTTGTGAAACGGAAATATTGGCATCTACCTCATTGAATTATCCTAAGCATTACGCCTAAATATATTAAATAGTTGGAGGACAGATTCCACATATGTGTATAATGGTGAGTACGCACATAACACACACACACACACACACACACACACACACACACACACACACACACCACAATAGCGGAGAGAGCCTGACCATCTAATCACTAATGATTATTGATTGACACAAAGGAGCACTGGAACCTGAACCAAGACAACCAGTTTTCTTTGCTGGAATTTTTAACTGAGAAGAATTAATTCAACCTCTCTCCACTAAAGATGCTATTAAATGCAAGGCAAGGAGCCATGTTTCCTGATGAAGAGAAAGTGGTATATAGGAGGTTAGATCAAAAACAGGCACGTACTACTGTTGCAGAGGGGGACATGGAGAATAGAGCACGTAAAATGGTAAACTTTGCTTTTTGGATCGCTCTGGGGTGACTGGAAAAATACTACATTAGCCTACTGTTGTAGAACATGATTTTCTTCATCCAGAGACATTTAATACCAATGACCCACTTAGAGGTGATAAAGCAGACTTATAAAATTGGGTTCTAAGCAGGACAATATAAAATTACATGGTGATGATCGTAACTCCTTCGATCTGGACACATATTTCTATGAAGGTCTTTTTTTGAACACCACATTAAAAAATAATCTCCTTGATAAATCGCCCTGCACAGAACTTTTCTAAAATTATTAAAAGTTCTGAGATAGTTTTACATAAACTGCTATTAAACCACACCTCCCAGGTCTCACCCTCTCTTTCATTTGCACTAAACAATTGATTTAATTGAGCCTAAATGCTGGAATTGATATTAACCAGTAAAATTTTGACTTCCCATTTTTATTATAATAGGATATCCTTGAATACTTATTCTATTGTTCAACTTTTTAGCTATTCCCCTCAAATTTATGTAATTTGCACATTAAATGACCATGATCTTTTGTGTCTCTTCACTCTATTTAAAAAGTTATCAAGAGTAAGAATGATTTCAGACTTGAGTAAATAATAGGGACCAGATTTATCCTCACGTCCTCACACCTTAAACAACTAGAAAGCTGGGGAAAAAAATGTGTGAAGGAATGGTTGTCAGGCCTTGAAGAATACTCAGTTCAGAACTGTGGTTTCTGAGAGAAGAGAAACAAATGGGATAAGCTCTAAGATCACTCCCAAATTACTGCCTAGACTAAGTTTTGAGGTTGCAACATAAGGAAGGGATACCTGGTTGCTGCCCAATGACCCTCTTGAGTTGTAGAGATTGAGATCAGCATTGAAAAGCAAAAGAGCCCTAGAATGTGTGAAACACATTTGCAGAGAGGAGGGACTGAGATGTCCATAGGTAAGAAGTTCCCTCCCACCTTTGGCATATATGGGCAGTAACTATGCAAGGTCATGGAAAGAACCATGGAAAGCAGTAAGACAAATAATTCTCAAGCTCACATAAGACTGAGAATCTTTTATAATCCAAGCAGACAGATGAAATGATTTCTTAACACACAGGGCTTCGGTTAATGTCCTGAGAGGACATCACCTTAGAGATGGAACTAAATTAGCCTAAGACTAAAGACTAAACTGGACCCACTCTAACAAACCTAAAAAACAAAGCTTGAAATGATCAAACTGACACCAATACCTTAACTGCATGCCTGGAAAAAGTATAATACCATTTAAAGGAATAAAACAAAATCCAGAACTCAAAAATATACAACTCACAATGACTGACTAGGTTCCACATCCAATTCCAACAAAGGAGTCTCCAGGTAGCAACTGGATATCCTAGAATTCAGCTCAATTCTGATACCATCTACTCTGAGATAGCATCAGATTCCACAGGGTAAGGGCTCAGTCTCAAAAACTGCCCTCCACTTCCGATGTCAATCGCAAGTCCAGGTTGTTACCCGTGCTTCTGACCAACTGGCTATAAATCAGAGGTCCCCATAATCCCCCTCTTGGGCTCAATTAATTTGCTAGAGCCACTCACAAAATTCAGGAAACCTGTTTACTCCATAGATTACAGGTTTATTACAAAGAATATTATAGGATGCAAATCAACAGCCAGATGAGAAGACACACAGATCGAGCTTCTGTCCTTGTGGAGCTTGGGGCCCACCTTGGCAGCACATGAATGTATTCTGGTTCCCTGACCTGGAAGTTCTCTGAACATACCCCTCTCCTTCCTTTTTTTGAATGGAGGCTTCATTACATACGCATGATTGATTAAATCATTAACCCCTGATAATTGATTTAACCTCTAGCCCATGTGCTCTCCCTGAAAATCAGGGGGTGGGGCTAAAAATTCCAAACCTCTATTCATGGTTGATTTCCCTGGCAACCAGCCCCCATCCTTAGGTGATTTCAAAAGTCACTTCGTTAACATAAACCCCGTTATGATGGAAAGGGACTTATTACAAATAACACCTATTTCAACTTTATGGCTCTGAAATGATTTCAGGAACCGAAGACAAGAGATGAAATTTGTAACAGAAAAGATTCTCCCATTGTTTTTATTGCTTAAGAAATTCCAAAGGTTTGGGAGCTGTGAGCCAGGAACTGTGAATGAAGACCAGACATATATATTTCTTATAAATCATCTGAATAACCAAATACATATTTCTTATAAATCATAATATTGCATTGATAGCTGATTGAAAATTACCAGGTGTTCCAGCAAGTAGGAAAATAAGATACAGCAGAAAAATCAATCTATATAAACTGACTCAGAAATGGCAATGATGATAAATTTACTAGAAACAGGTATTAAAACAGTTATCACAAATATGCTCAAGAATGGAACACGTGGATATGACTGGGAGGGACATAAATGACACAAAACAAAGACCCAAATTAAACTTCTAGAGATGAGAAATACAATATTTGTAATGAAAAACACTGGGTAGGATTAATAGTAGATCATATACTTGATGTCTTTAAGGCCAGATTAGATAATAAAAAGAACAGATGGGTAAACCCAAAGACACAGAAATAAAAATTGTACAAAACAGAGCATCAAGAAAAAAGAAAAGAACAATAAACAATAAAAGGCATCACACTGGGTGTTATATGAAAACAATGAATCATGGATCACTACATCAAAAACCAATGATGTGTTGTATGGTGACTAACATAACATAATAAAATAAAATAAAATAAAATAAAATAAAGTAAAAAGGCATCAATGACTTGTAGGACAATACCACACAATCTAACATACGTGTAATGTGATTTCCAGAAAGGGGGAAGTAAAAACATTTGCAGATATGAAAGTTGAAAATACCCCAAATTTGAATTTAAAAAAAAGACAACTGTAAACTCATAAATCCAAGGAGCTTTACAAATTCCCTGAGGAATAAACATTAAAAAAAAACCCACCATAATCAAATTGTGGAAAACCAGTGATAAAGAGATAAATATTAAAAACAGAGGAGAAAAGATATATACAAAGTTTAAAAAGCAAGAATGATGACATACTGCTCATAAGAAACTATGCAAAATAGAGACAATGGAGGAACATTTTTAAATACTTAAAAAAAAACCCAAACAAACCTGTCAACCTAGGGTTTTTTTATCCAGTGAAAACCTTTTTCAAAAATGAAAATGAAATACTTTCAGACGAATAAAAGTTGAGAAAAGCCATTCCCAGCAGACTTGCTCTACATGAAATGTTAAAGAAAGTTTTTCAGGCAGAATCACATACACAAAGCAATGAATAATGCTGGTAACAGAAATGAGCTGAGTAAAGATATATTTTTCTCATTGTAAAATCTCTTTAAAAGATAATTATCTGCTTAGGGCAAACATAATAAAAATAAGCTGGGTTTATAACCACGCAGAAGTAAAATGCTTGACAAGGACAAAGTATAGAAGAAAAGAATATACTTTTCAAAGTTCTTACATTGTTTGTAAAGTGCTACAATATTATTTGAAGGTAAGCTATGTTTGGAGGAAAGATGTTACTTCTACCAACTTAGATCCAGTGTTGGGGACGAACAAATTAACTGACAGTTGACAGGTTTAATAGGAGAAAAGACAAGGTTCACTTACATCTACATGTGGGAGCATTGGGATGAAGGTGGGGTTTATATGCCACTCTAATAGGGAATAGGAAAGGGGGAGAAAGGAATTCTATGGAAAACAAGTGGGATTTTAGGAAAGACGAATAGAAGGTAGGGCAGTTTGTGATAACATTTGTTTATGCAACTCATCCCAGTGTAACTGCTGAATCTCCTACCTGGCTGCAAAACTCCCTTGGAGAAGGGATTTATAACAACTTGACTCTCTGAAGGCTCTGATTTTATTCAAAGAAGGGGAGTCTGAAAAGACTACTTTTGCATTTGCTATATTTCAGGTGTGATAAGTTAAAAATATAAATCGTGATCATAAAGCAACAATGAAAAAAGCCAAAATAGTGTATCTAGTAAGTCAATAGTGGAAATAAAATAAACCTACACAAAACACTCAACTGTTCCAGTAGAAGGCAGAACCAAGGGAAAAGAGAACAAAGGCCAACTGGACAAATGGAAAACAAGTAGCAATATGGTAGATATGACAAAACGTGAATCATAGAAAATTATAAATTAGACTCATAAAAATAAAAAAAAAACACTTGAAAGATATGATAAAGTATTTATATCCAAAATACACAAAGAACTTTTACAACCCAATAATAATAAGACCAACAACCCCGGTTTTAAAATGGGCTAAAGATTTGAATAGATCGATTAGCAATGAAGATATACAAGTGACAAAAAGCACAAAAAGAGTTCATCTTCACTCCTCATTAGGAAAATGAAAGTTAACTCCAAAATGTAAAGCAATGAAAGTGAAACCAAGATGAGGTACTACTGTACATTGTTTAGAATGGCTGAATACCAATGAGGTATAAGGAACAACTCAAATTCTCACGTTGCTAATGGGAATGCAAACTATCAGAGCCATTTTGGAAAACACTTTGGGGGTTTCTTATAAATTTAAGCATACTCATTCAACACAACAATCACACTCCCATGAAATTAATCCAGAGAAATGAAGGCATATATTCACATAGACTTGTTTGTTCAAAGTAAATTAAAAACAAAAACAAAAACAAAAGTGGAAACAATCTAAGTAATTCAAATCTCTATCAACTGTTGAATTGTGTTATAACCATACAATGGAATAAGTAAGCAGTAACAAGAAATAATGAACCACTGATACATTCAAAGACATGGATGGATTGCAAAAGCATTATTCTAAATGAAAGAAGATAGAAAGGGAGAGAATTTACATGATTTATAATGCCATTTCCATGAAATGCTAGAAAAGTTAAAACCTAGTGACAGGAAGTAGACTGGGGGCTGCCAGGGTGATGACCCGGGATGAAGCAGCTGCCTGCATGGGACACTGGGAGATGTTTTTACAGGAACTTTTCTATGTCTTGAAAGTGGTGTTGCTTACATGTCTGAAACAATTCACAAACTCCTCCTTTTTATGGTAGGTAAATGTTATCTCCATAAAACTATTTTTTTAATTATCAAAATCAAGCATTTCTTATGTGCCAAGCCTTGTGCTAGATACCAGAATTAAATAAATTCTTCAATCAGCCAACCAACTAACCAACCAACCAACCTCAGTCCCTTCTTTTATTATCTAGTTGGGGAGATAGACAATAAATTTAGTAATTGCCACAAAATATGGTGTGTGATATAATACGTGTATCACAGGGTTCTAAAGAAACAGAATATTAGACACTTGGAAAAATTTACCAGATGAGTGGCTTAGGATGACAAAGCATATATCCCTACTTTAGCAATCTACTAAATCCACATCTTCCCTTAATATATGCCATATAAAGGCAATGAATTTGTGTATCAGAATTTTGAAAATTTTGTAAAAATGATGGACATATTTAAATTGAAATTCTTAAGAGAATGCTCTATTTTTTGTGTGCATCCCTTCTACTCTTATACTTATTTTGCCTTCATTTTTGTGAGTTATAACATAGATATAGTATCTTAATTGTACCGTGCAATAAATTTTCACATACATATATTTCCTCATAAATACCACCTAGATCAAGTACAATCTTAGAATTTTTTTCTGTTTTTAGATTACACATTGATTATTTACTGGCATTTTGGAATTTGAGACAGAGGGCAATGATGTCACTCTATAGAAAAACCATAGGGGAAGATCAAAATTGTCATTGCTACTTACAGGAATTTTTCAGCATGATCAATTTTGACTCTGTTAGCTTCATTATGAAGATAGCTAATTTAGGTAACATTTGTAAGCACTCCCAGAGTGAAGCATATCTTTCTAAGAGAGGTAAATATCAATATTCTGCCCTTAGGAAAGCTATTGGAATTTTAAAATCATTTCACTACATGTAGAAAATTATAATTTTCAGTGAGAACATGTTGAACCCTGAATAAGATGGGGGCCTACTAGCAAGTCTCCTCTGTGGCTTTTGTATAAGGAAAAAAATACCTTTGTGAGTTGACCTTAAAATGCACTTTAATCTATGGCAATAATCTATGGTTATCTACTTGAAATAATAATTAATGCTAATGAAATCGATAATTAGGAGACATTCACAATTTTAATTAGACATACAGGTATTCTAATTAACCACTTTTGGACTTTGTCTTGAAGTTGAAGGTCTTCTATTCCTTGACAGATGATGAAGACAGCTCAGGAAAAAAACAACCACATCTGCCTTGAATTAGACTACACATTGGATGGCCTCCTACTGTTGTTTTCTGTATAGTAGTTACTGAAAAAAGTCCCTCCCCAGGAAAATGGAATCCATTTCTGGAAAGTGGGATACGGGGCCCTAGGCCAATCAACAGAATGTTATTTGGCACTATCAACTTCACTTAACAGTTCCAAATGTTCCACCTTCAGACTTTTTTCAGGACTTTTCTGGTACTAGATCTTACCCTAAACTATTTCTATCCTCAATCCCAAGTTCACAGCGAATGAGAACTGGGTATGTACTAAGGTCTGAGCAAGTGGCGAAATATGACTCTGGAAAGGCCGATGGGAGAATGAGTCATAGATGTCCTTAGCTTCATGTTTTCCCCTTACCTGACCTTCATTAATCAAAACTGGCTTGAGATTCTCTGTCTTTCTCAATCATGCCCTATTAATGGGACACCAATGGTTTGTTTGCAGACATACTGTTCCACTGAAGCAACATTTTAAAAGATGCTTTCCAGGAGTGAGTGATGAGAATTATAAGCCCTTTCCAGCTCTAGCAGGACACAGTTTCCAGAGCACCTGACCTTTTGCCTTCCTTCAGATCATCTTTTTGGGTAATTGTCCGTTCAACTTCCATTCAATACAGATCTTACTCAGGAGGCTGGGATGTCTCAGTATCTGGATGGTGAGCAGATGACATTAAGGAGATCACATCTATCACTGGAAGAACTATGCCTGAGAGCTTGTTTAACTGGGCCCATTCCGAAAGCATCTATGGACAATATACTCTGTTCTCTTTAATGCTAGGGAAACCGAGACACCGTATAGGCTAGTGTTTCCCCCTGGAATCTCAGCAGCTTTCTCTGAGTTCACTTTAATTCTGTAGGGACTTGAAGGCTACTTTTCTGCTGGGATTCAAGCAGACTGGTTTCTACAGGGCCATCATTCCAGTATCTCTGCCTTGTTGACTAGAAGTGTCCAGTTCTAAAGACACAAATCTGCAGGTACAAACATCCCAGACTCTGACCATCCCCACTGCAGTCGTCACTCTTAGAACACATATCATTAGAATGAGACAGGTTTGTTTATTTCATTTTCAAAAAAAAAAATAGAAGGGAATGGCTTGTTGCCCAGTCTACTCATTTAAGGACCTAACAGATCACTAAGCATTATTTTTGCTAGACAGAATTTCAAAGTACCCCAGAGCAATCAGCACTATAAGAGATTGGGCAATGGTCTCTGGAAGCTTTTACTTTTTGTTAAATGGAGTATTTATTTGGAATAATTTGGAATAAACATTTTATTTCTGATCATTTTGGGCTTATAGAAAACATAGTACAGAGTCCCTGTATACCCCTTACCCAATTTCAGTTTTCCCTCATGTTATTTTCTATTACTGTGGTACTTTTCTCCAAACTAAGGAACTAACACAGATACATTAACTGAACTCCAGATTTTATTTTAATTATAACAGTTTTCCCATAAATGCCTTTTTTTTTTTCTGTTCCAGGATCCAACTGTGGATCAGTCCTCTTCCCATCTAATGTGAGGTCCTTTCTAGAATTTACCTTCAGATACCAGTATTTTCTTTCCAATAATTCTTTTGGTCTGCCTTGGATCTTAATAGGAACAGTACGAAAGCCCTGAACTCCATGTTGTGTGTTGTTTTGTTTCTCTCCACAGTGAACACACTTCACACTTACTGCTCTGGATCAAATCAAGAGAGTAGAAGGGTGATGGGTTTTTGAAAGTGTCCTTCATTGGTTTTACCAAGGACACAGTAGAGGACACAGCCCAGTCTTCTTTCACTCTCTCTTCCTTTATTTTTTTCTGAGTAAAAACATTTAGGTCAAATGTATCTGAACTAAAAAGCACCTGATTTTTCCCTGAAATCAATAAAACCCTTCCAAAGCATCCACACTGAAACAGACAAACCCTTCATCAACGCCCCTGACAGGCCAAAGACTCTCCTTTGTGCACCTGTAGGGTCACTCTTAGGCTGCAGGCTTTAATGAAAAAAAAAAAGTCCTTCAGCCCTCAAAGAATAACTGAAAGGGTATTATTCCTTGGTCTTGACAGTTATAATGCATCATAATAGATTCCGTTTGCAAAACCTTTCTTTTGAACACCAGAGCGCCAAGTAGGCGGCTCAGCTGTTGTCTCTTTAAAGCTTATTAAGCAGAGACATTTAGTTGCTCTTTTTTTTTCCTAAACCTCTGAACCTGAAGTTTTCCTCCTTTTAACCAATGTCAGTTCACAGTAGCTCAGTTTATCAATGCATGTAAAAAGAAGGAAGGCAATTATTTCTGAGAGTAGCCAAGTCTGTGCTCGTGGAGTGGGGAGGAAATTGTGATGAGGATTTTAGTATATTTAATTCACGTATTCGCTGAGTGAAAGGAGGAAATTATAGAGGGTTTTTTTAATTTTCCTTTTTAATGTCCACTGCCTAGAGAATTATACAAGTCTATACTGTTACATGATTACATCAACAAAACACCCAGCTAAAACTATCACTTTGAATTTGATAATGAACTCTTTCAGTTTGGATTGAGTTTGGGTTTTACATTGCTTCACAGTACATCTTCATAATTTCAGATCCCACTAACAAGAATTTAAAATTTTATGGATGGGTTGGGTTGAAATTTCGCTGATACAATTGTGAAAGCGTGTTTTTTTCCTTAGTAAATTAACCCTGTGAACAAAGACTCATGTGCAAAGGTTTAATCCTGTCATTAAGAACTGCTGCTTTCAAACAGTGAGGGTGTTCAACTGATTGGGGTAAAAACATGAAAATGTTTTGTTTTTCCACTAACTGTTACCAGTTCTGCTCTGCTGACTTCCCACTCCCATTTTTTGAAGAATAGAAGGTTTATGAAAATGAAGTCTTACTTCATAATCATCAACTATGTTTGGTTATTCAAATAGTCCTTCTATTCACTTAAAAAAAAACACTATTATCATAACTGATTCAAAAATACACCCCTCCCACCCCTCTATCAGGAGGATGAACCAGTGGGGCCAGTGACCCTGCTGGGAGAACTTTGCTCTGTCCCGTGTTCTCTCTCTGGTGCATGCAACATACGTACCCACCACAACCCCCATCTCTTGCTTCTTTTCTTCCTCAAGCTTCCTCCCCCCCCCAAGCCCACACCCCCCCTCACCTCCGGGTTATCCCATCCCCAGTGCATGATAACACCAAGCTAGCCAGTGGCTGAACAGATGTCAAAGCATAAACAAAATGTCAGACTTCCTTTTTGGCAGAGTCTCAGGCTATAAAGAGATTCTCTTGTGGATTCCCTCCTTTGGCTGCTATCCATAATAGGTGCATTAATTGAAAAGTGCTTATATGTACATTTAGCTTTTAATTCACACATTAGTTAAAACTTTGAAAAGTGGCAAATACTTCACAAATGCTTAAATAAAATGAAGAAAGAACCCAAAGGTCATGTCATCAAGTTAAACATTTAAGTTGTGATTTTTTGCCATTTATCTTATTAATTTGCAGAGTACATAAATAGGTTTTGAGGAGAAAAGTAGGTATATATTTTTTAAATTGTCCATGAAATAAGCCACAAAAGTCATGGTTAATATCCAAATGAGGTGTTAGCCTAAAACTATTAGCTACATTCTTTGCTTTATCATATCTATTGCAGGAATGTAGAAAGTTGAAATGAATGTGCTTCCATTCATGAAAATATTGTTGACAAGCTTTATGTTGTATGACTGATTAATTCTTGCTCTCAATCCCATACAGAAGCGGGAAGTGAGATCATCCCCTGGAACTTTCTCAGGACAACCTAGATATTCTCTTCCCTTTATTCCAAAGGGATTTTGATCTCAAGGGGAAAGCAGAGAATTCAAGTCCGACCTCTTGCTCCCGTCCTCTTTCCTGATTTCCCCTCTCATTACTAGAAGCTCTTTTTTTTCCCCTCTTCCAAGTGACTAGACCTCCA
The DNA here is from genome assembly GCF_003265705.2 of Callorhinus ursinus. Classification (NCBI taxonomy): domain Eukaryota; kingdom Metazoa; phylum Chordata; class Mammalia; order Carnivora; family Otariidae; genus Callorhinus; species Callorhinus ursinus. Next base: position 33,412,651 of record NW_027397079.1, on the reverse strand, counting down.
GTTCTACCATATTTTCATCTTCTCTAACTATAGACCTTTCTTTAAAATATCATTATTCATTTCCTCATGTCCACAGTCGTCATGTCCTAGCTTTAATGGTGGGAGCACAACAGTGGAAAGACATGGATTGGTAATCAATAAAATATTTCCAAAATATTGTCCTCACTACAGAAATATTTGGGTGTAAGTTCATGGCATCATGATGTTCCGGAATTAATTTTTTTCTTTAATCCTGTGCTATTATCACTGATTTCCATGACTATGCTCTCATGAAATTGGAGCATGTGGCTTCTCTTCATGCTCCAGGTCTTTTCCAACATATCCTATAAGCTCAATTTTCATACCAATGATGATTGTGTTTTACTGCTTCTTTGTCTGGGAGCCACCCTGCTATGTGAATCAATGTTTCCTAATCTTTATTTCATTTAAAAGGTAATAAAGTAGCCCATTCAAGAAACACAAGGCTACAGGCTATACTCTCAGAACTGCTATAAAACACTCTATAGCTAAGTAGTTGGGAAGGTAGCTGGTAACCTGGACATAAACTTGTATAATGTTTGAGTAGACTTCACTTGGCCTTATTGCAGTACTGCCTATGGGAAAGAAAAAAAAGTCGGTGGGTAGTTTAAAGTGTACTATTACAAAATTAGAGAGTATGTTTCTAATAGAATTATTTTCCACTGCTTCTTAAAGTTTATAAGTTTACCACACATAAATGAGAATTGACTATATTAACATAGATCTAAAAAGTTCTCAGCTCTAATTTGTTTCCTATGAACTTCAATAAATGGCATTTAGATGCTGATGTACAGGCTTTAGAAGGGATTTGAAACTGCATTTATATTCCTAATACATATGATTCTCCTTCATAAAGAAAAGTCCACCATCTTTAACCAAGCTCTCAGCTGAGGGAAACTCAGAGAATCAGCAGAAGAAGATAGTGTGGCTCACTGGGTGAATTGGGCATTAGGACACCTGGGGACTTAGCCATAACAGAATACCCCTGCATGTATAGATTCTTTATTGTTAAAATTCAGATTTTCATGATCAGTTAAGTTTAAATTAGGGCAGTTGGATGACATCCTTTAAAAGTAGGTTTATCTAGGTACCAATATTTTTTCTAATTTAACCTCAGAGATTCAAAGTTCATCTTTTTAAAGTGAGCTAAAGAGATACCTTCCAGACAACAGCAGAGATGTATCAAAGTGACCTAAACACTCTGGACCTTAGCTTCCTCAGAATTAAAATGGGGGAGAGAGAGAAAAATAAGATCTCAATCTTTTGCTTGTCTTAGAAAGCAACAGAGACAGATTTTGGACTCTATATTTCTGACCTATTTCCTTCATGAGCAAAATGAGGACATGGCTCAATTGAAAACAATGGTCTGATATGCATGTGTCTTGATGATTTCTCTCCTGCATCTGTTCCTCCCTTGAGGAGGAAAGGGTTTTGCCAAAAGTTGGAGCAGCCTCATGAGAGCAGCTCCATAGAGGAAGCCAGGGGGTTAGAAATAACAGGATGACCTTTTCATGTGTTCATTCTGGGTGGGAGGGAAACTTAAATTTAAGTGAATTTCAGCTCCCTTCCCATTAAACAGAACAGAACTTCTCATTCTATTAAAAGACTCCAGAGAGAGGTATCATTCTCTGAGAACAACTAACCCTTGATGGGGGCCTTTTAAACGGTGACACCATTAATGAAGGGCAAGAAGGAGCTTGGCGATGTCCCTCACAGAGTTTGTGAGAAGCACCGACAGCACACGGCGATGTTTGGGGAGAACCTGGATTCAGCTGCACCTGACGGGTACTTTTTTGTTCCACTTTCCATTATCCAGGGGCTTGAACAAGTTATTTGTTTTGTTTTGTCTTGTTTTGAGCTCAATTTTGTCATCAGTGAAAAGACAGGTGACTACTAAGCATCTTCCCTTCCAACCTCTTTTGTTCTGAGGCAAAGGAGCTTCATCACCAGAGACACAGTTGTTGCATTCACCCTTTCTCTAACACAAACAACTCCATGGAGAGTCTAGTGATGACATCAGGTAGACTGGATTCTAAAGCACGCAAAGGGATGCGCATTTCATTCATAAAAATGGTCTCTGTTGAAGTAAAACAGAGGTTTTTGCCTACTACGCCCCCCAACAATTACAACACGAAACCCTAGGAATTCGAAAGGGGCAAAACATAGCCATATGAGTATAATACCGTAGCATTTAACACACACACACACACACACACACACACACACACACACACACACACAATAAATACACATACTTTGGGACAAGGTGAATTTGAAGAATTAAAAGGGCTGCCTTTTAGAGTATTTTCAAATTGATACAATTGTATTATGTGTTAGTGCTTACAACAATTTGGATTACAGGGACCAAATGAAAATCTTTAAACAATTCAAAATAATAAACTGAAATTAAGATTAGTAATGGGAATTTCAAAAGCATTTGATACTTCTTATAAAAAGCTTACTCTCTTAAACAGTTTGGACCTTTTGGTACAACTTAATAAAGATTTATAGATTTTTTAAAAAGCAAATAAAAAACGTGGAGACAACATAAAGGTAAATTAAAGCAATCTTATGCCATTTGTCACCAATTCTGAGTCAATGTAGTATGATTTAACAAATTTACCCAAGAAAAGTATTAACTCAAAACAAAAGAAAAAATTGGGTGACAGGAGAGCTCATGAAGGAAACAATAAACTAGTAATCAAATATGTGCCTCGAATATCCTTTTAATCTCTCCAACATAACCACAGCATGGCTTTCAAAATCAGTTAGGAAATGCTTTTCTTTTCCATATTTCTTTTCTTGCTATTGTGTCTTAGTTAAAGCAAGTGTCCTGCTTCACTGGGCGTCACATTTCAATCTCTCTGACATGATTGGCAAATATGGCTGCTGCTTTGAGATTTAGCCTTTTGCCAACCAGGCGGTGACGATCTCAGGAATATCCTCACATTTAAATAGATCGTACCTCACAAGGCCCCTGACAGTTCCTCCCTTATTCATCCTAGCAATACTTCAGGAGAGAAGACAGGGTTTGGCTAATCATGCCCTGGAGTAGAGAAATCAGAGATCCATATGGATAAAGAGTTGACAGGGAAAGACAGCACAACGGAATGTCACAAAGCAAATCCACCACAAGGAATCAGAAATGCTGAAACATTTTCAAGGTCGAAATTACACTTCTAAATATACTCCCTCTAAAATCCTCTCTCTATTCATAAGCATTTAAGAATGGGAAGGGAGATTCACATTATACCATTTTTTTTTTTTTGATGGATTGGTTTGCATGAGGGTATCTGAGAAGCCCTTCCCCCTTCTTGGGTTTCTGCCTCCAAGAAAGCTGGCAGATCCATCTCTGCTAAAACAGACCTAGCCTGGTTTAACCTTTGAAGTAATGCTGGCATCCAGATTGGCAGAAAGCTTACAGCTCACAGACTGCTACTGCCTGGGCTGAGCTACTCAAATGCCAAAGGACTATGAACTAATTTGCTTACTCTTTGACACGGCCAGTTAATTATAGTTATTATGTACAGCGTATTGGTAAACAATTATTGTAATGAAAAGATATTAATAGACTTAAAATGTTAGTGCATGTGCTATATATTCAAAAGTTTCGCATTTGCTTATTTTGGGGGGTTGGTTATTAAAGATTAAAAGATTGTTTGTGGAGAAAAACAAGACTTTCATTCCTGAGTGAGGATTTGTTTCTACTTATTTATCAGGGGGAAGATAATCATGATCATTTTTTTCCCCATGTAATCAACATGCATTGAGAAATCTGTGTTTGGTGCCAGGGAGACTGATGAAGGCAGTGGGGGACATGAGATTTTTCAGCATCCTCTATCACGAAATATGCCATAATAAATAGATTTCTTCTGGCCCAAACTCACAAAGGAATAATACTTCAACACCCAGTCATAGAACAGCAAAAAGCTAATATGTAGACTCTACTCCAACCATGTCATTTTTAAAATACTTGAATAAACTTTTCATGTTAGTGTCAAATTTGTAGAAAAGATATAATGATAGTATAGAGCATTCCCATATACCCCACACCTAATTTTTCCTATTAACTTCTTATATTATTGTGGTACATTTGTCACAAGTAATAGATTAATGCTGATACATTATTATTCACTAAATTTCATTCTTTATTTGGATTTCATTAATGTTTCCCTAACTGCCATTTTCTGTTCCAGGATCCCATCCAATATATCACATTTCAATTAGCTGTTATATCTCCTTGGGTTTCTCCTTAGTCACTTATTCATTTATTTATTTATATCATTATGAATTCATGGATAGGTATTTCATATCTTGGATTATACTCTGAGGTATAATCTAATGCCATATTATATATTTTGTTGCTCAACTTGCTCTAGCTTTACTATTGGGAGCTCCTTCTGCTGGCTCTTGTGTCCTGGCATCTTGTTCTGGGAGCTCTTTCCTATTTTCTGACACTATAAGACATTCTAGGCTCATCCGGTATCTTCTCTGCCTCAGTCCTCATATCAGACATTTTTTTTTTTGAGTAGCCCTGGTTCCTTTTGTTGGAGACTGGTAGTAGAAACAAAGATCTGAGCACTGGCATACATGTCATTTTACAGATTACATCACTGAAGCTCAGAGAAGTTAAGAGATTTGCTTAAGATCCAAAGGTGACTAGTTGCAAAGCTAACACTGGGACACAAGTTATCTTGATGCCGGGGTCACTGATCTGGCCATTACACCACTCCATTTTTCCTGTCACATTCCAGGACATGCAGCCTTCATGGGTGTATAAATGAAAAACTGTGTCCTTTGTCCCTGTAGTCTAGATATTCTGAGTGTCCTGCAGTTATGTGCATTTTTATTTATGCAGGATTTTGAAGCTTTGCCATGAAAGAGAAGATGAAAGCATAAGAAATACAGCTATCTTAATAATGGCAAAGGAAATCATGGAGGGCCATTTCCCCATGTAAAGTATGGTTTAGGTAACACAGAGATGATAAGGTGTGTCTTTTTAGGATTGGAAAATCTGCTGTGTGATATATTTGTGTGCATGCCTATCATTTCCAAGATCCCCATCAGTTTGTCACAACCCTTCAGACATGCGTCTTTACAGCCATGTGGATCCCGAGCATGTCTACTTGGATATACATCTATAAAGAGCAAAAACAACTCTTGTGTCTGGAAACTTGAAATCTGTTGTAAAAATAATAAAGAATAATGCATAGTATTCCTTTTTGGAAGAGACAAGTAGCACATTTCCCTGCAGTCTTTGAGATGTACAAAATTTAGTGATCAATTAGTACATAAAGCATATGAAAACCCTTGACAATGTTCCTTGGTGCCACAGGGCAAGCCTAGTATACATCTCCTATCATCTTACTATATGTATATTCTATATAGCCTAATTTTATATTTTAAAGGTCAGTGGATCATTTTAATATTAATGTCTTAGGCTTATTTCTTTTTTACCTATATAAGATGTGTTTCCAGTAGATTCCATGCATTTAATGATGAGTCATGCTTATCACTATGACTGGTTATTACCAAGACTGTTCCAGCCATTATGGGTGAAGCAAAGATGAATAAGTCCTAGATTCTGATGATAAAATAGTACCCTAACACATATATTTTACTGATGAGCTCTGTAGCTCACAATACAATATAGCATTACACAATAAGCATTAAGCAAGCGATCATTGTTTAACAAATTAATAGTCAATCCATATAATATTGGGCCTTTACATTTTTCACTAGTAGTTGTTTTATTAAAATATTTATAAGGCAATTGATCAACATTGCAAATTCTGTGTTAGAAAAGCTTTTAATGGTTATTTCCTCATGTCTGTCAATATCTTTGTACTTTTGATAATAAACCTTGCAAAATAACAACAAAACCCATGACTACATGAAGGCTTCATTTCTTATTTATCTCATAAGTGAAGTAGTAAGAAACCTCTGAGGTAACATTTTCCTGAATGCTTATGCCTATTAGTCAGATTGTTCCTAGTAGTGAAGGGCTTAAGCACCCAGGCTTTATTTATTTTTTTCTTAAAATGGGACTATATTTTATTTTATTTTGTTTTATTTTTTAAATGCAGACTATATTTTAAATACACATCCTTAGGGGTGCCCGGGTGGCTCAGTGGTTAAGGATCCAGCTCTTGGTTTCAGCTCAGGTCATGGTCTTAGGGTCGTGAGAGCACGCTCCCCGTAAGGCTCCACATTTGAGTATGGAGCCTGCTTAAGATTGTCTCTCTCCTTCTCCCTCTGCTGCCTCCCATTCCCTCCCCCTGTTTGCTCTCATTCTCTCTCTATGAATAAATACATACATACATACATACATACATACACATCCTTAAAAGCAATTTCTGTCAATTATTCTAATTTTGGTACATAAAAGAAAGAACTTGATATACTTTTGAAACTTACGCACATAGTTCAAATTCCAAATGTCAGGTTTTTTTACTCTTTTATTATTTTAAATTTTATTTTAAATCTACATTTTTATATGTGATTGCAATTAATGCAAATGTATGACATTTATACCAATTACTTGTGCTGTAGCAATCAACCCATTGCTAGTACTAAATGTTTAATGCAGGCAAAGCCTCTCACTCAGTTGTAGGAATAATCACATTTTTACTTATATTTATATTGGCTCATCAATATCTGTCTATGTATGTAATTTAGTGGAACACTATCTGATGGAATATGGTCAAAGACAGAGTTAAGACTTTAAAATAATGAGTCATTTCATGTGGGTTTGTACTAAATAAAGCTAATTGATGTTAAAGGCAATATCTTCAAAGAGCTTGTTAAGGGATTTTTAGACCCCCAAATACACATATTTCTTCTTTTTTCCTGATTCATATAAACTGAACACATTTTTATGTTATCTAAAGCAATTTATCCCTCATCCCAAATGGACAAGGATCGTTGTTACTTTTATAGCCCTTTACGGTCTGTCCACAACCTTCATAATGAGTGGCTGAGTTTGAAAGTAGCAGGTGCGTGTGAAGACATTGAAGGAACTTTTCCACCTTAAGCATATAATCTACCTGAAAAGTCTGGTCAAAGTATGTATGGATTGGCTGGTGGTTTTCCTGTAAAGGACTTTACATCTTACCAGAGGTCTGTGAAGTTCCCTGCTTTCTGTTCTCAGAGGAAGAGAAAGTTCCTCAGAACTAATTTCTCAATGAAAACACACACATACACACATACACTAAAATAAATAAAAACAGATACTAAAAGTGCGCCATGCTTAACTTTATTCGTGAATTTTAGCAAATTGTAACACTTCTTTAATTCTTGCCTCATAATTTTTAAAATCCAAGTAAACGTGTTTGGTTTTAGTTTAATTTCCTTATGAAAGTTGAAGTTGGTCCTGGTTTCCTATTTCTGTTAAGAACTTCTTTGGTAGAACAAATCCAGAAGAACATAACAAGATTCCTAAACCTGTCAAATTGAAATGAACCTATGAGAAAAGGTAAAGGCATTTGTGAAACTGAGTTCAAAGTCAATCTCCCATATTCTAAATCCTGGTGAGTGCTCAACACACCAAAGCTAAGCCGTGGTCTTTGGTTTGGCATATTATCATTCTCTGAACTGACGTTTGTACTAACTTCCCTGATCTGTAAAGATTTCATTTTCCTCTTTGAGGAGTAAGTGAAATTCTTCCCATCTAACAAAGGAGCAGGATATTAACACACTCCACAATTGCTTGTTTTCTTTTTGGTAAATGATGTGAGTTGAAAACAATAACAATCCAGCACTAATGCCGAGATTGTAGTCATATTCTGAATATCTGAATACTCAGCCCTAGAGAATTTTGAGCATCACCCATACTGTCATGGTATGAAGAAGAAATGTACCAAAATTTTATCTCTTCAGAGCATGTAAGACAAAACTGGATCTGAAGAACATAATCCTAAAGAAAGTTTGGTCAGCCTCAGTAGACAGAAGTTTTATGAATGGAGTGGGGTAAATATGTTGTTCAGAGAACATCTGGGGCAGTGTGATGGGCCCAATGCTTAGGAAACTACACAGTTTGGTATAGGACTCCTGACTCTTCTTCCTTCTGACTCTACAATCACATCTCAAGCTTCTATTCCATGGCCTGTTTGCTCAGGTAAGCTTCTAGTGGCATGTCAATGAACAGAGGAGTTGTCAAACTATGACCCATGAGCCAAATCTGGCCCAATGCCTGACTTTATAAATAAAGTTTTATTGGAACACAGCCATGCTCCTTCATTTGCACATTGCCTATGACTGTCTGGGGACTACCACAGCAGATTTTAGTGGTTATGACAGATATCATATGGCCTCTGGAGCTTAAAATATTTTCCTATCTGACCCTTTGCTGAAAAAGTTTGCTAACTCTGAACAGAAAAGATCAGCTGATAACTCTGGATTTGCAAACATTAACATATTTGCTGGCTCAAAAAAAAACCCACTAATCATATACACCCTATATTTCTTCATTGAATAATGCAGCATTTCAAATCCTAGACCATTTCTCATTTTCACTCTGCAAAAAAAACTATGTGCAGCATGTTAGGGAAGGAAATAAATAACCCAGCAGGAAGGAAATTCAGAATACTTTTTCTGACTCTACTACTTCTCTCCACATCAGTGACTTGAAAATCCTGAGAATATCATGGACAGCAGCATCTCATGCTTCTTTTCAGCTCAGTATTACTGGTGTTACAAGAAGGCACAGACTTTTTGAGGTTTCACACCAGGGTTGGGTTCTTCTGCATGCACATGCGCACACAAACACACACACAGCTAGCCTGCACGCACACCCAGTGCCTTCCCTCATTTTGTACGTCCACTCAGGTGCTGACCACCAGCTGGCATAAACGGCAGGTGATGCTAACTTTCAACAGATGTCTTTCTGACCCCAAAGATAATGGAAATGACAAATAATAACTTTGTAATTACCTTAACTCCAACCAAAGCATAAGCTGAAAAATAACCAGATGAGAACTACAGGGAACATGTGGGACCGACTTCCCTATTAAGCATATTTAAGGGTCCCCCGTGCTGTGCAGCTCAGAGGCTGTGCCAAGAGAGCGGGGAAGGCAGCCCAACATGCACCCAACCATAAATCTTCTTGGCCCCATGATAAACAAACAAGATTTCGGCATCTGCACGCACAGCTGATGAGAAAAGGAGAAATGAAGATTAAATGGGAACTAGGGCACCGTGAGAGCTTGCAGTTTTAAAGTGCTTTGGATCAGATAAAAGTCCTCCAATTAAAAATACATTTTAAATGCTCACATTCTCTTTTCTTCTGTTTGTTGGGTCTGGTCCTTGAGAAGAAACAATAGGAGAGACCAAAAACCAAACCAAAACAAAACAAAAAAGACAAATAGAACTTTGAACTGATGAGAAGAGAGTTTGCCTTTGGCTGATATTCTTGGTTTGGAAAGTGGCTTAGGCAAGATTGTGACATGCAGGGCATCATTTCTAACTCTAACCAACAGCATGGCCTTCTGGGTTTCATCGCACTTTGAGAATGACAGAGAGACCCCTGGACCTGGTGAGACTTTCCTTTGTTTTTAAGAATCTGGAGGCTGTTTGATCGAAGTCTTTGAATAAGCACCGGAAAGTGAATTTGTTTAGTTGGTCTAAAAATTCTGACCATCCTGTCTATTCTAACCAGTCTCCAGGTAGAAACAATTCCTACTTATGATGACTAATTTTATGTGTCAACTTGACTAGGCCACAGGGTGCCAAGATATTTGGTCTATTATTCTGGGTATTTCTGTTAGGTTTTGTTTTGTTTTGATGAGTTTAATGTTTAAATCAGTAGACTGAGTAAAGCAGATTACCATCCCTAATGTGGGTGGGCCACATCCAAATTAGTTGAAGGCCTGAACAGAACAAAAAGGCTGAACCTCCCCTAAGTAAGAGAAAATACCTTCTGCCTGATAGCCTTCAAAGTAGGGCATCAGAATTTTTCCTGCCTTTGGACTCAAACTGAAACATCACCTCTTCCTGGATTTTGAGCCTTCTGGCCTTTGGACTAGAACTATACCATCAGCTCTCCTAGGGCTCCAGCTTACTAACTCACCTTGCAGATCTTGGGATTTGACAGCCTTTTAATCGCTTGAACCAGTTCCTTAAATCCACACACAGACACACACAGACACACACACACACACACATACACACACACACAATCCTATTGGTTTTGTTTCTCTGGATAATGCTAACTAGTACACCACTGAATCTGAGGCTAAATATCTTAGGACACACATGAGATGGCAATAATCTTATTGACATTTTCTCTGTAACTTCCTTGCATCAATACTAGCTACCCCTTTTGTAGCTATAACAGAATTAACTATATGAAGACAATTGCCATGATTATCTTCTGTAGGCTAAATATGTCCATTTGATCTAACCATTCCTTATTCGACGTAGTTTGAATTCTTCCAGTTCACAGTCACTCTTCCCTAAATGTCCTACAGTTTGTCTATATCCCACTTAAAGTGGCTCTTCAATTCTAGGGCTATAGATCCACTAATGCGACATCTATTGGCATTAGCTTTTTTGATGATGTATTCATTTTTGACCCACATTAGCCTAAATACCCCTGCCACCCTAAATGTTTCTGCCAAACTGCATCTTTTTCTTTGTGTAGTAAAATTTTTTTTTCATTACAGACACTTATTAAGCCATAATCTCAACTATTACCTATAAGCTGTTCTCCCTTGGGTCAACATTTCTAGACCAAGTATTTCATCTGAGCTCCAACATCAATTCAATCACCTATTGGGAGGTCCATTGCTACCCTCCTAGATGTAAGCTCCATGAAGGAATTTATTTGTTTGAATCACTATGTATGTCCAGCCCCAAGAGTAGTGTCTGGCAGCTAGTAGGTAGGGTTTCTGCAAACATTGTTAAGTGAATAAATAAGTGAATCTAAAGTTAACATGTTCAAATGCAGTCTTATCACCTTATCCCTCTTTCTACATGTCTTCTCAGAAATAGTACTACCATCTCTGCAGGCACCAAAGCCAAAAATTCAAGAGAGTTACACTCTCTACACCTCACATATCCAATTAGATTTCAAGGAATTCTGATTTCTTCCATGGGTGACTCTCAGATTGATCCCCCTTTCTCTTACTCACCATCACTGCCTATGTGTAGGTCCTCGTTCTCCCTACTGATTTTTACAATAGTCCCCTAACTAAATTAATCACTCAATTCTTGCCCCCACTCTTTTAATCCATCCATTCTTCATACTTCTGTCAAAGTGGTCTTTCTGAAATGCAAATCTGATCAAATTTTTGTACTGCTTAAAATCCTTTGGTGGCTTCCCATCATGGTCACAGTCAAATCCAAATTCCTTAGCAAGGCATTCAACATTCTAAGCTCCTTTATGATCTGACCCATACCTACATTTCCAGCTTCATTATTACTCACTTGCCCACCAAGTGTCCTATTCCTCAGCCATAATGAACATGCCACACTCTCCCCTCTGAACTGGGCATGTGTTATTGCCTTTGTTTCTTCTTTTTATTTATAAAGTTAACTACAACTCATTAAACCATTCAGAAGATGGTCGCCGATCATCTCCAGCCTGAATAAGACATCTGTCTGTGCTCACAGGACACCGGTGCTTATCTCTATTGTAGACAGTTATAACAAATTGTGACAGGCACACTCTCTCACACTTGATTCTAAACATGCACAAATTTGTATCCTCCGTGCTCATCCTAGTATTCAGGACATACTAAGTGCTAGAGCGAATAAACTGTGAGCGAATAAACTGTACTCTATTAAACATGTTACAAAAAATGGGAGAGAAAAGTATCGAGTGGGTAGGAAACATTCTAGAACAAGTGATGAGCAAAGGCACAGAAGCAAGAGAACTCTGCTTGTGTCTGCGAGACCCAGGCACCCAGAGTTCAGGAAAGGAATAAGAGAGCAGAGGGCTAGAAAAAAAGTTATTTATGAAGTGAATTTCTGAGGTCAGTGAGTTGCCATCTGGCCATTTCTAGTCATCCAAGCCAGCAATAAATTATGTGCAACATACAGAATTTCCTCTGAGTGTCCCACATCTCCCATTTTGCACTGTCTTCTTCAGCAATAACAGACAAAGCTGCTGAGTTCAGCACAAATTATCTTGTTAGCAAGGTGTTCCCTTCAGCACTGCCTTTTTGTAACTCAATCTCTCTAATGCTGACTGCTAAAATGGTTTGATGTCCAGATGTAGATTCAACATCTGAGTCAGGAGCTCTGAAATCTGTTCCAGCATTGTGGAAATGTGCTGGCAGATGTGATAGTGATTTATCTCTAGCACATTTCTTGGAACATTCCAAACCCCTGAACAAAAATAACTCACATTTATGGAGTACTTGCTTTTACCAGGTATTGTTCCAAATATTCTACATGCATAACTTCACAATATTCCTATGCAATATATACCATTATTATCCCCATTTTATAGACAAGTTCATTGAGGCACAGGGAGGTTCAAGAAAACTCTACAAAGTCACACAGCAGGCAAGGTTTGAGTTAGAATTTTTCAAATGTAGCTTCAAACTCCACGAACTTAATCATTATTCTATGAGGCCTCTTTAAAATGGGCAAGAAATACAGGACCAAGAAAAAGAGTACAGCTTCTAATATTGACTCTGCTATAAACTGTGATTTTGGATAAGTCAGAACTCCATGAAACTTAATTTATTTCTCTGTACAATGACAGAATCTGTGTAGAAGATCAGACTTCAAATATTTTTACTCCCACAGCCCTTAACAAGTTAAAAAAAAAACATTGTATCCCCTTGTACATTTTAAAAGGACATCTAGATTTTCAATATGTTTAAATGTTTGGGAAAAAAAAGTACTTGCTAGCATTTTATAAATACAGATTTTTTTTTAAGATTTTTATTTATTTATTTGAGAGAGAGAGAATGAGAGATAGAGAGGCACGAGAGGGAAGAGGGTCAGAGGGAGAAGCAGACTCCCCGCCGAGCAGTCCCGATGTGGGACTCCATCCCAGGACTCCAGGATCATGACCTGAGCCGAAGCCAGTCGCTTAACCAACTGAGGCCCCCAGGTGCCCTATAAATACAGATTTTTAAATAAAGTTTTTCTATTACCTCTTTAAGATAAGCACTTCAGCTCTCTTCTGGATACTATTTGCATGGTATATCTTTTTCCATCCTTTAATTTTCAACCTTCTATGTCTGAATATAAATGATGTCTGTCGTACAGCATATATGATTAAATCTTTCTTTTTCTTGTCTAGACTGATGGTTTGTGCCTTTTGATTGGAGTCTTTAGTGCATTCATACTTAATATAATTATTGATGTTGTTGGATTTATGTCTGCCATTTTTCTATTTGTCTTCTATACGTCTCATGTATTTTTATTTTTGTCATTTTCTAGTGTTTCTCCTTTACTGCCTTTTTTGGCATTAAACCAGTATATTTTAGTAAATTTTCAGTAATTTTAAATTACTCTCCTAAGATTTTAGCTTTGTTGTTTGTTTTAGTTAACTTTCATAAAGGTTTACACTAGGGATTACAACATGCATTTTCCTTTGATAAAAATTATATATATTTAAGGTGTACAGTATGGTGTTTTAATATACATATACACAATGAATGATTACTACAGCTAAGCTAATTAACATCCGCCCCCACCTCACATAGTTGCCATGTTTTTGTGTGGTGAGAGCACCTAAGATCTACTCTCTTAACAAACTTCCAGTATTCAATATAATATTATAGTGTAAGAGAATGGTCAAGTTTCTTTCTTCTGTATATAGCTGTCTAATTTTCCCAGCACCATTTATTGAAGAGGCTGTCTTTTTTCCATTGGATATTTTTTCCTGTTTTTCAAAGATTAGTTGACCATAGAGTTGAGGGTCCATATCTGGGCTCACTATTCTGTTCCATTGATCTATGTGTCTGTTTTTGTGGCAGTACCATGCTGTCTTGGTGATCATAGGTTGTAATATAGCTTGAAATCAGGCAATGTGATACACCATACACAAAGATAAATTCTAAATGGATGAAAGACCTCAGTGTGAGACAGAAATCCATCAAAATCCTAGAGGAGAACATAAGCAGTAACCTCTTCGACATCGGCCACAGCAACTTCTTTCAAGACACATCTCCAAAGGCAAGGAAAACAAAAGTGAAAATGAACTTTTGGGACTTCATCAAGATAAAAAGCTTCTGCACAGCAAAGGAAATAGTCAACAAAACGAAGAAGCAACCCACAAAATGGGACAATATATGTGCAAATGACACTACAGACAAAGCACTGATTTCCAAGATCTATAAAGATCTTCTCAAACTCAACACCCAAAAAACAAATAATCAAGTCAAAAAATGGGCAGAAGACATGAAGAGACACTTCTCCAAAGAAGACACACAAATGGCTAACAGACACATGAAAAAATATTCATCGTCATTAGCCATCAGGGAAATTCAAATCAAAACCACATTGAGATACCATCTTACACCAGTTAGAATGGCAAGAATTAACAAGGCAAGAAACAGCAAATGTTGGAGTGGTTGTGGGGAAAGGGGAACCCTCTTACACTGTTGGTGGGAATGCAAGTTGGTACAGCCACTTTGGAAAACAGTGTGGAGGTGCTCAAAAAGTTAAAAATAGAGCTACCCTATGACCCAGCAATTACACTCCTGGGCATTTACCCCAAAGACACAGATGTAGTGAAGAGAAGGGCCATGTGCACCCCAATGTTCATAGCAGCAATGTCCACAATAGCCAAACTGTGGAAAGAGTCGAGATGCCCTTCAACAGATGAATAGATAAGAAGATGTGGTCCGTATATACAATGGAATATTACTCAGCCATCAGAAAGGATGAATACCCAACTTTTACATCAACATGGATGGGACTGGAAGAGATTATGCTAAGTGAAAGAAGTCAAGCAGAGAAAGTCAATTATCATATGGTTTCACTTATTTGTGGAACATAAGGAATAGCATGGCGGACATTAGGAGAAGGAAGGGAAAAATGAAGAGGAGGGAATCAGAGGGGGAGATGAACCATGAGAGACTATGGACTCTGGGAAACAAACTGAGGGTATTAGAGGGGAGGGGCGTGGGGGGATGGGTTAGCCTGGTGATGAGTATTAAGGAGGGCACGTACTGCATGAAGCACTGGGTGTTATACACGAACAATGAATCATGGAACACTACATCAAAACTAATGATGTACTGCATGGTGACTAACATAACATAATTAAAAAATACAATATTATACTGTATCAAACATTCTTGTACATTGGATCGCTAGACTTACTCATCCTACAAAACTGCGACTTTGTATCCATTGGCCAACATTTCCCCATTTCCCCCACCTCCCACCTTAATTTATCACAGCCCACTTTAGATTTGACTGACCTACTTCTAGTAAAATATAGCTCCATTCCCCTCTCCTTGGTGCTAAAATTGTTATATATATTGCATCTATATATGCTATGAACCCAGTAAAATTGTTATAATCATTGCTTTAAATAATCTTATGAGTATTTTTAAGAAATTACAAGAAACCAAAATATATAGTAAGAGTATTTTCTATTTATCCACATATTTATCATTTCCCTGCTCTTTATTCCTTGTGTATTTAACTTCATGCCTAGTTGTCATTTCCTTTCAGCCTAAAGGATGTGTTAGCAAAAAGTATTCTTTGTTTTTTGTTACCTAGGAATGCCTTTATTTTGCCTTATTTTTGAAGGGTAGTTTTGTTGGATAAAGAATTCTTGATTGACAGTTCATGAATGTCTACAATGCACTAAGTGTGAGGCAATTAGGACTTGGAAAAGCATTCCCCAAAGAAGTATATCCTTTGGAGAATCAGTTGCTATGGAATATCCATGGTCTATTATAGTTGGAAAACAGTGGTTTCTTTACAAGAGGGATTCTCAAAGTTTCAAATGCTAATATGTGTCTTGACTCTTAAAGATGGTAGAGCTTAAATGCTTCCAGAACTTTTCTGACTATAGAAAACTTTTTCTATTGAGCATCTCACTTGACTAGTGTTCTACAAACAATATGTTGAAAAATGTTGATCTAGTTTGGATAAATAAACTGAGGCACAGAAAGAAAAAGTGTGGCCCAGTGGATGAAGTGGATGAAGCAATGGCTCAGTGAAAAGAATAGCAAGATGATCATATTCCCATCCTATTCACTCCCAGGTGCCTTACAGAAGGAACATGTTATTGGAGAGGTAAGGGTTATGACATTTATTGACAGTCAAGGAAATATATTGTGATTTGTTTATTATTGGGCTTTTTGTTGTTCATTGGTGCCCCATGTTTGACCATATAGCTTGATAAGTGATCTGGAACGTCATTTGTTATCTTCACCTTAATGTACCTACATGTTTGACTGTTACAACTCACATTTAATAGGAAAAAAAAATTGCTGCTGCTGAAGCATCCCCACTTTATAATTACATTCTGATTGCTGAGGCATTATCAGGCATCCTGAAAAGCTCAACTAATGCAAACTTAATTCTCCTTTAATACTAATCCCAGGAAGAGTTTAACTTGAAAACAATAAGATTTATTTTTGAGTCTGTAGACTATTTTAAATACTGGTTGCTGGATTTTATGTACTGTATACGAGGGAGAAAATAGATAGTCAGACGTTTCTATTGTTTCTGGTCTTCTGAAGGGGACAGTGGTCGGTTGTGTAGTTTGGAAGATGATTGTAGAAAACCTGGAAAATGATTGTGGAGCAAACAGGTATACCATTACACAAAGCATGTAACAACCCCTCTGGTAAGTTATATGAGAATAGGGTTAAGTCTTTTATAGAATTAGAATCGTTAGTGTGGTTAATATTTATTGAACTCCTGCTATACATCATTTCATCCACACAACAATCCAATGGGTTGGCTATTACTAATTATTTTCATTATTTATAATGAAGGAAAACAAGCTAGAAAGATTAAGTAACATTATAAGATTCACCCCTATGTCTTGTCTATGACTCCACGTCCATGCTTTTAACTACTGTTCTATACAGTGAATAACCATATAGCAGTGGTTCTCAAAGTCTCGTCCCCTAAACAAATCAAGTAAGACCTGGGCACTTGATAGAAATGCAAATGCTTGTGTACCATTCTAGACCTATTGAATCAGAAACTCTGGGGATGGGGCCCAGCAATCCATTTTAACCAGCCCTTCAGATGTTTCTGAGGCTCTTTAAAGTTTGAGAACTACTGTCATTTAGCATGGTGTTTGGTAAACATGTGTCGGGTTGAGGTATATTTTAAGAGACAATTTAAGGGATTTTTTTTTACTACACAATAGAAATCCATCTCTCAAGTTTTCAATGTCAATCTACAGAACACATTATAGCATACACTTTATATCTTATCTATAAAAATGCAGTGCAAGAATTTGTTTTGTTTCTCTTTGTCTTATTTCCTATAGCGTCCCCCTGATGCAGATTTTAAATGATTGTTCTAAGTGCTCTTTTGAAAGTGAATTCTTAATACTTGCTCACTATCTGATTGATTTGAGTATAACAGGAGTCTATTAAAGCCAGGCATCAACATATTTTATTAAGGTGTACATGACAAATGTGGTCACTATTCTTCAAAGAGGGAGTCCCCCATTGAACCATGCCTCCCAGGAATCATGTCCTGTATAGTGACATTGTGTTAATTCCAAGACTAGGTCTTAAAAAAAACATGCAGTTTCTGCATTGTCTCCTGGAATGTGTGTTCAAAGAAAACCCAGCCACCATGTAACAAGTCTATACTGAGACCTTCATGCTATAGGCATCTAGCTTAAGAGAGACTATGGATAGAGAGAAATACCCAGTCAACTCTCAAATGTTCTGTGCTTCTCAGGCGAGGCACAAAACATGTGAGTTAAAAGGTTATCATGGACATCCAGCCCAGCCTGGCTTTTAGTTGGGCCCCATCTACCACAGGACTTTCGTTGGGCCCCATCAACCATAGGACTGAACCCATGTGAAAGACCTTAGGCATGAAAAGCCCAGGTGAGTGCAGTCACTCAGAAAATCCTGAGAAACAGTAATAAATTGTTCTTTAAGTCACTATATTTTGGGGTAGTTTGTTACATAGCAATAGATAACTACAACAATAGGTCAGGGTTTAAGGGTATCCCATATGTCATGGTGCCTGAATATAATACAATGAGCTAAAAGAGAAGGGTCAGGTCTATTCATTTCCTTTTGCTAGTTTTAGCAACACATTAGTGTTGCTTAAATGTGAACTGTAAGTGCTCTTATTGTAAGTATAAAAACTAAATTTGCATGGCAGGTGGTGTTGCATACGCCTATTTTAGTTGAGTTAGAAAGTTCTGTAACAGCATATTTTTATAAGTGTCCATGAAAGGAAAAATAATGTGTATCCTGTTTAAAATTTTATAACTGGAGTTACACTGTACATTAAGTAAATCAGTTTCTAATACCACCCAAGAAAAGTGACTGTTGACTGGCACCACTTCCATAAAGCTGCGGAGACTTAAATCATATGGAGTAACATTCAGTCCTCCTATGACTGCCCATTCAGAGAGCCCCATGGACAAATATTAAACCTTGCAGAATGGGGCTTTCCCTGTGACACCTGGTGAACCCTTCTAGTTCGCATAATACAGCTCACTACCTGTCAAATTCCTGACCCTGAAAAACTTTTGCATTAAAATTCTTTCTTGCATCCCTCCTCCAAACATAGAGGACTAAATGCACTTACCATTTATCATGTAGTGTATATGTTAGCTTTATCCTATATGCAACTAAATCATAATGTATTTATAGGCAAAAATCATTTCTTTTTTAAGTTTTTGACACATAGTTATATCTCAAATATGTGTAAGTTAAAGGTGTACAACGTGTTGATTGGATATACTCATATATAGTAAAATGATTCCCATCATAGCATTAGCTAACACCTTTATCACATCACATAATTACCATTTCTTTTTTGTGGTGAGAACATTGAAGATCTAGTCTTTTAGCAACTTTTAAGCGTATAATAAAATAGTATTAACTATAATCACTATGCTGTACATTAGATCCCCAGAACTTATTCATTTTATAACTGGAAGTGTGTATACTTTGACCAAAATCTTTCCATTTCCCCCAACGCAAAGCCTTTGGCAACTATCACTCTACAATACGTTTGTATGATTTCAGCTTTTTTAGATTTTACATATAAGTGAGAACATACAATATATGCCTTTCTCTGTCTGAAATATTTCACTTAGCATAACATCCTCAAGGTTTATCCATGTTGTTGTAAATGGAATTAATTCTTCCTTTTTCATGGCTGAATATATACATATATATTATAATAAACAAATTTATTATATTAAATAAATATATTATAATATATAACATATTATAATAAACATGGGAGTGCAGATATCTCATTAAGATCTTGATTTCGGTTGCTTTAAATATGTACCCAGAAGTGGATTGCTGGCTCATATGGTAGTACTATTTTTAATTCTTTGAGGAACCTCCCTACATTTTCCATAGTGGTTGTACCAATTTTCATTCCCACCAACAATACACTAAGGGCACAGGTTCCCTTTTTCTCCACATCTGTGCTAACACTTGTTATCTCTTGCCTTTTTGATAATAGCCATTTTAACAGGTGTGAGGTGCTATTTTTGATTTGTATTCTCTGATGATTAATAATGTTCACCTTTACATATCCCTGTTTACCATTTGTGTATCTTCTTTGGAAAAATGTCTATTCAGCTCCTCTGCCCACTTTTATTTTTTATATATTTTTTTACTTTTCTTTGTTTTTAATGAGGTAAAATTCTTATAACATAGAATTATCCATTTTAAAGTACACAGTTCAGTGGCATTTAGTAGATCCACAATTTGTGCAACCATCACCTCTACCTAGTTTCAATATATTTTCATCATCACAAAAGGAAACCACATATATATTAGCAGTCACTCCACATTTTCCTCTCCCTCCAACTTCTCTGCCCATTTTTAAATCAGATTATTTATTTATTCTTTTGTGATTGAGTTGTAAGAGTTCTTACTTTATATTTTTTGAATATTAACCACTTATCAGATAGATGATTTGAAAATATTTTCTCCCATTCCATTCCATAGATTGCCTTTTCATTTTGTGGATTTTTTTTTTCCTGTGCAGAAGCTGTTAGGTTTGATGTAGTTCCACTTACTAATTTTTGCTTTTATTATTGCCTGTGCTTTTGTTGTCATATCAAAAAAATCATTGCCAAAACCAATGTCAAGAAGACTTACTCTTATGTTTTATTATTGGAGTTTTACAGTTTCAATTCTTATGTTTAATCCTTTAATCCATTTCAAATTAATTTTTGTGAATGGTGTAAGATAGGAGCCCAATTTCATTCTCCTATATAAGGTTATTCAGTTTTCCCAACGTCATTTACTTAGGAAACTATCCTTTCTTCATAGAGTATTCTAGGCTCCCTTGTCAAATATTAGTTGACCAAATATGAGAGAATTTCTTTCTGGTCTCTCTCTCTTTTTTAAATTTTATTTTATTATGTTATGTTAGTCACCATACAATACATTATTAGTTTTTGATGTGGTGATCCACGATCCATTGTTTTTGTATAACACCCAGTGCTCCAGGCAGTACGTGCCCTCCTTAATACCCATCACCGGGCTAACCCATCCCCCCACCTCAGTTTGTTTCCCAGAGTCCATCATCTCTCATGGTTCGTCTCCCCCTCCAAATTCCCCCCCTCCAAATTCCCCCCCCTCTTTATTCCCCCCCTCCTCCCATCCTTCTTTTTTTTTTTTTTTAACATATAATGTATTATTTGTTTCAGAGGTACAGGTCTGTGATTCACAGTGCTCACCATAGCACATATTCTTAAATTTGTTAGGACTTGTTTTACATCTGTTATATAATCAATCCTGAAAAATATTTCGTGTGCACTTTGAATATAATGTGTATCCTGCTTCTGTTGGATGCAATGTTCTGTGTATGTCTTTTAGTTTCACATATCCTATAGTATAGTTCAACTCCAACGTTTCCGTGTTGATTTTCTGTCTGGATGATCTATCCATTGTTGAAAATGGAATATTGAAGTCCCCTACTATTATTATATTTTGTCCATTTATCTCTTCAGATCTATTAGTATTTGCCCAACATATTCAGGTACTTCAATGGTGTGTGCATATGTATTTATGATTGTTATATTTCTCTTGATGAATCAACCCCCTTATCATTATATAGTGACCTTCTTTTCTCTTGGTAAAGTCTAATTTCTCTGGTATAAGTATGGCTGCTCCTGCTGTCTTTTGTTTCCACTTGAATGAAATATCTTTTTCCTTCCCTTCACTTTGAGTCTATATGGATCCTTAAAACTGAAGTGAGTCTCATATGGGCACCGTACACTTGGATCTTGTTTTTGTTTTGTCATTTTTTTAATCCACCCAGCCACTCTATATCTTTTGATTGGAGATTTCAATCCATTTATATTTAGAGAAATTATTAATAGGTAAGGATTTACTAATGTCTTATCAGTTGTGTTCTGGTTTTTTTCTAGTTTTCTTATTCCTTTCTTCCTCTCTCACCCCTTCCTTTGTGCATTGATAATACTACAATATTATGCTTTGATTCTCATTCTATATCTTTTGTAAATCTACTGTAGGTTTCTTTTTTTTTTTTTTAAAGATTTTATTTATTTATTTGAGAGAGAGAGAATGAGAGATAGAGAGCACGAGAGGGAAGAGGGTCAGAGGGAGAAGCAGACTCCCTGCCGAGCAGGGAGCCCGATGTGGGACTCGATCCCAGGACTCCAGGATCATGACCTGAGCCGAAGGCAGTCGCTTAACCAACTGAGCCACCCAGGCGCCCCCTACTGTAGGTTTCTGCTTTGTGGTTATCATGAGGCTCACACAAAACATTGCAATGCATATAGTATAAAACAGACACACACACATATATGTGTTACTCTTGCTCTTTTATGGCTTTGATGTCACAATTTACATCTTTTTATATTCTGTATCTATTAACAAGTTGTGGCAGCTGTAGGTATTTTTAGTACTTTGCCTTTAACGTTTATACTAGAGTTAAGTAGTTAACACAGCACCATATTGCAGTATAGGGTATTCTGAATCCAACTATATGCTTAACTTTGCTATTGTGTTATATATTTTCATATGTTTTCATGTTGCTAGCTAGCATCCTTTCATTTCAGCTTGAAGAATTCCTTTCAGCATTTCTTGTAAGGCAGTTTCAGCGATAATCAATTCTCCCTGATTTTGTTAGTTAGGTAAAGTCTTTATCTCACCTTCATTTCTGGGTAAAGTATTATTGGATGACATTTTCTTCCTCTCGACACTTTGAATGCATCATCCCATTCTCTCCTGGCCTACAAGGTCATGAGAAAACCACTGATAGCCTTATGGTAGTTCTCTCATTGGAGATAATTTTTTTTTCCTCTTGCTCCTTTTAAAATTCTTTGTTTTTGGTTTTGGAGAATTTCATTTTAGTGGGTCTTGGAGAAATTAGTTTTAGATTGAACTTTGGGGCACCTATTAGCTTGATGAACTTGGATGTCCAAATAACTCTACAGGTTTGGAAAGTTTTCAGCCACTATTTTTTTAAATAAGGTTTTTCTATCCCCTTTTGCACCTTTTCTCCTGGGACTGCAATGATGCATACATTGTTTCACTGGCAGCTTAGGATTCCTGGCTGTCAGCATGCTGTCCTGTAGCAGCACAATCTCCTCCTGGGCATATGAGCGGCAGAGGAGGTCAGTGATGAGGTTCAGGTTGGTGGTGTGCTCAAGTGCAGCTAAAGAGACTAGCTGCAGGTGAACACAGTGGTGCAAGCCAGTGACAGACGACAAGATCTGACTGAGGCCCACAAGCAGCTGAAGAAGCTCTGGCTGTTGGTATGTTCTCCCATGGCTACACAGCTCTCCCCTGGCATGTGCACTGCAGGATAGACCAGTTGAGTGCCTGTGAACAGCAGAGGAGCTAGCCCTAAGCATGCATGTGACAAAGAGGGTCAACTTCAGGGGTCTAGCCTGACATCTTGTACTCTCATAGCTACAGAAGCCTGAGCTGGTTGCAGTTCCCAGGCTCTGGCAGGGGCAGGGCTGGGGAGGGAGTGAAGAGAGGCTCTGGCAACTGGCATTAGCAACCATGAATACCCCTGGAATGGAAGCTGGTGAAATCTTCAGGTGGTCCACCGTGGCTGTACTGTCTGTGGCCCTGCTGGGTTTAGCTGCAGAACAGATCACAGAACCACAATCATTCCCACTAAATTGCTGCTAGTGGTAACCCCTGCTTTTCTTCCTTGTTCCTAGTCTCTCTATACATCTCAGCTTTACCAGTTTGGTTGAGGTGAAACCAGAGCAGGACCTTAGTCCAGTGCCTCAAAGGGCTAGGGAAGCAGGCTGATCTCCTGGCTTTTCCTTCCCTGGCAAGAAGGAATTTTTCTAGCTGAGAGGTTCCCTCTTGCACTGTGCAATGGGGGAAATGGGATGATGCAGGCAAAATGGAGCTGTCTCATTTTTCTTCTTGCGTGGTTATTCTCAGGTTTTTTGTTCTCCTGTGTAGCCAAAAGTTTGTAAGTAGACTCCAGAGGTCTCCCAGAGCTGTTTCTATTCACGCATAGCTGTCTAATTGTTGATTTTTGTTGGAGTCTCCTATGCTGCCATTTTGGTGACCTCTGGCAAAGGTCATTTCTTAATTCCCTTTTGTATCCCCCACCGTGCCTAGTTCTGTATAATTGAAAATCTTTAATAAATATTTATCAAATGAAGAAGTGGAATGAATGCATGGTGCATTTGAAAGATACTGCATTTTTTTTAAAGATTTTATTTATTTGACAGAGAGAGCACAAGCGGAGGGAGAGAGAGGGAGAAGCAGGCTCCCTGCTGAGCAAGGGATGTGGGACTCGATCCCAGGACCCTGGGATCATGACCCAGGCTGAAGGCAGCCGCTCAACCGACTGAGCCACCCAGGCGTCCCAAGATACTGCATTTTGTTTTACAGACTGAGATACTTAAAGGATTATTGGTAAAATTTTATTTTTAAGTAATCTTTACACCCAACGTGGGGCTCAAACTCAAAACCCTGAGATCAAGAGTGGCATGCTCCACCAACTGAGCCAGCCAGGTGCCCCTAGGATTGCTGATATATTTTGATTGCTTTATCCTCAATCTCTGATTTGCCTGCTGAGCTCTGCATTTTATTCTGAAATTTTATTCATCTATGCAAAGCACTGACTCCTTTGCAGAAAGGCATTGATTTTAATCCTGTAATAGGCCTGTGATCACCACCAGACTCACTACTCTCAGCTCACCTCTCAGCTTGACTTAAGTAACAAATACTCTTAACACCCTTGTGTTTTATGTCTTAAGAGAGAGAAAACTCTGTCATTAGAGAAAACTTTGGAAAAATAATTTACAAAGTCATATGCAAGTATTCAACCCTTCATAAAATATTAAATCAGCATAATAGGTGACCAGTGAGCCGAGAAATTGACATTTACCTGCTTTATATATACTTAAAAAGAATCTAGGCATAATGTTTAATCTTGAGCTAATGGAAAAGGTATTTTGCAACATCCTCTAAAATATTCCCAGAACTTGGTCTCTCAATTTATAACACAAGAATGTTTATCTGTCCATAATTTGGAGAATTTGGTTCATATGGTACTAAAAAGTCTACTTTTCAAGATTACAGCCGGCATAAGTGCTGTGCAATAGCTCAGGCATCACGTAACCACACCTCCACTAAACACTTCAACAATTAAGGTTTTGAGACAGGAAAACCTTCAGGAGGTCTCCAACTACTTGAGCAAATTCTACCAAGTTCTACGAATAGATTTCATTTTGTGTGATACACACACACACACACACACACACACCACACACACACACACACGCACAACTTTCCACAGTGGAGAGGAGAGCCCAGCAGGCAGCAAAGTCTCCTTCTTTTCTCCTTTCAAAAGTTTCTTCCATTTCCCCTTTCTTAAGCACCTCATTACTAACTCCTCTTTCCTCTCTCCAGCCTACTTTAACTAATATTCTCAAGGATTCAGGGGGAAAAAAAAGGAAATTAAGGAAAAAAGCCCTCTTCATTAAAAGGTAGGAGAACCCCAATATATGCTTAATTGTGGACCATTTTCCGCTGAGCCTACAGATGGGAAAAGAGAGGAAGGCATCAGGGATGCAATAAAATGTAGTACATATGAGCAACTGAAACCTAAGGAGTTGATGGCTATATTTGTCTGCTTGAGCTGCTAGAGCAAAATACCATCGACTGACGTTTAAATAACAAACATTTATTTCTCACAGCACTGGAAGCTGAGAAGTCTAAGACCAAGGTGCCAGTAGATACGCTGTCTGGTGAGAATCCTTTCCTTGGTTTGCATTCAGGCACCTCTCATGTTTCTTCCGATGAGGACACTAACCCCATTTATAAGGGCTCCACCCTCATGACCAGTTACCTCCAAAGGCATACCCCCTCTCCAAAGATCTTCACCCTGTGGGGTTAGGGCTTCAACATGAATTTGGCAGGGGGACACAAACATTCAGTCCATAGCAGTGGCTTTAGACGGGGTGGACACCAAGGAAATCTGTCAGATAGGGGAGCAGAGTTGAGGGAGGATGCATTTTGCCATGAGATTTGAGATCCCAGTAACAAAATCCTTGAAACTATGGGATTCATTCTGCTCAACTGATTTCCTCTCTTCATTCCACCCTCCTCTTCAGAACTGAATTGTTTTTAAAAATTATATGTGCAAAATTTTCACAGTACATATTGACAGCTCTGCCTAAGACCTCGAAAGTTATGTAATAATGGTAATAATGCTATTGGAAAAAAAATGGAGCCAGCACTTTCTCATTTCCATCAAATCCCAGGAAAGCAGCATGTTTGTGCATCTGCTTGAAACATCTTTTTTGTGTTCTTCAAACCAGTACACCTTAATTCTTTCCCAGAAAATCGCTGGTGAGGTTGTTGGAGATTGGACGTGACAAAGAAATACTAACCTTTAGCACCCCTACATTTCAAATTTGTCAGCTGTGGAAGTTACTCCCATTTTGTTCATGATGCAGCTCAGGCCTCCAGATAGACAATAGACACTTGAATTCCAATGATGATGGGCAGCGGATACAGCTCCCTGTGCTCCGCATACTTTAGTCAGCCCTCTCATTTCATCTCAGCCTGCCAGTCTACACCTCCTACCTCAGATGCCTCTGACACATGTGCATCTTCCTTCATCCCCAAATCAGATTATGCTTCCTCCCTCTCACACTTCCATCAGCCCTGGGGTTTACTGTATTCTGCCTTAGATTCTACTTATGAGTCTGCATCCTGGTTCCCTTTGTAAACTGCCTACTCTCCGAGGGCAGGGATTATAATTTGTTAATTTTGTATTACCCAGAGATTTTCATATACAATGGATTTTGTGATAGGCACTGTTTTATGCCCTTAAGTGTGTTGTCTCAAGTCTTAAGACACCAGGACAGTAGTTGCTGGTGTCCCACCCATATATCCTTGGGCCTGGAAATTGTAATCCTCCTAGGATCTCCAGCTGCCAGAACCAACATCTTTTAGTCAAGAGTTTACTCCAGAATCCATTCAGACCAATGGCTCCACAGGAGAAAGTGCTGAAAATTAATATTTATTTCCCAAACCCTCTCCCCAACCTCAGTTATAACTTGTGGGAGTTGGTACATAAATGTCCCAACTACCTTCCCCCCCCAATAAAATAGACTCTGAGACAGATGTTCTGCATCTGCTCCCACAGTTCCCTAACTCATTGGCTCTCAAACTTGAGGGAGTATCAAAATCACCAACAGGCTTTGCTAGACCAGATTGCTGGTCCCACATGCAGAGCTTCTGATTCAGTAGATCTGGAGTGGGACCTGAGAATTTGCATTTCTAACCACTGCCCCAGTGATACTGATGTTGGTCAACCAGGAACCATGCTGTGAGAATCCGTCTTTGCTTCAGGTACCACAATGATAACTTGCTTCTTAGCCTATCCTTCGTTGGTTGTCTTTTCTTCCCTCCCTCCTTTGCTCCTTTACCAGTGTTTCTGAGATCTTGCAAGTAAACTATTTGTATTCAATCCTTATTTGCGGGCCTGCTTCCAAGGAAATACAAAATAAGACAATCACTATCTATATTGTTATTCTTGCCATGATAAACATGGGAACCTCCTTGCTTAGAGAAATTAGGCTACTTGTCCCAGGTAACACAAGTGGAAAAGTCCAGCTGTCAACCACCACATGACGCTGTCTCCTTGACAAAATTCTTTCCCCATAGTGCTTGATAAATGTTAGAATTAAATTCAGTAGTGTTGATCAACTATCTCACAAGTATTAGAATCAAAACTTGCTTACTGTTTGAAGTCTCAAAGGTATCACTACAAGTGTTTCATGTTTTAGAGCAGAGCCATGCATCTGGAAAGGAGACCAGATTTGTTTAAGCAATTCTTCCAACATATGAAGCCTGGGATGGGCTTGGCTCTGCATTGGCACTATGGTCTTTTAGTGGAATTGAGGTCCGGTGTTGCACTCTGAAAACTCAAACAGTAGCCTGGAGAAGTTTACAGCTACTTGACAGCTGGAGTCCTAACATCCTAATGCCCCCCACTGGAGATAATTAGACCCACTCTCTGCTGTCACTGCTGCCCTTTGATTCCTCATTTTATATTAGCCAAGAGCCCAGCTCCATCTCTCTCCAGTACATATCATCTTGGCTTCAGCTCACCACTCTTATGCAGTTTTGTTGTGGGTTTTTTTTTTTCCTTCCTCCTTTTGTGGATGACGGGAATTTTTTTCCCCCACACAGAACAAAGCATATGTTGCAGTTTTTGAGTGGTCTTATGATCAAATCACACCACTCTTTAAACAGACTTGTCAAAAATTTAGAGGTGGTTGAATACTCAAAGCTTAAAATCAGACAGGGCTCTGGCTTCATAGATCAGTCAATCACTGAGCACTGGGCGCCCAGAGAGAATTGTACATAACAGGAAAATAATATGTAATTGCGTGAACACTTCACTTTATAGTTGCCTTGGGATTAAGCCTGTACCATCTATAGTAGTTTTGACAGCAAAGGAAGAAAAAAAGGGGAAAACTGTGTGCAATTTTCATAACTTATTCTTAATAGAATGAAATTTGAACTATGTGATAAGCAAAAAAAAAAAAAAGAAATACTTAAAGTGAATGTAAGTTCAAGCTGATTTATTTCAGTGATGGTGAAACAAGCCAGATTTTAGGCTTAGGAGTTAGGACAATACTCAGAATAACAGAAAAAGTAAATAAAGAGGAGATCTTTGCATAGTCCTTGTAAAATGTCAATACCACTTCCACTATGAGTAGAAATACTTTAAATCGATGGTTTGGAGTTCTTACAGAGTCCTTTGGAACAGCCTCATTTAATATAAGATACTTCTGTATCAGTCCCAATATTGTACAAAATAAGAATAAGGGAGGCATCCTGAAGCAACTAAGCATTTTGTCTACTAAGTGTCTGAAATCTGCAAAAGACTACTATTATCATTAAAAAAAATAACAGCAAACACCTCTCTATTGCTTATTTCCAGGGCCAGCTTCATGAGTATGTGGTCAGCATGGTCTCCTAGTGACCCCCAGTCAGAAGGGAGACCCCCAGTAGGGTTTAATATTTTGCAGTTTCCATCTTAAAATTCTTCATGATCTTATCTTTGATTCTAAAGGCCAATGGACAATGGAGAATGTGCTAGAGGCCTGGAGGCCCAGCCCATATGCAGTACCCCTTCCCACTGCCCCTCGTGTCTCTAGGATATGTGCTCAGTCAACTTCTTTCCCAGCCCTTGGCACTTGGGTACCATGCTGGCTTCCCTCTCCTGCATCTGCCCAGTGACCACCGCCACCCTCTGCCCTCAGTAGGGGCCTGGGTGTGGATGCAGGGAAGGTTGAGCCTTAATCCCTAGAACTATGAATATAGTGAGATATTGTGCCTATGATTATGTTATGCTCCTTGACAAAAGGATTTTGAGAGATAATGAAAGTGCTAATAAATTCACTTTGAGTTCATCTAAAGGGAGATCATTCAAGGGCACCCAATCTAATCACATGGGACTTTTAAAAGCAGTGAGTTTTCTCTGGCTGGGAGCAGAAGGAGAAATCAGAGACTGTGAAAGTGGAAGAAGGACTTGGTGTCACTTTGTTACATTGCAGATGGTAGCAGCCATGCAAGAAGGAATGTTGGGGGCCGGCGGGGGTGCATCTGGGAGCTAAGGGTAGCCCTCACCTAATGCCTAAAAGAAACCAGGACACCAGACCTATAGCCACAAGCACCTGGGTTCTGAAAACAACACGGATGATCTTAGAAAAGGATTCTTCCCCAATAGTCTGCAGGTAAAAGCTCAGCCTGACTTTGATTTTGACCTTCTGAGAGCTCAGCCAAATCAGCCTGGGCTCCTGACACACAGCACTGTGAGCTAATAAATGGGTATTGCTTTAAGATGTTCAGTTTGTGGTAATTTGTTACATAGCAATAGAAAACTAATACACTTCCATTCTTCCTAAGTGGTCCTTTGGCATTATTTCTTTTTAAAAAGAAGCCAGTTACTACATGAAATTAATGGTTGGTTAAAGTAGACTCTTAAAATACAGCTTTTCTGTGTTTACATACACCTATAAACAGTATTCTTCTATGAAATAATTTATGACAAAGCTGAATAGTTTAATGAACCATAACATTTATAGTCATGTTAAATAAAGACAATCAAATGCGCATTAAAATATAGGAATCCTGGACTGTTCTAAAACAAGTTCTTGGCCTCACTCATGTTAAGCCCATATTTTGTGCAAGATATTATAAAGCTTAAGAAGATTATTGTAATTTTCTACCTTTCTGATACTCATATTTATTCTAAAAACATGTCAGAGAAAGAGAAAGCAAGACTGGTCTCCATGGGAAGGAGTATATCATGTTTCTTGATCTTTTTTATCTTAATCTGGTCACTGCACCTTTTTAATAAAAATAATTTTACTGTACAGTCAGAGGGGGTCCTCAATGTTCAGCTCCTGTGAGAAACATGTTGGTGAATAAATAAGGTAAGGGAAAAGGCAGGAGGATTTGTGCTGGACAGAAGGCAGCCCAGGATTGACAAGGCTTGGACCAGTCAGAGCTGGGCCCAGTCTCCTTGTGCTACAGCTTAACCATCACACCATTACAATTAAACTTTCAAACTCCTCTCCTGAAGCATCTGAGTCATCCAGAAAAAAAAATAAATCAATGACACACTCTGAATAAATGAAATTTAAGTCAAGACGCATATTATTATTTCATACTTAATCCCCAATGGAGGGAGTTTTATCTCACTTTATTTTATAATTTATTTATTTATTTATTTATTTATTCTTTATTTATTTTTTTTGGCATCACTCATCCAAGAGACTCTTAAACACAGCTTGCTACCAACCATTATTTATGCTCCGTTTCTGAGCGGCACCTAATAACTGCTAATTAAGTCTTTCGTAGCCTGACTCTGAGCTAATTAGGGTTAATTGAGCCTGCTTGTGCATTAGCTATTCTAGCTCTTGTCCTTATAATCAGGATTTTGGAGCACATCGAATATTTAGTCAGTCTATTAGCTTAGACTTCTTTCCACTGGGCATTGTGTTATAGGCCTTTGTCATATGGTAATGAGCAACAGCGGGCCATTCTCTGCTTGATTTGCACCTTGCTTTATCGTGTGTGTGTGTGTGTGTGTGTGTGTGTGTGTGTGTGTGTGTAAACAGTCAAAGAATATGCTAGAAGAATGAGTCCCAAAAGAATGGACAAGCAACAAGACTGGTGTCATGTTATTTCAGCTTTGATTTTTAATCATTAAAGAGAATCACTAAGGGATATATTTTCTCAGTGAATGAGAATGGAGTTTCTCAGGTTGTCTTTGTGGTCTGTAAATAAGACTAGTCCTAATCATTGGTTAGATGGCTGTACCTTTGAACTGACTTTGAACTGTGGTATACCAGGGACCAGAATACATACATATTATTGTTGTTGTCATTATGACTATTTTAAGCATGATCACTTAATTCATACGAATAGCCTCTATGAGGGTCAGCTCCATTTCATACCATTTCAGACGACTGATAAGGCATTGTGTTTTTGTTTTGTTTTGTTTTAAAGATTTCATTTATTTATTTGAGAGAGAGGGAGAGCAAGAGAGAGCACAAGTAGGGCAGACGGAAAGAGAGAAGCAGACACCCCACTGAGCAGGGAGCCCTATGTGGGGCTCAGTCCCAGGACCTGAGCTGAAAGCAGATGCTTAACTGACTGAGCCACCCAGGTGCCCCACTGCAGTGTGTTTTTTGAAACTTCAAAAAAATTTTGATCATTTATCTTCGAATCCCATTCAATTGTTCAGCTGTCTTTACCACAAAACCAATTCTACATAAAAAAACAAATTGTGAAACATGTCTTCTCTTTAGTTTTTCATGGTTGCACCTTTCAAGGGGGATGACGTTGAGCAACAAAAACTAAATGATGATTTTTAACATCATTTCACACCTTTTCTAATCTCACCAAAGTGACTATTCAACAACTTATTTATGTGTGTCATCTGAAGAGCCAGGATTTAAAAGCAAATAATCTGGCCATAACAAACATAAAAACAGTGTTTCTTTTTTTTCCTTTTTTTTTTTTTTTTTGAGAGAGAGAGCGAGAGCACATGCATGCCAGAGTGGGGGGAGGGGCAGAGGGAGAGGGAAAGAAAGTTATCTTAAGCAGGCTCCATACCCAGGCCAGAGCCAGACGTGGGGTTTCATCTCACAACCTGAGATCATGACCTGATCCAAAATCAAGAGTCAGACGCTTAACTGACTGAGCTACCCAGGCGCCCTCCAAAACAGTGTTTGTTTAATGAACCTCTGACGGGGAGATAGAGAGAGGTCATCCCTAAAGCAAGAAGCCCAGCTGGCTTTTCTTTTCTATCTCATATGCACTTAACAAGAGTTGGCTGAATAATGAGTGACTGAATGAACGAGTCAGTGAATGAATGTGTATGAATAACACAGTAAATGATACAGTTACTTTCTCTGTCTCTATACCTGCAATCTAGATGTTTATATTATGCAATTCTTTAATTCTATACTTTTGTTAGGTTAGCAGGTGAAAAAGATCATTAATTTCAACATCTCCCTTTACAGATGATGAAACTGGATTACAGAGGTCAAGTGATGAACACAAGTCCACTCATAATTAAGTACTGGCAAAGCTTTACCAAGGGTAAAGGTGATGGGTTTCATTGTGAATGGAAATTCTGAGTACTGATATTGTGTCTGATCATTGGCTGCAAGCTCCTTTACCTTCAGAAATAAGACCAAGCCAGTTACAGAGGCCTGAATTCCAAACCTCCATCTCTGCACGAATGCCCAGAGAGCATCCTGTGGCCGTAGTCCATTTGACACAGGCTATTGCTGAATATTTATTTTACTTTATGAAATGCATATAAATGCAGTCAAAAGAAGTCTTCATTACAAAGCTTTTAATTTACAATAGAAAGCTCCCTTTAAAAACATATCCAAATAATATAACTAATTAATTATGTAGATATAGATGTGCACATACATCTAAAGGCTCAAAGAAAGCTAAAAATAAAGGGGAGTATATAACTTCATAACCAAAAACTATGCATAAGTTTGGTTTCTTTTTAATTGAGTCCAAAATTAATCAATACAATTATTACTTAACATATTACCATAGAGCTCCTAAAAACTTTGTTTCATGGTTTTAAACCAATGATTTTTTTACATGTATGAAAAAACTACTGCCAACAATTGGCAGTGCATTGAAATAATATCTAATTACTTCAGTAGGTAGAGGAAATAATAGAATCTATAATTGTGGCCTAAAAAAACTGCAATTTAAAGCCTGCATACTACTGTTAAGATTTATGATCATACTAATCAAGTTGATGTCAGGGTTTATTTCATAATAGGGATTTTATGATTCAGGAAAACAACCATGATGGTTGAGAACAAGTTAAATGGATTTTGTCTGAAGTATTGTTCCAGAGAATGATGTGAACATGCACTACAGTGTTTCCTAGGGAATTCCTCCATTTCTTTTCCTCATAGCTCCCTACATTCTAGTGTGATTAATACTACAGGGAATTCTTGATTTTTCTGGTATGATTACGATTATAGGCAATTCTTGAGGGAGAGGGGCATGCAGATTACTGATAATTAGAATGAATCAAATTTATTCAAGGACTCACTACTGGTTCTTGTTTTATCTACATGGAACTATTGTCGTAATTGGACCTGGAATTTAATTTATAAAGACCAACTTTAATTTATAGAGGTGATGACATGGAGAGGTCAATGCCATTTAAAGAAGCTTTATTACTCACAGTTCCCAAGAGAAAACAACATGCCACGCCACGCAGGTCTACATGGGAGAACCTGCAGTTTGGTCAGGAGGCAGAAAAAGTGAAGGAGAAAGTGTAGCTAGCTCAGAGCTCTATTGTGGTATCTAGGGAAAGAATGAGGGAGATAGGGTAGGCAAGCTTGAGCAAGTTTAGGATTGGACAATTTAAGTAATTACAACAGGCTCTGGGCTGTAGGTTGGTCTCTGATTATGCAGTACCTGACCCTGGGGTGATTTAGGGCACGGGAAATATTAACTCCTTGAGAGTTACATAAAGGAGGTGTTGGGGAGTGGGCTTTGCATTGGTTGGTTGGCATAGGAAAGCTGTGCCCATGGGAGAGTCACTTAGTGTCTTAGAATTAGCTAGCTCTGGGAGGGGCAGCCTCTGCCAGCCTGCATGGCACCAAGATGTCCAAGCATCATAAAATATAGAAAATAAAAAAACATGATTAATACAACCACCCCTGCGTGCACAAGCTTTCTCTCTCTCTCTCCTCTTCTTGACCTGTCCAACTTCAAGAGCAAAGACTGGTCAAGGAATGAACCAAACAGAAATGAAAAATCAGTGGCTTGAATGAAATGAAAAATCACCTCAGGTCAGGATCCCAGGGTCCTGGGATCTAGCCCCATGTCGGGCTCCCAGCTTACTGGGGAGCCCGCTTCTCCCTCTCCCTCTGCCTGCCCCTCCCCCTGCTTGTGCTCTCTCATACATTCTCTCTCTTTGTCTCAAATAAATAAATAAATTCTTTAAAAAAAACGAAAAATCAGTTGGTTTTTTGGGTGTCATACATAATACTAAAAATTATTTTCACATTTGACTATGTTGTGAATGTGTTTTCCATCAATTACATAACATATTAAGGAACTAGTTCCATGTATAATAAACATCACACAGGTGTATGTACCATTTGCTGTATTTAAACCTGTTGTGGGTTTATATGCAAACCACTCCTTATCTTCTGTACAATCTTCTTCCCCCTCAGAAACACACACACACACACACACACACACACACACACACACACACACACCCCAGGAAGAAAAAAGAATTTGGAAGTCCTAAGAGTAAATAAGCCCTAGATTTGATAACCAAAAAGAGGCGTGAATTAACTCTAGATTATTTTCCTGAGTCCTTGGCCTCTTTGCGTTTGAGGGACTGAATTCAAATCTTTACATTTCATTACCTATATATCTCTTCTCTTTTTCTTTTCCAGCCTACCCCTTCTCTTTCTGTTTTCTTGCCTTCTTCTTTTCTCCCTTTCCTCTTCCAGTTCCTGCTAATCTTCTTTTAACAACAACAACAAAACGACAGTGCTCAAATTCTACAGTACACTGGCTGTGTCCTGGTGATTACAAGGATAAAAAGAAATATCAATATCAATATCCTCAAAGAACTGCTAGAAAACCACTGCTGAAATAGGGCTGATTTCTGGATACTCTGGAAGCTCTTCTAAGCAATGTAGTTGAAGGAGGAAGCACGGAGCAGGGAGAGTCTCAGAGGAAGGAACTCGAGATGAGAAAGGACAGCACTTGAAAGGTACCAAAGGCAGCAGCCATCCTGGGAACGGGGAGGCTATGTGCCCGGCGGTGAAGGGAGATGTGGTGTCTTTAGGAACTGAAAGTAGTAGAAACTGACTGAAGCTTAGGGACTATGGGAAGTGGAAAATGTAAGTGAGAAATAAGGCAGAGGCCAGATCATGAAGGGCCTTTTATGTCACACTGTAGAGTTTAGATTCCATCCCCTCCCTTCACAAATACTCATTGAGAAGCTATTCTCAGACACCATCCGAAACACTGGGGCTATGGCAGTAAACAAGACATCTGAGCCCTCTTACATCTCAGTGTAAACGCATCAACAAACAAATGTATAAAATTGTATCAGATGGTGGTACCTGGAAGGAGAAGGACTCAGATGGGGGTGCTCAGGGCACCTGGGTGGCTCAGTCAGTTGAACATCTGACTCTTGGTTTTGGCTCAGGTCATGATCTCAGGGTCGTGAGACTGAGCCCCACATTGAACTCCACCCTCACGGGGTCGGGGATCTGCTTGAGAGTCTCTCCTCTGCCCCTCCCCCCTTCTCTTGTGCACTCTCTCTTTCTCAAATAAATAAATAAATCTCAAACAAATAAATAAATGGGGTGTTCAAGAAAGCTCCCCAAAGCACAAGTCATTTAAGCAAGGGTTTTTTGAGCTCTAAAGAAGTAGAGGAAGTAAGGGGAAAAGCCGGGAGAATGTTTTAGGCAGAGGCAGGGATGAGCTTGGGATATTTGAGACAACTAGGAAAGACCACAAGGCAGGAGCTGTGCGAGTGAGGAGGTGGGGGTAGGAGTAAGGCTGCAGAGGTAGGCAAGGTCCCACCAACGTAGTCATTATATAGGTGAGTTGGGGAATTGCATTTCAGTCTGTGATGGGAAACTTTTGAGAGTTATGACCAGTAACATAACATGATTTATATTTTACAAAGATGACGCTGATGTTTTATATCTTAATTGGATGGTGGCTTCACAAATACATGTCCTCATCAAAACTCAT
This sequence comes from Callorhinus ursinus, assembly GCF_003265705.2. Lineage (NCBI taxonomy): Eukaryota > Metazoa > Chordata > Mammalia > Carnivora > Otariidae > Callorhinus > Callorhinus ursinus. Next base: position 33,376,721 of record NW_027397079.1, on the reverse strand, counting down.
CAGAACATATACAATATCCGTGTATTTTATCATATGTAAATTATGCCTTGAAAATATTTTTAAAAGAGAACTTTTCCTGCTGTATGGAGATTCATGTAACGCCATGTGGTGCAAGTAGAAGCTGCACAGCCAGATTTTTTTTCTTAGCCATCAAATGAGAGTCATTGAAAACTGGAGAGAGATGGAATCAGATTTATACCTTTTGAAAAATAACTTGGACAATGGAACACAGAATGGATTGGAGAGGCCAAGAACAGGAAACGTGATTAAGAATCCACTACTGCAGTAGTGCAGGTAGGAAACAAGGGCAGGGTTAGCACAGGCAAAGAAAAGAAGAATAATTAAAGTATTCAGGAGACAATCGCCATGGCTTAGATAAAGGAATGAAGATTGAAAAGGATCTAAGATTAATGATTCTCAGGTTTCTGGCTTTGGAGATTAGAGCGAATAGGCTACATTTATTGAGATAGAGGTTACAAAAAAGAGGAAATTATTCACAATATGTTTCATTTGGGATGTTAGGTAACGCACGAGTGGAGATGACCAGTATGTCGCTGTAGATAGAGGTCTAAGCTGACAGTGGTAAGGTCCGTAAATAAACATTGGTGATATTGCTTCAACCTTTAAATATGAATATGGATGCCCTGAGAGAGTGCTGCATCATGGTCTACAGTCTTCATAATTCCCTATTGTGGAAGGATGATTCACTTCTCCATAATTCATGTCATTCAAACAAGTCTTCACTAAGCACTTACTAAATGCTTGGTGGTAAGTAAGGCAGTATGGTTGATTTAAAAAAAACAACCTGTAATTTACATGGAATTTTTCTCTTAGTGGGAAATGGATGCACAAATTGGTTACCAGAATTATACCCTTTAAAATCTGTCAAGTCTTATCCCTATTTTATAGAGGAATTACCATTTATTGTATGCCAAGTATTTCCCTGGAACTGGGTGATTTTCACACAAATTGTATCACTTTGTGATAGGTTGAATTCTAAGGTGTCCCCAAGATTTCCCGTCAGTGATGTACATGCTCTGCATAATCCTGGGTCTGAGTAGGATAGATTTTGCTCCATTGATTAGGTTATGTTTTATGGCACAACTGACCTTAAAATAGGGAGATTATCCGGGGGGGAGGGGGCATGACCTAAACACAAGAACCAGTTAAAAGCAGAGACTTTTCTCTGGCTGGTGGCAAAAGAGGAAATCAGAGAAATGTGCTTCATTTGGCCTGGAAATGTGCAAACATCCTTTGGTAAACTGCCGGTGGGAACCACACAGTAAGGAACCGCAAGCAGCTTCTAGTTGCTGAGAGCAGTTCCTCACCAAAGCTAGCAAGAAAATGAGGACCTTAGTGCTACAACCTTGAGGAATTGGTTTCTGCCCACAGCCTGTGAGCGTGGAAGAAGATCCTAAGTGCCAGATGAAAACCACAGTCCTAGCCAACACCTTGGCTTCAGTCCTGAGAAATCCTGAGCAGAGAGGATTTCCAATCATTCTGTGCCTGGACTTTGGATCTACAGAAACTGCAAGATCATAAATGGGTGTTAAATTGCTGGCAATTTGTTATGCGACAGTAGAAAACTAGTACATACTTACTCAGCAATTCTCTGCGCTCAGAGAGGTGAAGCAACACCCCCTAGCTCCAGATGCTGGTAAATGGAGCAGGGCGGATTGCAACCCAGGTGCACTGACTCCAAACCCCTGCTTCCCTCAACCGGCTCATCCACAGAAACACTGAGTCAGCGTATGTTAAGGTGGTGCTGCTGGTGGAACTAAAGCTTAGCGTCATCCCTGGAAGCCCTTTGTTTTCGCCTCTGAGCTGCGCTACCTCACTACCTCGGCTCACATCCACAACATAGCCAGCGGCCTCTCCAGCGTCTGACTGTCTGCCTCCGGGGAGAGCAATGAACACCCTTCTTGTGTACCAAATAATCTTTGACCACTAAGGCTGCCTAACAGAGGTTGCAAGGGTGAAATAAACTCGTGTTTTTAGGAACTGAGCTGAGATCCCTGATTTATTTCACCTTGTTTGATTTTGGTTCACTACCACTGGACAAGATTGGGGAAATCTGTGTGGGTGGAATCGCAGGAGAACACAGGGCGTGAGCCGGGGCACTTCTGGCTTGCCTGTAATTCATCTTCCCCTAGGCTCAAAAGGCTTGGGTAGCCAGGGAACATTTACTGTGGTCTTATAAAAAGGTGTCAATATCTTAATGACTATCTGTGCATGAGCAAGTGTGCATTTTAGTTCTTCCTTTACCCAGATAAACCCAACAAATACTCCTTTTGTGTCAATAACAATGTAATAATAAAGATGTCTGGTCCTTAGTTTCCTTACCTTTAAACATGAACATAGCAACACCTTTTGGAAATATTGTAAAGATCAAATGTGATACTGTACACGAGAGTGCATTACAAACTACAAAGTTTGGATGTTACTAGATTAGGCTCAAGGTAGTTGTCTATAAAAAGCCAAAAATTTTAACTGTTTGAAGTTTTAAGCGTGTAGAAACTACTAGAGATAAATCGTCAGGAGCTGAATCTATTTTCTCCGTGTTAAACCACTCAAACCCTATCTCTCTCTCTCTATCTCTGTCTCCCTGTCTCTGTCTCTCTGTCTCTGTCTCTGTCTCTCTCTCTCTCTCTCTCTCTCTCTCTCTCACACACACACACACACACACACACACACATTATGAACTGAGATGATCCACTTTAACATCTTCAATCCATTCTTACTTCACCCTGAAAAATGCTCAGGTGCTGTGTGAAGTGTGCTCAGTGACACTTGGTCTCATGCTCCGACCTCTTAGAGACAAGGTGGTATTACTTAAAGTCAAGTAGTCCTGCCTGCCATCAATGGGATTTGACTGGAACCAGCTACTGGAACCAGCTACATCAGAACCATATACTAGATCATAGACAGCTGCCAAATGAGGTGCAGAAATGGGTAGGGAAAAGAAATGGAATTTTTCAGCTCCTAAAAGGGAATTACCCTCCCTGGTGAGTGGGAAAGAAGAAAAATTACTGAGAGAGTGTTAGAGAGTTAGTTAAAACACATTTTTATGCATCGGACGACAGCAAGAAATTTGTCAGCAGTGGGCAGCATTATGGTTTGCCAGAGCTATAAAAAGGTTATGCAAACAGTAACCCAAAAAGAATGGAAACACATTAGAATTTATAGGCCTAAATTGCTCACTATGTAAATGAAGCTTTCAAATATATATGGTTTATGGAAATTAATGTCTTATATTTATTACTCAGCTCTGAGATTAAAATTGGAACCACACTGATTGGGTAACATTACAAATCAATTCCAATAGAGAGAAATAATAATAATACATCAAAGTACAAATGCTCTGATTAAACAAGTTGATATATAAGAAGAAGAAGGATGTGTGCTTTTCCTGACTAGTGTTTCTGAATGCTAGTCAGTTTTCTCTTTATTCTTCCCAAAACAATGGGCTGAAAGGAAACAGACAAGCTGGTTATGACACTTCCTATTTCGGTAAACACACAGAGAGAAAAAAAGAGGGAGAAAGATCTGGGCTCCTTTCCTGTAAGTTAAATATCAAATCATGTGAAGTTTGTGTCGCTGTGTGTGGAGACACTTTCAAGTGCTATAATCAATGTAGCATCTAGCGAAAGAGAAGGCAAGAAGGCAAATAAGGTATCACCGGACCAGCCTTTCATCCAAGTACTTCAATTCCCCTTAGTTCTTTGAGGCAGGGGAGTAGGGTTATAAAGTAGAGGAATAATATTAAAGGCTTGAAGCATTCATTACTTAATTCAGTCCAACGTGCTCAGGACCTATGGAAACTGTTAGGATCCGTGATGTCCATAAACATTAGAACATTTTATTCCTGGATGAGGAAAAAAAATTTTACCCAGAGATGACAGAATGAAAGTAAATTTAAATCTCATTGCTTTTCAGGGTGCAATGAAAGGAAGGAGACGTTTCTAGAAAGGTGCTTTCAAAGACTTCCGTGGGAGGATCTTGGAGCACAAACAATGCTAGTTGAAATACCATGTGCCTAAATGATTTGGGAGCAGGTCTCCTTTTATGAAGAAGCAGAGTGTCCCTGTTAGGGGAAGTACCAACCAGATAAGTGAAACAAAATTTAAAACAGACAAACAAATACATATTTTTTAAATTAACAAAGTGACTCCCTTAATCATGTTGCTTCTGTCCAGGTCCAGCCCAAGTATCTCATTTATGAAGCAAATCAAGGCTGCTCACAGGTTAGTGGACAGGGAAGGTTTCTCCACTTCATTAAAGACTGTGGGAGACTCTTAATGTAGCCTCAGTATTTTATAGCAATACTATTTTCCCCCTCATGTTAATTTTTCCCTAAGGTAAATATAATGAGTGTATTCTTCCCTAGTGTTGGGATGTCTTAGGTGTCCTGGAAAATTCTGACTTCGTGCCAATTATACCTGCAGGCGTTGGGTGATATGCCAGGCTTGTGCCTCTCAGGCTTGACTTAAACATCTGTAGTATTAGATACACTCAGAACTGAAAAAAACAGAAGTATTGGAACTTGCTAACTGCCACGTGCTGTCTTGGGAAATAATACCTGCTAGCTTCAGAACATCACCATTTCATCTGGAGACTCTACTGAGTAAGAGAAGCATGTTTATTGCACCAGACTCATTGGTCTTTGAGTTCCTGTTGTGTTAACGCTTTCATGATTTGGACGTCATCCTGGATGTCTATGCCTGAATATGTCCATTTTCAAAATGGGAATTATGTGCAGAGTCCTGTGCCAGGTGCTTTAGTGGGCACCAGGATGAAGGAGGTGAGAGCCTTGCCTCAAGGGGCTACAGTCCAGGGGTGAAGATAGGGTGGATAAATAATGATCTCATTTGATTAGTAATTTTAGCATCACAAAAGATATACAGGCCCTGACAGGCTCTCAGGCACCACTCTGTCTTGAGTAACTCTTCACTCAGGTCCCAATTTGATTCACTGATTTGATTCACATCCTGATCTCTCTTATGTGATAATAGTTTCTCTTCACGTGTTTACCTTTTTTTTCCCAGAATAACCTTCCATTCTGGTCTTTTGGTACCAGCCATATACTTATCTCAGTTTTTGGTTACATTATTTCATTTCCTGCCACTAGTGTTCTCTGAGAATAGGGGAAGGCTTCGTGAAGAAACCAGCAGGGCATCAGGCCCTTGAATTCTGTGGGGTTAGGCCACTGGAAAAAAAGCCCAGACGTAGGCTACCTCTGCTTCTTGGCCAGCCACACCTCCCTGGAGGCAACAATAATGAGTCCTCTCTTTTCTATACCCATGGTCCTCATTTAGATCAGCTAAAACAATAATAATGTCTAAATAATATCTGCTAGCTTCAGAACATCACCTTCCATCTGGAGACTATGGTGAAGATAAGCATGTTTACAGCCCAGATAGAACTTGGTCACATAGAAACTGGTATGAAGGGAGGAGAGGGCCTTTCTTGCAGAAGAAACATCATGAACCAAGACAGAAAAAGGTAAAGCATCAGTGTTAAGTTGCCTTTTTTTTTTGAAAGATTATATTTATTTATTTGAGAGAGACAGAGAATGAGAGATAGAGAGCACAAGAGGGAAGAGGGTCAGAGGGAGAAGCAGACTACCTGCTGAGCAGGGAGCCCGATGTGGGACTCGATCCCGGGACTCCAGGATCATGACCTGAGCCGAAGGCAGTCGCTTAACCAACTGAGCCACCCAGGCGACCCAGTGTAAAGTTGTTTTTGCAGTTTGGCTGGAGCACAAGGGACACACAGGAGACTCATGAGAAAGAAAATTTTAAGTCATATTAGGCCATGTTAACATGGAAGATTTCAAATATCAGAGGTGTAAGGACTTAATTTTAAAGGTAATGGAAAAATAGGAAAGATTTTGAACCAGAGAGCACAAGACCAGAGCTACTCTTAAGGAGAGGAGTAATTTAGTAGCTATGTATGGAATGTTTTAGAGTGAAAAAAAGAAAGAAAGAAAGAAAACATATTATGAGCAACTACATGCCAGCAAATTAGATAATCTGGAAGAAATGGATGCATTCCTAGAGATGTATCAATCAACTACCAAAACTGAACCAGGAAGAAATAGAAAACCTGAACAGACCTATAACCACTAAGGAAATGGAAGCAGTCATCAAAAATCTCCCAGCAAACAAAAGCCCAGGGCAGATGGCTTCCCAGGGGAATTCTACCAAACATTTAAAGAAGAATTAATACCTATTTTCCTGAAACTGTTCCAAAAAATAGAAATGGGAGGAAAACTTCCAAACTCATTTTACGAGGCCACCACTACCTTGATCCCCAAACCAGACAAAGACCCCATCAAAAAGGAGAATTACAGACCAATATCCTTGATGAACATGGATGCAAAAATTCTCACCGAAATACTAGCCAATAGGATACAACAGTACATTAAAAAGATTATTCACCACAACCAAGTGGGATTTATCGCTGGGTTGCAAAGTTGGTTCAACATCTGCAAATCAATCAATGTGATACAATACATTAATAAAAGAAAGAACAAGAACCATATGATCCTCTCAATAGATGCAGAAAAAGCATTTGACAAAGTACAGCATCCTTTCTTGATCAAAACTCTTCAGAGTGTAGGGATAGAGGGTGCATACCTCAATATCATAAAAGCCATCTATGAAAAACCCACAGCGAATAGCATTCTCAATGGGGAAAAACTGAGAGCTTTCTCCCAAGGTCAGGAACATGGCAGGGATGTCCACTATCACCACTGCTATTCAACATAGTATGAGAAGTCTTAGCCACAGCAATCAGACAACAAAAAGAAATAAAAGGCATCCAAATCGGCAAAGAGGAAGTCAAACTCTCACTCTTTGCTAGAACTCATACAGGAATTCAGTAAAGTGGCAGGATATAAAATCAATGCACAGAAATCAGTGGCATTCCTATACAACAACAACAAGACAGAAGAAAGAGAAATTAAGGAGTCGATCCCATTTACAATTGCACCCAAAACCATAAGATACCTAGGAATAAATTTAACCAAAGAGGCAAAGGATCTGTACTCAGAAAACTATAAAATACTCATGAAAGAAACTGAGGAAGACACAAAGAAATGGAAAAACGTTCCATGCCCATGGATTTGGAGGAACAAATATTGGGAAGATGTCAATGCTACCTACAGCAAACTACATTCAATGCAATCCCTATCAAAATACCATCCACTTTTTTCAAAGAAATGGAAAAATAACCCTAAAATTTGTATGGAACCAGAAAAGACGCCGAATAGCCAGAGGAATGTTGAAAAAGAAAAGCAAAGCTGGCAGCATCACAATTCCGGACTTCCAGCTCTATTACAAAGCTGTTATCATCAAGACAGTATGGTACTGGCACAAAAACAGACACATAGATCAATGGAACAGAATAGAGAGCCCAGAAATGGACCCTCAACTCTATGGCCAACCAATCTTCGACAAAGCAGGAAAGAATGTCCAATGGATAAAAAGACAGTCTCTTCAACAAATGGTGTTGGGAAAATTGGACAGCCACATGCAGAAGAATGAAACTGGACCATTTCCTTACACGACACACAAAAATAAACTCCAAGACTCCAAATGGTTGAAAGACCTAAATGTGAGACAGGAGTCCATCAAAATCCTAAAGAAGAACACAGGCAGCAACCTCTTCGACCTCAGCCACAGTAACTTCTTCCTAGAAACTTCACCAAAGGCAAGGGAAGGAAGGGCAAAAATGAACTATTGGGACTTCATCAAGATAAAAAGCTTTTGCACAGCAAAAGAAACAGTCCACAAAACCAAAAGACAACTGACAGAATGGGAGAAGATATTTGCAAATGACATATCAGATAAAGGGCTAGTATTCAAAATTTATAAAGAACTTCTTAAACTCAACACGCAAAGAACAAATAATCCAATCAAGAAATGGGCAGAAGTCATGATTAGACATTTTTCCAAAGACGACATCCAAATGGCCAACAGACACATGAAAAAGTGCTCAACGTCGCTCGGCATCAGGGAAATCCAAATCAAAACCTCAATGAGATATCACCTCACACCAGTCAGAATGGCTAAAATTAACAAGTCAGGAAACGACAGAGGTTGGCGGGGATGTGGAGAAAGGGGAACCCTCCCACACTGTTGGTGGGAATGCAAGCTGGTGCAGCCACTCTGGAAAACAGTATCGAGGTTCCTCAAAAAGTTGAAAATAGAGCTACCCCATGACCCAGGAATTGCACTACTGGGTACTTACCCCAAGATACAAATGTAGGAATCTGAAGGGGTATGTGCACCCCGATGTTTATAGCAGCAATATCCACAATGGCCAAACTGTGGAAAGAGCCAAGATGTCCATGGATAGATGAATGGATAAAGAAGTCGTATATATATATATACAGTGGAATATTATGCAGCCATCAAAAAGAATGAAATCTTGCCATTTACAATGAAGTGGATGGAACTGGAGGATGTTATGCTGAGCAAAATAAGTCAATCAGAGAAAGACATGTATCATATGACCTCACTGATATGAGGAATTCTTAATCTCAGGAAACAAACTGAGGGTTGCTGGAGTGGTGGGGGGTGGGAGGGATGGGGTGGCTGGGTGATAGACATTGGGGAGGGTATGTGCTATGGTGAGCGCTGTGAATTGTGCAAGACTGTTGAATCACAGATCTGTACCTCTGAAACAAATAATACATTATATATTTTAAAAAAAAGAAGAAGATAGCAGGAAGGGAAGAATGAAGGGGGGGAAATCGGAGGGGGAGAGGAACCATGAGAGACTATGGACTCTGAGAAACAAACTGAGGGTTCTAGAGGGGAGGGGGGTGGGGGGATGGGTTAGCCTGATGATGGGTATTTAGGAGGGCACATTCTGCATGGAGCACTGGGTGTTATATGCAAACAATGAATCATGGAACACTATATCAAAAACTAATGATCCAATGTGTGGTGATTAACATAACATAATAATAAAAAAATTAAAAAAAAAAGAAAGAAGGGGGAGGGAGGGAGGGAGGAAGGAAGAAAAAGACAATTGGAAAGTTTGTAGGAAGCAAATGGGAGGGGGAAGTAGGGTGTTGAAGAAGAAGCAAGAAGGAAAGCAATATTTTTCCAGACTATAAAACATGTTCCCCTAGACTGCAGGGAGAGAGAGGTCTGTGGCTCATGGGAGTTATGGGAGCAGGTTTCCAAAGAAGCCTGGCAGCACAGTCAGACAAGCACTTAGGCACAGAGCACCCAGAGCACCCAGCCTTGTCAGATACTTTCCTCCCATGCATGGCAGGAAGGACCTAAAGGCACCATACAAACACGGGAGAGATATATCTCATCACCGCAGGTATTGATAAATGGGGGCTCCCTCTAGCATCCTCTCATTATGGATGTCCCAGAATGGCATATAGCCTGACCTATGGGTGCAGGAATGGAAGGAACCCCCATGTGCTGACCTTGAGTCAATCTCTTGCCAACACAGCAGGAATAGGACTCAAGAGAGAAATTACATTGATTCAGAGAAAAATAAAAATGCTCTATTTTTTATCCACCTGGATTTGTGTACTGGACTTCACATACTCTAAATATCTTATGTAGTTTTGTATTCTGGGCAGATAGCACAGCATGTGCTAAGCAGTCTATACTCAATAAATAGGGGTATATAAATGTAATTGGATGAGATTCAAGATAAGTCCAATTTACAAACATATTTGCCTTATAGTACATAATAGAAATGTCTGTATATATTTACTACTGATAATTGCCTACTTTTTTCTCCAAATATCTGATTTCTTTGTTTTGAAAATCAAATTATCAGACCACACTCAAATAAAATTCTTTTGCTCATCTGAAAGTTCCTGATTTTTTTCTTTTTGCTTTCCTTTTCTTTTTTTAACACAAGGTAAGCCTAATATTGTTCACAGATTTTAAATCCCAAGAGATAACAATTGTTCTATTTAGTCACAGCATTAACAGTGAGGAAAATGAAACTCTTTTGCAGAAAAGAAATCTAATTATGGCCTTAGCAGCAACAAACATTTAGTTAAAAAAAAAATCAGGTAATCACTTGCTTTCCTTGCCACATTTTACATTTTTTATTAACGGTTTGCATCGATTTACATCATAATTGAGTACATTTGCTGGCAGAATCTGCCCTCAGATTTGTGTTTGTTTATTGACACAGCAGTGTCACACTATGGCCAACCTACATATTAATTCCTATGCACTGAAAACGTCTGGTAAGTCTCAAATGGGGGTGCTGCTAAGAATGTCTTCTCTCATATTGACTGCCATTTACATGTGGGACCAGGCATTTTTCCATTGAAGGAGAGCCTCTGCTACAGTAATGGAAACCTCCCTATGCTAAATACTGACCAAGAAAATGAGAACCATCATATAAAGTCTTATTTTCTTCCCCGCAATTCCAATTTGGTTATATATCAGATGAAGGTTCTACTTGTCATAGAATAGAAAAGATTGTCTAAAGAACCTGGCAAGTTTTGATGCCAAAGATTTTTACCCATGTTTCTACAGCACTAAGTTTTCAAAATGTTTGGGATCCTTTACCTCAGTTATCTTGATCTTTATGGGAGACTGTGAGGTAAACAGACACGCAGACAAGCTGAGAGATATGAAGTGACATATTCAAGGTCATGTAGGTGGCTTAAGTCACAACAAAATGAGCACATAATCCTTCTTTATACCACTTCAGTCACTGATTATTCTGCCAAGGCTTCTAAGAGCCTATTATGTGCTGGGTACATTGCAGGCCCTTGCAATAAAAATATCAAGGCTTTGTCATTAACAATGGTATGATGCTTTATAAAAGATTGGTCAGGAAGGGGAGCAATTCTAAAACAATCTAATAAATACTATTTTCCAGGCTGATTTTACTTTCTGCAGTAAAACATAAGAAATAGAATTTAATCCAGATAGTCTACCTTTTTTTTTTTCATTGTTCTTTCTATTACACTCATGCTTTTACAGACCCAATGCACCAGGAGTATGCATAGCTACAGATTCTTGGCAAAGAGTGATTTGGTCTCAAGAAATGGAAATTGTCTTAAACTGGCTTAAGCATAGGGAGACTTATTTTAAGGACACAGAAGTAAGTCACAGAAGCCCAAAGCAGGAAACCTAGATAGGCCCCCAAGTGGAAGGAGGACTGGACTTTGGAAGACATTGAAAGCTATCAAGGACTAAAGCAGTATCTCTCTTCTCCTGAGCTCCCTGATTTTACCAAATTGGTTGCAGGGGCACTTCTGTTTATGCATTTGTTCTGTTTTCCTATATGAAAGACAAAATGCACTGGACAACTAAGATGATTTTATTCAGGATATTGCCATGGAAAAAACATTCATTAATGAGGACCATCATAAAGAAGGTGGAGAAAACTTGGAATTTTATAAAACAGGAGAGTCATTGAGGAAAACCACAGATGGGTCTCATCTAAGAAATGCAAGGTAGGGTTCTTCATGGTTAGCTGTTAATCTGAACACAAAAGGATCACAAGATGGTGGGGGGACTTCTCCACTGCTTTCCAGGACTTCTCTTTGCTACAAAGTTTGCCCTGCTTGCTCTCCAGCATACATGACCCAACACTCGCCATTCTGGACCCAGAGTCTACCTGATCTCCTGTCTCCAAAGACAACCACGAACCAAGTCCTGATTAATATTTTCAAGAGTTGGGGATTAAAATGATCTCAAGGGTCAGCTATTTACCCTAAATGCAATAATCCCGCAAAAGCTGGGGATAGTGAATCGTAACACAAAGACCCATCTCTTCCGTTTTATTGGTGGAGATGGAGAAGGATGGAGTTTTCCAAGAAGAAATTATGAGGAAAGAAAATACAACAATAAATATGAGTTACTTAGATAACTGTGGAGGAGCTTCTTGGAATGCAATATCACTAGATATTTGGACGGGGGAGTTATTTTCATATTAAAATAGATAGGCTACTGAGGAGCATCTGGGTGTCTCAGTCCGTTAAGCGTTTGTCTTTGGCTCAGGTCATGATCCCAGCATCCTGGGATCAAGCCCCTTGTAGGGCTCCTTGCTTAGTGGGGAGTTTGCTTCTCCCTCTGCCCCTCCTCCTCCTCATGCTCTCTCTAGTGCGTGCACGCGCGCTCTCTCTCTCTCTCAAATAAATAAATAAATAAAATCTTCAAAAAAATTAAAGTAAAATAGATAGGCTACTGATCAAGATGGTAGATTCTGAAAATACACTTCACTTCATTTCTACTGAAAAATTCTAGAAGTGACCAAAAAACATATGAAAACAAATTCTGCCAGCACTGAAAATTAAGAAAGTGTGCAAATTGCAATTTTGAGGACTTTCTAGAAGAAAGGGAGCAGATGGCTCTGGATCAATCCATTAAGAGACAAAGTTTATTGATATTTAGAAAAAGCCTCCATCCTAGGAATGTAGGATAATTTGACATTAGGCAATCTAATGATATATCTCATCACATAGACTTATAAAAGAGAAAAACAATAGAAGTTAAATATATATATACACACATATATATGTATATATATATTTTTTAATTCAACTCCTCTTCTCTATATACATTCAAAACAAGTTAGGACTAGAAGCATTCAGCCCTAATTTGTTTAAAAGTATCTTCCAGGAACCCTCAGTTGCTGGAGTGGAGGGGAGTGGGAGGGATGGGGTGGCTGGGTGATGGACATTGGGGAGGGTATATGCTAGGGTGAGCACTATGAATTGTGTAAGACTGATGAATCACAGACCTGTACCCCTGAAACAAATAATACATTGTATGTTAATAAAAAAATAGAAAAAAAAGTATCTTCCATGAATATATAGTAAGCCTCATGTTTAATATTAAAAATAGAAAAATTCCCATTGTAGAAGAATAGCAAATTTCCTCAGGCTTTCTTCATTTCTCCAGAACTCCTTGACCTCTCTTTCAGCCCCCCAGTGAATAAGTAGCAGGAGCTAAAAGACTTATTTCAGTCCAACTTAATTTAAAATATACAAAGATCCACTAATGTAAACAGTTTCTCTAGATACAACTAGATGTTCTCTGAGATACTTACTCAGTGTTTTCATTTCCTCCCCTTCTCCCTGGCTCTTCAGTTGGCATCTGGGGTATGGGGACAACCTTCATAACTGTGTGACATTGGAAAGAAGGGGAGACTCTTGCTCCTCATGAGCCCCTGGGTGTGCACTATCTGCCAGCTGAGTTATGTACATTCTATTTGTGCCTTTATTTAACCTCTGTGGCCCACTGAACTGTGGTTTCTTCCTCCTTGGCTCTGTGTAGGCCTCATGGCTTCTCCATGCTTGGTCAGTATTTCTACAGGTCTCTCGGCTACAGCTTCTCTCTGTGAGCCCTTGTCTTATCCTCCTTTGGACCCTGGATGAACCCACCCATCACTCAGCAAGTCACCCCACCAAGCAAGTCCTACAGAAAGCCTTCTGGACAGGTTGGAACTAGAATAACCCCAAATTAACTCCTTGTTCACTCTCTTTCTGCCTGACCCAAACTGCTCTTCACTATTATACCCATTGTTGGTTTTAAACCCAGCCTACAGAGCAGTAGAAAGAAAATTATTCAGCTATAGTGATGCCAGCAAGATCACAGGATATGTGTTTCCAGTGCCCCACCCCTAACAGAAATATCAATTTGAACAACTATCCACACATGAAAAGGAAAGTGATATGAATGCCTGACTTCAATACAAACCCTGAACCAGGTCCACCCCCATGAGCCCCAGCACCAGGCCAGCCCCTGTGGCTTGAGGATCTGTGGACCTAGCCTTTAGATATGCCCCAGTGCCAAGGGCCCCCACAGCCCCAGGCCCCAGATCAGCACCCAAAGCTCCAGGTTCCAAGCTCAACTTAGTGCCAGGCCAGCTCCAGTGGATTCAACTCCTATGCCAGCTCTCATGACCCCAGGCTCCCATTCTGCCCCAGCATCAGACTAGACTCATGGGCACAGCCTCCAGAATGGCACCTGTAGCCCCAGCCTGCAGACTGGTCCTGTGGTCCTAGGCTCACAGTCTGCACCAGTGCCAGGCCAGCTCCCACAGATCCAGTCTCTAGCCTGCATCCCAAAGATGTAGGACCCTAGCTTACCCCGGCACCAGGATGTCCCCAGGCTCCAAGTCAGCATTCATAACCTCAAGCTCCAGTCTAGCACCAACAGAACCAAGATTGAGACCCATCCCTTCAGGCCAAACTTGCTCCAACTCCAGGCTCCCTGCTTGGTGGGAAGCTTGCTTCTCCCTCTCCCACTCCCCCTACTTGTGTTCCCTCTCTCACTGTCTCTCTCTCTCTGTCAAATAAATAAACAAAATCTTTTAGAAAAAAGCAGCAAGAGAAAAATGACTCATCATATACAAGGCAACCCTCATAAGGCTATCAGTAGATTTCTCAATAGAAGGCTTGTAAGCCAGGAGGGTAGGATGATATGTTCAAAGGGCTGAAAGAAAAATGAATAAACAAAAAACTACCAACCGAAAATACTATACTGGGTGAGGTTGTCCTTCAAAAATGGAGGAGAGATAAAGATTTGCTCAGACAAACAAAAGCTACAGGAGACCATCACCACTAAAACTGTCCCATAAGAAATGCTACTCAGAGTTCTTCAAGTTGAAACAAAGGATGCAACCAATGAGAAAACACATGAAAGTATAAAACTCACTATAAAAGTAAGAATGTAGTAAAATTCAGAATAACACTGTCCTGGTGATGCATAAATAACTTTTAATTCTATCATAAAAGTTAAAAGGCAAAAGTATTAAAAAAACTATAGCTATAATAATTTGCTAATGGTAATACCATACATGTAAAAGATATAAGCAATGACATAAATAACATGAAATGTGGGTAGAGGGGAAGTTAAATTATAGAGATTTTGTATGTAGTTAAAGTTAAGTTGTTATCAGATTAAAATTAACTGTTACAATAAGATGTTTTATGTGAATCTCATGGAAACCACAAATATAAAGAAATCTGTAATAGATACACAAAAAAATTAAGAAATCTAATCATTACAACAAATAAATCATCAAATCACAGAAGAAGAGAGAAGGAAAGAAAGACAGGAACTACGAAATAGTCAGAAAATAATTTTTTAAAAGGCAGGAGTATATCCTTACCTATAAATAATTTCTTTAAATGTACTTGGATTAAATTTTCTACAAAATACATAGATTAGCTACACATAGGCTGAAAGTGAAGGGATAGAAAAAATATCTCATGCAAATGGTCAACAAAGAGAGTAAGGGTGGGTGTACTCATATCACACAAAATAGACTATAAAACAGAAACTGTCACAAAAGACAAAAAGGTAAATATGTAATCTTAAAGGGGTCAATTCATCCAGAGGATGTAACAATTGTAGTTATATATGCACCCAACATCACAGCACTGAAATATAGAAAGCAAATACGATCAGAACCGAAGGGAGAAATAGGCAGCAATAAGAGTAGGGGACTTCAACACTCAACTTTCAACAATGGAATCATAAACCAGAAAGAAAGTCAATAAAAAACAGCAGACTTGGACCTAACAAACATATACAAACTATTCCATCCTACAGCAATAGAATACGTATTCTTTTTAAATGCACACGGAATATTCTTCATGGTAGATCACCTATTAGGCCACAAAACAAGTCTTAATAAATCTAAGAAGATTGAAATCATATCAAGTGTTTTTTTTCTGACCACAATGGTATGAAACTAGAAACCAAAAACAGGAGAAAAGCTGGAAATTTTACAAGTATGTGGAAATTAAGCAACACACTCCTGAACAACCAATGGGTCAAAGAAGAAATAAAGAAATTTTAAAAATCTTTAAAAAAATGAAAATGAAACACAACATAAGAACAAAATATAAGATACAGCAAAAGCAGCTTTAAGAGGGAAGTTCATAGCAATAAATGCCTACATTAATTAAAAGAAAGATTTCAGATAACCAACCTAACTTTAAAACTCAAGAAACCATAAAGATTAGGAGATAATAAAGATCAGAACAGAAATAAATGAAATAGAGAATAGAAAAATAGAAAAAAAAGTGAAAGTGAGTTGGTTTTTTGAAAAGACAATCAAAATTGACAATTCTTTAACTAGTTTAACTAAGAAAAAAAGAAGACTCAAATAAATCAAATTCTAAATGAAAGAAGAGACATTACAGATGACACCACAGAAATAAAAGGATCATAAGAGACTATTCTGAACATTTACCATACCAACAAATTGAATAACGTAGAAGAAATAGATAAGTTCCTAGAGACATACAACTTACCAAGACAGAATCAAGAAAAACTACAAAATCTAAATAGATAAATAACCAATCAGTAAAGAGATTGAGTTAGTAATCAAAACACTCCCAATAAGGAAAGAAAAAAAAAAAGCCAAGACATAATGGCTTCACTGGTGAATTCTACCAAACATTTAAAGAAAAATTAATGCCAATCCTTCTCAAACACTTACAAAAATTGGGGATAAGGGAAAACTCCCAAGCTTATTTTTACAAGGCCAGTGTTACTCTGATACCAAAGACAGAGAACAAGAATACTAAAAGGAAAAAATTTTTATTTTTTTATTTATAGGCCAATATCCCTGGTGAATATGCATGAAAAAATTCTCAACAAAATATTGACAAACTAAATTCAATAGCATATTAAAAGGATCATATACAATGATCAAATGGGATTTATCCCTGGGATGTAAAATGGGTCTACATATACAAATCCATAAATGTGATAAACCACGTAAATATAATATAATATAAAACATATGATCATCTCAATAGATTCAGGAAAAGCATTTGACAAAATCCAACATCCTTTCATAATAAAAACTCCTAACAAACTAGGTATAGAGAGAACATACCTCAATATAATAAAGGCCATATGTGACAAGCCTACAGTTCTCATCATATTCCACAAAATGAAAAGCTGAAAGATTTCCCTCTCAGATCAGGAATAAGAAAAGGATGACCACTCTCACCACTTTTATTCAAAATAATACTGGAAATCCTAGCCTCAGTACTTAGGCAAAAAGAAGGAAAGAAAGAAAGAAAAAGAAAGAAAGGAAGAAAGGAAGAAAGGAAGAAAGGAAGAAAGAAGGAAGGAAGGAAGGGAGGAAGGAAGGAAGGAAGGAAGGAAGGAAGGAAGGAAGGAAGGAAGGAAAGAAAGAAAGAAAGAAAGAAAGAAAGAAAGAAAGAAAGAAAGAAAGAAAGAAAGAAAGAAAGAAGGAAGGAAGGAAGAAGGAGGGAGGGAAGGAGGAAGGAAGGAAGGAAGAGAGGAAGGGAGGGAGGGAGGGAGGGAGAAAGAGAAAAAGATAGAGAGAAAGAGAAGAAAGAAAGAAAGAAAGGCATCCAAATCAGAAAGAAACAAGTAAAATATTCTCTATTTGCAGATGACATGCTATTAGATTTAGAAAACCCTAAAGATTCCACAAAAATCTCATAAAATTAATAAACAAATTCAGTAAATTGACAGCATACAAAATCAACATATAAAAAGCAGTTGCATTGCTATGTAATAACAATGACCTACTCCAGAAAGAAATTAAGAAAAAAAATCCCACTTACAATAGCATCAAAAAATAAAACTAAACACTTAAAAATAAATTTAACCAACAAGGTGAAAAATCTGTATGCTGAAAACTATAAAACACTGATGAAAGAGATTGAAGCAGATGCAAGTAAGTGAAAAGATATCCCATGTTCATGGATTGGAAGAATTAATATTATTAAAATGTCCATACCACCCAAAGTGATCTACATTTTCAATTCAGTATCTATCAAAATTCCAATGATATTTTTCAAGCAATAAAAGATCTTAAAATTCATATGAAACCTCTAAAGACTACAAATAGCCAAAGCAATCTTAAGCAAAAAGAACACAGTTGAAGACATTACAATATCTGATTTTAAAATATACCACAAAACTATAATAATCAAAATAACATGGTACAGGCATAAAAATCAGGTATATAGATCAATGGAACAGAATAGACAGCCCAGTTATAAATCACACATTTATGGTTAATTGATCTTTGGTAAAGGTGCCAAGAACATACAATAGGAAAAGGACAGTCCCTTCAGTTAGTTGTAGTGGGAAAATTGGTTTTCCACAAGCAGAAGAATAAAATTGGATACTTACTTCACTTCATAAACAAAAATCAAATTAAAATGGGTTAATGACTTAAATATAAGACCTGAAACTGTAATACTATTAGAAGAAAACAGGGAAAAAGCTTCTTGACATTGGTTTGGGCAATGATATTTTGGATATATGACTCCAAACACACAGGCAGCAAAAGCAAAAATAGGCAAACAAGACTGTATCAAACTTAAAAGCTTCTGCATAGTATAGACAATAATCAACAGTGAAGATACAATACATGGAATAGGAGAAAATATTTGCAAATCATCTATCTGATTAGGGGTTAATATATAAAAAACTCAAACAACTCAGTAACAAGAAAGCATACACCTGATTACAAAATCAGCAAAGGACACATAGACATTTCTCATAAAAAGACATACAAACAGCCAAGTCTCAGTCCTGTCAGGAGGAGAAAGGAGAGCGATATATGAAAAGATGCTTAACATCACTAATCATTATGGAAATTGAAATCAAAACCACAATGAGATATCACCCAGTGCCTGCTAGAATGGCTATTATGAATAGACTAAAGATAACAAGTGTTGGTGAGAATGTGGAGAAAAAGGAACGCTTGTATACTATTGGTGGGAGTGTAAATTGGTACAGCCACTGTGGAAAACAGTATAGAGGTTCTTGAAAAAACTAAAACTAAAGCTACTGTATGATACAACCATCCCAATTCTATGTACATATCCAAGGCAATGAAATCAGGATCTTGAAGGGATATCTACATTCCCATGTTCACTGCAGCATTATTCACAGTAGACAAGATATGGAAACAACTCAAGTGTCTGTCAATGGGTTAATGCATAAAGATGTGGTATATACCTATGGCATATTATTCAGCCACAAGAAAGAAGGGAATTCTGTCTTTTGTGACAACATGGATGCACCTGGAAGACATTATGCTAAGTGAAATAAGCCAGAGAAAGACAAACGTTGTATTATCTCACAAAGAGAGAGAGAGAGAGAGAGAGAAAGAAAAGTCAAACTCATAGAAGCACAAAGTTGAACAATGTTGAGGGGAGGGAGAGATGTTAATCAGAGGATACAAAGTTGCAGGCATGTAGAATTAATAATTCTAGATATCTAATGTATAGGTGTCATGACTATAGTTATTAATACTGTTTTGAACACTGGAAATAGGCGAGGAGAGTAGATTTCAGGTACACTAATCATCAAAAAAATGGTAATCGTGTGAGGAGATATATTAATTTACTTGAATATGGCAATCATTTCACTTTATATATTTCTAATCATCATATTGTACAACTTAAATATACAATTTTTGTTTAAAAATATGTAAATAGAAAAGAAAAAGAATTAAAGGTTTTTGTGCTAATACAACAATGATAACAAATGGAAGGAAGGAAGGAAGGAAAGAAAGAAAGAAGGAAGGAAGGAACGGACGGGAGGGAGGGAGGGAGGGAGGGAGGGGACTTCCATTCATTAGGAGAGAGGCCAAGGAAGGAAAGGATTCTTAGCAATGGTGGAAATCACTTCCCTTATTCAGTCTCCAGTCCAGTGTGTGACCTCACTCACTGTAGCCCCTCCCAGGTCAATTCAGTGTCAAGAGGTACTCCAGTAAAGCTTCCTCTTCCCAGACAAATCCCCTACCCCATTTTCCCCTGATAGTTCAAAGTTTAAACCATGATAATATAGCCTAAAAAGTAGGCGACCCTTGCTAAAACTCCAATCACAGCTTGCCACTATAACCCGATCAAGAAGTCAGAGGCAGGGTCTGGCTTGTAGGAAAGAAAACCTTTACTGAATATGGAAATGTGTGCAAGGCTCCCATGAGTAAAGGTTGAGACACAGAACTTTGACAATAATTTGATTAAGCAGATAAATGCCAGAGAGAGAACTCTGGGAGGCTGTGAGGGAAAAGTAGATCAGTCAAATCCTTGACAAGGATGATAGAATTCAAGACCTTGCCAGCTGAATTTCATACTGACTTTGTTGACAGAAGACCAGCATGTTCCTGGAGACATCAGCTAAGCATATCCCTCCAGAGCTTCTTATTAGGGAAATATATGCGTTTTATAAAGTGTAGACAACCAAGAGGGGGAAATTGGCTACCCCCTGACAAAAGTCATGCAGAGCTTCCTGCTATCCTCTTGTCACAGTTAGGTTTATTGACTATTCCAGGCTTTGTTTCATGTGACTTATCTCGTGTAGAGTCTTAGAAGCACACACACTCCTCCCCCAATGGAGTGGATTTATTAAGAGTTATATACCAGCTCTCAAAGTGTCTTCCACCTAATCAATATGCTGAGAGGCTCTATAAAATAGGCGATAGCCATCACAGCATGTCCAATTTCTCTGTGTTTTCACTTTTACATCTGTTAAAGGTCAGAGACTATATTTATCACAACCAAATATACATGGATATTGAAAAGATATCATTGCCAGCATATTGTTTTGAAATGGGATGGGGTGTGAAAAGGCTTTCTTCTGGTTTCTGAAAAGTTCAAATTAAATTAAAGCACATTACACTTTTATATGCTCCTTTCCATCAAAAGATTCCAAAGTACTTAAGCAACTTTAATTAAGTTGCTCCAGCATCTCTCAGGAGCAAATCAATATTTTTCATACTCCTTGTTACAGGCTAGGGAAATAAAGCCCAGCATTGTCCCCCACCCCCAGCTCGAACTGAACATTCCTTCTTTGAAGTATGGAAAATTCCTCTTGAATATATTTAATTACAAAGGAGTAAAATTTTCCTCTTAATGTGCCTTGCCTTTTTTCCTCTGTTAGAGATGAGAAGGAAAAAAAAAAAAAAAGCCAGCCCCGAATAGGAATCTGAGAAAAATATGAATTTTTTGGAGACCTGGATATTGAAAGCAGAAACAGAATATATTTTTCATCTCTCAGGCAATATGGGAGGCTATCTGATTTTTTTCAGCCTGTAAACAAAAAAGTATAGCCATATTTTCAGACTCCTAAAAGATATTTTAAAAAAAATTTAGAGCCTCAAAAGCAACGAAACCAACTCTTCACCTCAAAAGTGTCACCAGAATGAATCAGAAATTGTCCCTCATAAACCTGTGGAAGAAAGGGAAGTGAGTGTTGGCTTTTTCTTCTGTTCTTTTTGTAGGATAATTGGGTTTCCTGTGTCTTTTGATTGAGGATTGATATTCTCTGCTCTCAAAATGTCTAATTGTCCATTGGGGAGAGTCTATGCTTCTGCAGCAACCAATAGATGTTGAGCTGTACTCTGTATGACAGGAGGGCATGAAAAGGCCGCTCTGCCCTCTCAGAGGTGGCACCATGGGGACTCAGGAAAAAAATAATCTAGGAGGAAAAAAGCAAGTTTACTCACATTTCTACACCTGGGGGCTACTGTTTGTAGGAAACAAATTGCTATAATAATAGCTACACTTCTGCCACCTTCCTAGGTTCACCTTGGAGATAGATTTAAACTCCTGAGATGGAGGCTTTTTGCTGTTAACATGAAAGCTTGAGTGCCTGCAACTGTTCCTTAATGGCTTTTGGAAATAGAGGCCTTCTGCATCTCCCACCTCGGAAAGCTCTGAATCTGAGAGCATCTCAGCTGAGCTGTATCTAGACTCACATTTAAGAAGCAGCTTTACTGCGCAATGCAACAACCTCTAATTCTCTGTTTCTAGCATAAAGCAAAAGGAAATGGCAGCCATTGGACATGATAAATTGACATGCTAAGCTCATACTCATTTGGTAATCTATTGGTCATCTGTTCTGAGACATTTTATCCCAATGTCTTTGAAAGTAGTTTTGGTCGATTTTGGTGATCAGGAGGGTGTTGACAGTCTCTCTCTCTGTTCACATACACACTGCCAGGGAGAAAAACCTTCCCCAAAAGAGGAATGGTTTTTGATCTACAGTACTCAAATATAATAGAAGCAGATGGAATAAGGCTAATGGATGTCACCTCTAGAAAAAAATAAATCGATATTGTATCTCTAAAGATGCACTTAGGAAGACCTACACATGGGATAATCCCACAACCCCACTGCCCCAGTTATTCCTGTTTTCCCAGTGTAGTTATTTCTATTGCTTCCTTTCACCCTTAGAAGTGTCCTGATTTGGATGACATACTACATGGTCACACTACCTGGCAAGGTTTTCCCCAGGAAGAAGGAATAGAGAGAAATACTTGGAGAGTTAAAGACAGAATGTCTGGTCCTAGAACAAGAAGAGAATTATAAAGACTGGAAAGTTTTGGCCAATTCCCTCGCAGCACCCTGGACCTGCTTGTTATGTCTACTGAGGTTATTTTAGTACCTACACGACATGAAGACCCCCACACCCAAGTTGGAGTAGTAACAGGTCTGTGCATTGTGTATGGATCATGGACTTGAACAGTGCACTTATCAGACACCATCACGGTAGACTGAAGGGTAGAGAACATTTCTTCAGCTTCTGGACATTCATATAAGCCACCTGTCTCCAAAGCTATTACTGAGTTTAAATTTCTCCCAACCATGACTAGTGTGGGCACAAACTCAGAACTAATTTGATTTAGAAAAATTAAACAGTATGGTATTTCTTACAGCCGGGTGCAGAGATAAAAAGTCATAAGTGGTATATCACTAAAGTAATTGTTAGACAGGTGACTGTCTAGGTCTAGGACCAGGTGGTTGAATCAGTCACCATGTGAGGTTGGAGTTCTCAGTGGCCTGGGATTTCCTCAGGGCCGGGGGAACCAAATGGGAAGGAATGGAAAGGATTGTTTACAGAGGCACTTGAGGGTCATTAATTCATTCAATTGATTGCACACATATTTATTAAGCAATGTTAACTCTTTCATAGCTGTGATGGAGTCTTGCCCATGTATTCCAGAGGCCCAGGTCCCTTTTACAAGTACATGTTATCTCAGATTGAAGAGTAACCTGGGGGAGAGATACTTGAGCAGGGGAGTTTTTTCATTTGTTGGTTTCATTTTTGTTTAGATAGGACACAAGACTTCACTGCACACATGGGTCCGGGGATTCATATCCGAGGCAGAAAGTTTACAACATGGGAAAAACCAAAGTCATAATAATTAAAAGCAAACATCTATTCCATTTTTATTGTTATGTTAATCACCATATATTACATCATTAGTTTTTGATGTAGTGTTCCATGATTCATTGTTTGTGCATAACACCCAGTGCTCCATGCAGAACGTGCCCCCTTGAATACCCATCACCAGGCTAACCCATCCCCCCACCCTCCTCCCCTCTAGAACCCTCAGTTTGTTTTTCAGAGTCCATCATCTCTCATGGTTCATCTCCCCCTCTGACTTACTCCCCCTCATTCTTCCCCTCCTGCTATTTTCGTCTTTTTCTTTTTTCTTAACATATGTTGCATTATTTGTCGCAGAAGTACAGATCTGCGACTCAACAGTCTTGCACAATTCACAGCGCTCACCATAGCACATACCCTCCCCAATGTCTATCACCCAGCCACCCCATCCCTCCCACCCACCCCCCCACCACTCCAGCAACACTCAGTTTGTTTCCTGACATTAAGAATTCCTCATATCAGTGAGGTCATATGATACATGTCTTTCTCTGATTGACTTATTTCACTCAGCATAACACCCTCCAGTTCCATCCACATCATTGCAAATGGCAAGATCTCATTCCTTTTGTTGGCTGCATAATATTCCATTGTGTATATATACCACTACTTCTTTATCCATTCATCTGTCGATGGACATCTTGGCTCTTTCCACAGTTTGGCTATTGTGGACATTGCTGCTATAAACATTGGGGTGCACGTACCCCTTTGGATCCCTACATTTGTATCTTTGGGGTAAATACCCAGTAGTGCAATTGCTGGATCGTATGGTAGCTCTATTTTCAACTGTTTGAGGAACCTCCATACTGTTTTCCAGAGGGGTTGCACCAGCTTGCATTCCCACCAACAGTGTAGGAGGGTTCCCCTTTCTCCACATCCCCGCCAACATCTGTCGTTTCCTGACTTGTTCATTTTAGCCATTCTGACTGGTGTGAGGTGGTATCTCATTGAGGTTTTGATTTGGATTTCCCTGATGTCAAGAGCAAACATCTATTACAAATTAAATGATTACAACAGAGGTATTATGGAAAGGTATTATGGTATCCAGGAGATAACACAAAATATTAGGTTAATTAGCTAATTAACTAATGTTCTACCCATTTCTTAAAAAAAATAAGAATTCTAAGGTGTAAGCAGGGTAAGATAATTCAGGAGGTACCCTGAGAGAATTATACCCACCTCTTCTATGTTGCTTTATATATGCTAGGAATAAGGATGCAGTGGTGTGTGGCTGCTGTAGGTAGCCTGATATATTAGGAAAGCATTCAGGGAAGGACTCCTTGGAGGAAACTGGTATTGTAATAACTAAGACATCTGAAGGCTTATATTAACCCAAGGTTCATGAGTCAATGAACTTGCAGAAGATTTTTTAATGTCCGGCTTGCTATTTCCCATTAGAGCATCCAAAATGAGAGTACAAAATAATATGAAGTCATGAAGGATAATATCCATAAGAGTATGTGTAGGTAACAGAGGCAACTGGAATTCATGGGGTTTCATGGGCTTGCTGGTCCTGAACAGCTTTGGGGTGGGCTTTAGTGAGGTGGACTTTGAAGTACAGTTAGGAGATTGTTGAAATAGGGGTAATGAACTTCATACTTGTTCCTGTGCTCACTTCTAGTCATCCTGACCAATAACAACTAAAGCTAATGTGCTTGCTCTTTTTTTTTTTCCCAAACTGGTATTCTGCTAGATGTCTCTTAGTAGATATATAATAATAACAACAACAATAATAATAATCAGGATCAGCCATAGCCTAGAACTTGAGTGGACATAATGATGAGTCTATGCCAAGGTTGGTCCTCCCGTTTGTGTAAGAGCCTCCAGAATTAGTCCTGGGTGGTTGCCCAGGAGGAAATTGAATAAGTCCAGTATCTCATTTACTGAGGCCATCAAGTAGCTATCAAGGAAAGGTGAACTTCAGCCACATTTGACTTTGACTAGATTCAAACCAGTGACCTTGAAGTGGGAAGCACTGGCTATAGACTCTCTTCCCTCTGACAGGCTACAAGACTCTTGGCACTTGGTTGGTTTAAGCCTTGCAGCTGTTGCATTAAAAATCATTTGCACTGCTACTGAAATCCTCTTGCTCCTGCCCCCTTCCCAAAATAATTATCAGTTACAGCACAGATATTAAAATGGCACTTTAAAAAATTAAAATACAGTTCTAAAAAAAAGACCATATAAATGTAGAATTAATTGCTGTATATGCTTCAAATTACCAAGAGACTTTATTTTATTTCTGTCACAGCAGAAAGTGCTTCATCAGGAGGAATTCATGTGGAGATCCAACCACGTCCTAGTTATTTTGTGTTTAATATGCTTGAGATGTTTAATTATTTTTGATTAATTCATTTACCATTAAACTGCCCAGAGACTTTGAGGTGTTCTGCGTGGCATGCCATTCCAGCATGTTGCTCTACACTCCCAACCTTAAAGGAGTCAACATAAAAGCCCAGCACTGGGGGTCAAAGCAGATTCAGATTCAAATTCTGGCTCCATTACTTACGAGTTGTGTGAATTTTGATAGTAAACATCTCTGAGCTACAGTTTTGTCATTTGTAAAATGGGTAATAAAATAAATCCAACCTTGTAGCGTGCTATGAGAATTAAATGGGAAAATGAATGTCAAGCAT
The DNA here is from genome assembly GCF_003265705.2 of Callorhinus ursinus. Taxonomy (NCBI): domain Eukaryota; kingdom Metazoa; phylum Chordata; class Mammalia; order Carnivora; family Otariidae; genus Callorhinus; species Callorhinus ursinus. Next base: position 33,350,896 of record NW_027397079.1, on the reverse strand, counting down.
TTTGGACTTGTGACTAGTTTAGGCAAGCACTCAATAAATGGTAATTGTTACCATTATTGTTATTCTGTCAAAGTGCTAACCATCTACTGTACACAGAAGTAAAATACACAATTGTTGCTTGCTTTGCCTCACAGTAGTAGGCAGATGCCTTGGGATGAGCCCCGGTCTCAACTCAGATAAATCTAAAAGAAATCAAGGTGAAGAGAGAGTTCTAGCTGGTCCTGGATCAACTTTGGATCCCAGCTTATATTTTTAGTCTTATCTTTTACTAATACCCCAATGAACACTCAATTTCAGTCAAACTGGTCTCCCTAATGTCCACTGGGCACTCCCGTACTCCACTTCTTTCCCTTTAATCTGAGAAGTCGTCTGCGACCACTGCAACCTTCATGCTAATGCTTCCTGGCACTTTATTGAGGAGACCCTGACAGAAGTAGAGAATTTAGAACACGGAGGAGCTCACAGAATGTCAGGGAAAGGGATCTTGGAGATCCTTTAGCCTTCTTTGACAGTTAAGAAAACTGAGTCCTGAAAGATTAAATAACTTGCTCAAGGTTGTATAGCAAGGCAATGACAGAAGAGAGTCTCAAAACTCCCAGTTCCACATTCCTGTTTTTACCAGCTTTCCTCAGGCTGATTTGTTTCAAGCTGGCAAGTTCTCAAACAGGAGTGCTTCAGATTCTCTGTGGGGAGATCTTGGGGGTAGCCTAAGCAGCAGAAGAGAATGTCTTCGTTGCTGTCTTTACTATCCATGTATAAGTGTCTCCAGGAGCAAGAGAAAAGAGAAAGGACATAACAGTTTTTGAGTCCTTACTATGTAGTCCTTACTATGCCCTTCCATGGCCTCACCTTCTCCATGTTTCACTAACCTAGATCTAAAAATTTGAGAAAATAAGTGTTCTTTCTGACCATAATGGTAAACCCAAATGTCCTCAAAAGTCCTGCCCCTAAATCAATTCTGGACATTCTGTGGGGATGTCTCACTTCTGCTATGAACACTATGAACATCTTCACAGCTGCTGAGTGATGCCCACCATTTTCCTCTTCTCTTACTATGGGAATTGAAAATTTTTTTATCACCACTAACTCAGCTGACACGATATAGACTATGAAGCTACCACAACATGACATTTTTTGGTGTTGCCACATATGCATTGGTGTCCCTCATGAATCAGATGCTACATTTTTCTTTCTTTTTTTTTTAAGATTTTATTTATTTATTTGACAGAGAGACACAGCGAGAGAGGGAACACAAGCAGGGGGAGTGGGAGAGGGAGAAGAAGGCTCCCCGCAGAGCAGGAAGCCCGATGCGGGCCTCGATCCCAGGACCCCAGGATCATGACCTGAGCCGAAGGCAGCCACTTAACAACTGAGCCACCCAGGCACTCAAGATGCTACATTTTTCCATATCACATCATATTCTACAAGGAATCCAAAAAGAGGGAAATGCTGTTAATTGGCACAATCACCATACCTCATTAAAACAAAGCATCATTTACTCTCAGTTTTTATCTAGGGAAACTAGGCTTTTCTTTGTTTATTGCAGAAACAGGCCCAGATAGGCTCTGAGAGGTCCCCAACACATCTCCACTCTAACACTTCTGTCAAGTCCTCAATTTGTCATCTAGGCTTTACTTTTGCCTTAGAATGAGTTACCCTCCCTGCCCCTCTTGAGGCTCCATCTTCACACACAAAAAAATCCTGCAGCAGGACTACCTCACCAGCCATATCACCACGCTAATCTGAATTTATAGGCCTGTGTTTACACAAACTTTAAGTCATTTGATTTTTACAAAACTGTGAGGAATTGTAAGTATTGTTTCTATGTTTCAGATGCCAGCCCAAAGTCATAGAACCAGTAACTCAAAACCAGGAATTAGAGCCAGGAATCAACCCTCTATCTGAGCTCATGCTCTTGACATTGCACTACAGGACTTGAGAAAGACCCCATTCTCCACCTCCGCTATGCACCAGTCTTATTCTGCTAAGCCTATCATCCCAGCTTCCCTTGTTTGAGAGCTCCTTGTGATTTTTACATGTTCATTCTGTAATGAATTTATTGCACTGTTTTTATCCTACCACCATTACCCTTGTGATCTATTTTGAACTACCCTAGAGTCTCTTATGTTCTCTTACAATCCAGTAACTGATCTGTCCAGCTTATTTTATGTTAAAGAAAATCTTTTAAGAAAAACACACAACTACACCATATTTCTGGTTAAAATTTATGATAGATTAGGTATAAGCAAGCAAAGCTGTTAGATATCCTGACAATGACTAATAGAAGTTTGTGTGTTTTAGTGAATTATACATGCAGTACTGTAGGTACAAATGGCAAACAATGCAATTTATCTCCTATTTTCTTTAATGGTTTGGCCCATAAAAATAGGTCGATCATGAAAAGGCCTTCTTGAAGTGATAATTTGAAATAAAACTTCTGTATAGACACTCAAATGTAATTCAACATCCAAAGGGAAGAATAGACCCCTAGACTCTGAAGTGACTGCAGACATGTACAACTTACAAAGATCTCTGTACATTTTCCCCATCCAGAAGCCATTAATTATCATGAAGATTTCACACAAGGAAACGTTCCTGACATGCTGGTCTCTCAAAATTTGAGCTTCAGTAAAATGGTTTCCGGAAATTAAAGCCATGACAAATGTCACTCTGGATGGCAGATTAACTGTGAAAGTCAAGTTCAATGGCAGCTACCCCATGTTGGAAAAGTATCAGATCTCTTAACATTCTGGAAGAGGTGCTATTCTTGATCAGTTTAACTATTATCTCCTTATATACCTTAGGACACAGCAGAGCCATTATAAACTATCCTGTCTCTTCAGGACTAAAAATTCGTATGACTGCTAAATGACAGGGAAGCTAGAATTGAGACAGATATTCCTACTTATTTGTGGTATCTGTTATCCAATTGCTCACCTTAACCTTAGATCACTAGGGAAATAGTATTAGCAGCAACGGCTAACATGACTCTTTCATTATCTTCTCCAAAGTATTTGTGAAACATTAGTGATTTAACCTTGACTATATGATGTCATACTGTCTTCTCTAATTGTTCTATCATCTTCCTAAGCACAAGCCTTAAGCCCACATTGCCCAACTTTGTTTCTACCTAAAAAGATAAACAGCAATCCCTTGTCTTCAGTCTAGCCTTGTTCTCTTTTACTGACATTCTTCCTGTACGAGCCTTGCTAACATTTTTCTAAAGGCTCTAGATTGGAGTTGTCCAATAAAGTAGCCATTAGCTCCATGTTACTATTTAAGTGTACTAAAATTAAGTATAATTAAAAATTCAGTTCTTTAGACATACTAGCCACATTTCAACTGTTCGATATGCCTTGAAATACCTACAAGTCTGCTAATGGTTATTGTAGAGGATAGTGCAAATATAGAACATTTTCATCAACTCAGATAGTTCTTTGAAAACATTGCTCTATGATGAAGTACTAGTTATTGTTGACTGGTCATCGTTTTGTTTTTCCAATCTATCATAAAGTCTTTTTGATCTATATGCTGTTCAGGAATTTCTCTTCAGGCTACAGTGGAGTAACAAGAGCTATATTTATCCTTTGGTCTTAAACAACTAGAAAACTGGAAAAACTACATAAAATATATTTTGAGTTTTCAGGCATTAGAAAAGTGGCAGCACAGAACTTGACATCTGAAAAAAGTGAAACAAAGAGAGGTGAGTTCTATGATTGACCCAATTTATGCTCAGTGACAGTTTCTAAGCCTCAGGGAAGAAAAATCTAAACACAACCTAGAAGTTTCCATGAGTCTCTGTTGAGGAGACAAAGTAAAAGAAGGTCAACAATGCTGGAATATGAGAGGTGCAGTACCAAGAGAATTGACTACATATTGAGAGAAACCCAGATGTTCATAGAGCAGTTCCTTCATGTCTTTAGCATGTTATCCATCTATATATGCATGACAGAAAATCACCCAAGGTTGAAAAAAAGACCCCTGGAAAAAATAGGCCAAAACAGAATTCCCAAAGAAGGCTGTAAATAGTTTCTGTTCCCATTAATTGTAACTGGTTAAAAACTACATAAAAAACACCAGGTCAAATCCTCAGAAGGATATCACCTTACTAGTGGATATAAATTAGCTCGAGACTAAAGGATGTTCTGGATGTACTCTAACAAAACTTAAAACAATCTTTAGAAGGATCTACCTGCTTCTAAGTAACCTAAACGAGTGCCAAAACAACATACCGTATTTAAAGAAATTCAAGAAAATATGGCTCCCCAAGACCTAAAGTTCACAATATCTACTATCTAGGGGCACCTGGGTGGCTCAGTTGTTAAGCACCTGCCTTCAGCTCAGGTCATGATCCCAGGGTCCTGGGATGGAGCCCCGCATCGTGCTCCCCGCTCTGCGGGAAGTCTGCTTCTCCCTCTCCCACTCCCCCTGCTTGTGTTCCCTCTGTCACTGTGTCTCTCTCTGTCAAACAAATAAAATCTTTAAAAAAAAAACAACATCTACTATCTAGTAAAAAATTACTGGGTATGCCAAGAAGCATGAGAATACAACCCAAAACCACTTGAAATTCAATGGATTAAAACAGATCACCAAATGATGTAGATATGAAATCAGCAGATGAGATGCCTAAATGTCTATCATAAATATACTTCGGAAGACCAGTAAGGTAGAGGAAAATGTGAATATAATGTGGAAAGAAATGGAGTATTTAACAGTAACCCCAATGAAACCTCTAGAGGTTATAAATAAAATATCTAAAAGGAAATACAAACACACACATACACACACACACTGGATATAATTAACAGCAGGTTGTATACTACAAAAGAAAGATTACTACATTTGAAGAAATAACAATAGAAATTATCCAAAGTGAAACACAGGAGAAAAATGAATGAACATATTGAATGGAAGAGCAACAACATGCAGGACAATTTCAAATGATCTAAGACAAATATATTTGGAATTTCAGTAGGAAGGAAGGGAAAAACAGAAAAAAAATAATAGATAAAATAATGCTCAACTTCTTTTTTTCAAATTTGATGAATACTTAGAACCCACTGAGCAAAAATCTCAATAAAATCCAAACAGAATAAACAATACCATACTAATATACATTGTAATCAAATTCCTGAAAACCTACAATAAATAGAAAATCTGAAAATCTTTCAGAGGCAAAAACAAAAAAACAAAAAAATGGAAAAAACATTAAATACAAAGGAACAAAAAGAAAAATTTTACTAGACTTCTCATGAGAAACTCTGCAAGCTGTAAGACAATGCAGCATCATCTTTAAATGCTAAAAGAAAAAAAAATTTACCCAGAATTCTATACTCAGAAAAAAATATCTTTCAAAAAGAAAGGTGAAATCAAGATTTTTCAGACAAGTATAAGCTGAAAAATATATCTCTAGCAGATCTACACTAAAAAAGATGGTAAAGAAATTTCTTCAGGCAAAAGTTATTTGAAAGTATTATTTGAAAGTCAACTGTGATAAGTTAAAGATGTATATTGTAAATACTAGAACAACCACTAAAAAGCAAAAAATAGCAAGTTAGACAACTGTAGAAAAAGGAAATAAAAAAGATAATAGCAGAATCCATGAAACAGGAAACACAAGCCCAGTAATGCATAACAAATCACATGCTGTTTTTTTTTTAAAGATTAGCAAAATGGGAAACAATAGCCAGACTAATCAAGAAAATAAGACTAACACTAATAATCAAAATCAGGAGTGGAAGAGAGGCCATTACTGCAGGTCCTAAAATATTAAAAATATGAGACTATTATGAATAACCTTATGAAAAATTAAATATCATTGATGATGTCTAAAAATTCTGTGCAAGACACAGGCTACCAAAGCTTACTAAAGAAGAAACATTTGAATAGTTATACATTTAATTTTTACACCTGTAATCACAGACTAAAAAAATTCTCCAAAGAAAACTTCAGAACTAGATAGCTTCATTGGCGAATTTTATTCAACATTTAAGGAAGAAATAATACCAAGTATAAAAACTATCCTAGGACATAGAAGAAGGTCAACCCTCCCTAAATGATTTTAAAAAGGCTAGTATTACCCCATTTCTAAAACCAAAGATACTGAAATAAGAGAAAGTACCAACCAATATTCCCCAAAAATATAGATGCAAAAATTCCTGATGTACTTTTTAGCAAACCAAATCCAGCAATATAGGAATCATGACCAGTTGGGGCAAATCCCAGGAACATAAAGTTGGTGTAACATTTGAAACTCAATCACTGTGATTCATTAGGTTGATGATCAAAAAAGAACAGCCATATGATGATTTCAAGGAAGAGCATTTGATAAAATTCAAGGCCCATTCACAATAATAATTCTCAGTAAACTTGGAATACAAGGGATCAGTGTTCCTCAATCTAATAAAGGACACATGATAAAATCTACAGATAATATTATAATTAATGGTGAAAAACTAAATGCTTTCTCTCTAGATCAAGAATGAGGCAAGGATACCCCATCTTCTCACTCCTATTCAACATTATCCTGGAGGTCTTAGATGGTGAGGGTTGGGGGGGCGGGAAGCACACAGATTGGAAAGGACAAAATCAAACTTCAGTTGCTAATGTCACAAATGAATCCCCATAAATCTACCGCAAAACAACTAGAAATGATAAATGATTTTAGCAACTTAGAAGGATACAAAGTTAATATATTATATACCTTATTCAGCATATTTTGATGCAGCAATGTCAAATTGTTATAACAATTTCTATCACTTAATCTCAATTTTTGTACTTTTCTGATTATGGGTTGGTAACAAAAAATTCATGGACAGGCACACATCTACAGACCACCACCCAAATTACCCTTTTACTAAAAAATAGAATCTTCCATTTATTCAATAAGTACTTAGTATCAGGCATTGTGTTAAACACAGGGATCTCCGAAATTAGCAAGGCTCAAATTCTAGGATGGGACCCCAGTGTAATTTGTGAGATAAAACAAGTATACACATACATGTTTACAGACATAAATTATGAGAAATTATTAGCATCTGAAAATAGGGGGGAAATTGAGAGTTGTGCTGATCCAGAAAATCTTAACAGTTGAAGATATATGTGAATATGCCAGAGGAGAACAACATGGAAACCCAAACTCACCCACATAACAATGACCTTAACGGTGAGAACCTGATATTCCATACTAGTTAGTTTTTTAGGAAATAGATTTCTACAAAACTTCTGGGACTGGAGGGTACATAAAGAACTGACTTTAAATCTCCCCCTTCAAACACGCTCCCAATCTTCCAAACCCACTCATACTTCTGGTTCCCAAATAAGAATGATATTCATAGCTGAAATCCCAAGAATAAAGTTTATGAACAGAATATGAACCTCTGTATCATAGAATCACAGGGTTTTAGTAATGGAAGACCCTTAGGGGTAAGATGGTACCAAAATTTTGCAAATATGACAATAAGAGGTAGTTTTTTCTTAGACCATGTGGTTTTGCTGGAATTAGACTTTAGTTCCAACTCTGACATGAAACCCAGTGTTCTTTCCAGTATGCCATAATGCCTCCCCAGGCATCAAGGAAATGGAAAGCACCAACTGCAGCTGCTGTCACTGAATGTAATCAACAAGCTCAGTTGAGTAATCTGTGTAATAAAATGACAGCTTTAATCTATACATAAAGGCATGTCTGAACTCGAATGAAGGACTGGGGACTTGTCCAGGCATCTCTTTACAGGAGCACGGAAGAAGCCTTCTGATAAAAATATAACCAAAAGGAAAAGAAGGTATGGGAAAATCAGTTCATACATATTAAGCTATTATTTAAAGGAGTAGGTAAAGTTGAAAATACTAAGTTATTACTAAGAAAATTCAGTGCTTATTAATTAACACCCACATCCCAGGAAAAATAAAAGCTACGGAACAAATTTCAATAAAATATCAATGTCACATTGAGAGCAGTCTTGGCCCTGGCATGGTGTTGGCAAAGGTAACAAGACACTGGAAGGAGCAAAGCTCCTAGTGGTAGGGACAACATTCACAGCTGATGTGCTGGTTCTGTCAGCATTCAGGGGTGCCTATAGTTTTAACATGAATACCAAAATATTCATGTTAAAAGGATCCTACTCCCATATCCAACCAGCAAATGGATTCCAAAGCACATAAAGTAAACCAAAAGAATAATCATGGAAACCTTCAATAAGACAGGTAGTGGCACATCCTTATTTTCAAAAAGCCAAGTCTAAATATAGGACAAATATATTTTTAAAAATGACTACTGGAAATTCCATGATCTCAGAGTCCTTTCTCCTGAATGAATAACTGAGTTGTGAAAGAATGAATGACTAAAGCATTTGTGTTTTTGTTTGCTTCAAAATCATGTAGAACTACCCTACACACAACAAAATGAAATACTACATGAATAAGAAACCCAACCAAAATGATTCCATCACAGAATAAAGAAGAGACTGTCCTAAAGATAAATTTCCCATTATGTCTTTCAAACTATAGACAGAAAATTTCTGACACTATTCAAATGATCACACTGCACCTATATGCAGGCTTCAAAAGTTTAAACATTGAACACCAGTCTCAGAGGAGTGTCTTTCTGCATCAATAATTATTTCATGATTTTTTTATTTTTTAAGACTTATTTATTTTAGAGAGAGTGGACGAGGGGGCAGGGGAGAAGGCAGAAGGAGAGGTAGAGAGAGAGACTCTCAAGCAGACTCCCCACTGAGCACAGAGCCTGACGAGGGCTCTATCTCCCAACCCTGAGATCATGACCTGAGCCGAATTCAAGAGTCAGATGCTTAACAGACTGATTCATCCAGGCGCCTCTATTTCATGATTTTAAATCCAAATATTTATATGTCTTTATAACAATAACACCCTTCTACTTAAATAAGGTAAAGTGTCTTCTCCCTCCTGAAATCCAGTTAAGTCATAAACCCACAAAGACAAAGAGTTTAGAAGAGAAATGACACCAGAAAAGAGAGGTCGATGATTTTCTGGAAGATGAAAAAGAGTGACTGAGTGGCAAATGCCTTCACATAGCAGAGAAAGCTGGATCTTGGGTGACAACAGAGAAAGAAAGCAATGAGCAGCAAGCAGACCCATGCAAAGAACACAAGGACACCTCAGGAATTGTAGGCCCCAGGCTCCTCAGATGGCCATGGTGGGAAGTGAGGTTAACAGTAGGATCAATTTAAGGTTGAGCAATAGGAAGTTTCATTTACAGACATCCTTTCCAACTCCATGCTGTTAATTCATATTTAAGAAATCACAATATTTGAGAAGCACCACTGTCATGAAAGGTAGAGACCAAGTCAAACAAATAAAGAATGCTCAGATTAAAAATGGCAAAGTGGAAAGCAGAATAATTTTTTAAATAATATAAGAACTTCACAGGGATGAAAGAAAATTTGGCATGGCTTAAACAAAAAAAACATAATAAAAATAATTTTTAAAAGTTCTTTCAGGACTTACATTTGGATTAAACTATATTTATATACAAAACATATAAATTATTATATTATATTATATTATATTATGTTATATTATATTATATTATATTTGAACATGGAGGTCTGGGTATCTTTTCAAATTAGTGGTTTTGTTTCACTTGGATATATTCCCAGAAGTGGAATTGCTGGATCATATGGTAGTTCTATTTTTAATTTTTTGAGGATCTTCCATACTGTTGTCTAGAGTGGCTATACCAATTTACCATCCCACCAAAAGTGAACAAAGGTTTCCTTTCTCCATATCCACACTAACATTTTTTATCTCTTGTTTTTCTTTTTGACAATGGTCATTCTAACAGGCATGAGGTAATATCTCATTGTGGTTTTAATTTGCATTTCCCTAATGACTAGTAATGTTGAGCATTTTTTTCATGTACCTGTTGGCTTTTTATATATCTTCTTTGGAGAAATCGCTATTTAAGTCCTTTGCCCATTTTTTATTGAGGTATTTGGGGTTTTACTATTGAGTTGTATGAGTTCTTTATATATTTCAGATATTAACTCCTTATCGCATATGTGGCTTGCAAATATTTTTTCCCACTTCATAAGTTATCTTTTTCTCTTTGTTGATGGTTTCTTTTCCTGTACAAAAGCTTTTTAGTTTACTCTATTTTTCTTTTATTGCTTGTGCTTTAGGTATCATACTCAAGAAATCATCACCAAGACTCATGTCAGGGAGATTTGTTCCTATATTTACTTCTAGAAGGGTCATGGTTTTAAGTCTTACATTTAAGTCTTCAATCCATTTTTTAGTTCATTTTTGTGAGTGCTGTAAAATATGTGTCCAGTTTCATGCTTTTACGTGTGAATATACAATTTTCCTAGCACCATTTATTGAAGAGACTATCTTGTCTCCATTGAGTATTCTTGACTCCTTTGTCAAATATTAGTTGATTATATATGCTTGGGTTTATTTCTGGGCTCTCAGTTCTGTTCTATTGGTTGATTTGTCTGTTTTTATGCTAGTACCATACTGTTTTGATGACTATAACTTTATAATATAGATTAAAACCAGATAGTGTGATGCCTCCTGCTTTGTTCTTCTTTCTCAGGATTTCTTTGGCTATTCAGGGTCATTTTGTGGTTGCATACAGATTTTAGGAGTGTGTTTTACACTTCTGTAAAAAATGTCATTGGAATCTTGATAGGGATTGCATTGAAGCTATAGATGGCTTTCAACAGTATCAACATTTTAACAATATTAATTCTTCCAATAATTGAACATGGGATACCTTTCCATTTATTTATGTCTTCTTCAGTTTCTTTCATCAGTGCTTTGTAGTTTTCAGAGTAGATATCTTTCACCTCCTTAGTTAAATTTGTTCTTAGAATTTTATTGTTTTTGTTGCTATTGCAAATGGGACAAATTTATTTCCTTTTCAGAAAATTTGTTAGTGTATAGAAATACAAGTGATTTTTGCATGTTAATTTTATATCCTGCAACTTTGCTGAATTCAATGATTAGATCTTAGTTTTTTGGTTGACTCTTCAGGATTTTCTGTGTATAAAATTATGTCATCTGCAAATAGAAACAATTTTACTTCTTCCTTTCCAATTCTGATTCCTTTTATTTCCTTCTCTTGCCTGAATGCTCTAGTAGGGCTTCCAGTACTATGTTGAATAGGAGTAGTGAGAGTTGGCATCCTTTTCTTGTTCCTGAACTCAGAAGAAATGTTTCAACCTCTCACCATTGTGTATGGTGTTAGCTGTGAGCTTGTCATATATGGCCTTTATTATGTTGAAATGTGTTTCTTCAATGTCTAATTTATTAAGGGTTTTTATCATGAATGAATATTGAATTTTGTCAAATGCTTTTTCTGCATCTATTGAAATGATAATTCTCTCCTTTCATTCTATTAATGTGATGTATCATAGTGATTGATTTGCATATGTTGAACCATCCTTACATCCCAGGGATAAATCCCACCTGATGATGGTAAATAATTATTTTAGTGGTGCTGAATTTGGTTTGCTAGTTTTCTATTGAGAAATTTTGCATCTGTATTCATCAGAGATATTGACTTATGGTTTTCTTTTCTAGTAGCATCCTTTTCTGATCTTTGTATCAGGATAATGCTAGTCTCATGAATAAGTTTGAAGTCCTGGGTTTCTCTTTTGTTGAGAGATTTTTGATTACCAATTCAAGTAGTAATTGGTCTATTCAGACTTTCTATTTCTTCCTGATTCAGTCTTGATAAGTTGTGCATTTCTAAGAATTTTTCCATTTCTTCTAGGTTGTCCAGTTTTTTGGCCTATAATTGTTCATAGTAGCCTCTTATGACCTTTTGAATTTCTTTGGCATCAGTTGTAATGTCTCCTTTTTCATTTATAATTTTATTTACTTAAGTCCTTTCTCTTTTTTCCTTGGTAAGTCTAGCTAAGGGTTTACCAGTTTTATTTTTTCAAAGAACGAATTCTTAATTTGGTTAATCATTTCTATTGCTTTTCTGTTGTCCATTTTATTTATTTCTGTTCTAATCTTTATTATTTCCTTTCTTCTGCTAACTGTGGGCTTAGTTTGCTCTTTTTTTTTCCTAGTTCTGTAAGGTATAGAGTGAGGTCACTTATCTGCAATCCTTCTTGCTTTTAATGTAAGTATTTTTTGCTATAAACTTTCCTCTTAGAACTGCTTTTGCTGCATCCCACGGGTTATAGTATGTTGTGTTTCCATTTTCATTTGTCTCAAAATACTTTTTTTTTAATTTCCCCCTTAATTTCTTCTTTGATCTATTGGTTGTTCAGGAAAGCATTGGTTAATTTCCATGTGTTCATGAATTTTCTAGTTTTTTTCCTGTTACCAATTTCTGGTTTCATGCCACCATGGTCAGAGAAGTCAATGGCATGATTTCAATCTTCTTGAATATGCCAAGACTTGCTTTGTGGCCTAAGATAAGGTCTATCCTAGAAAATGTCTCGTGTGTGCTTGAAAAGAATGTGTATCCTGCTTCTGTTGTATAAAAGGTCTACACATTCTTTTAGGTCCATTTGGTCTATTGTTTTGTTTGAATCTACTCTTTCCTATGGATTCTCTGTCTGGATGACAAAGTAGGGTATTAAAGTCCCCAACTATTACTATATTAATATTTATTTCTCCTTTTAGCTCTGTTTTTGCATTATATACTTTAGGTGTTCCGATGTTGGGTGCATAAATTGTATCTTCTTGATGAACTGACCCTTTTGTCATTACACAATGACCTTCATTGTTTCTTTTTACTATTTTCAGTTTAAAGTTTATTTTGTCTGAAAAAGGTATAGCTACTCCTGCTTTTTTGTTGTTGTTGCTATTTGCTTGAAATATCTTTTCATCTTTTCAACTTTTAGTCTTAATGTGTCTTTTAAGCTAAAGTGAGTCTCTATAGGCAGTATATTGTTGGATCTTATTTTTTTTAATCCAGTTACCCATTCTCTGTATTTTGATTGGATAATTTAACCTATTTATATTTATAATAATCATTTATAGGTAAGGACTTACTATTGCCATTTTGTTCATTGCTCTCTGCTTGTTTTGTAGATCCCCTTGTTTCTTATTTCTAATCCTGCTGTCTGTTTTTGCGGTTTGATGTCCTTTGGTATTTTGAGGGTCTTTTGCTTTGACTTCTGTATCACGTTCTTTTGTATAATTACTACAGGATTTTCCCTTCTGGTAACTATGAAGTTCACAAGAAAATATCTTTAAACATGCAACACTCTCTTCTACACTAATAATAACTTTATTTCAATAGAATTCATAAACTCTCAATTTTACTTCTCCCCCTCATATTTTAAGTCCTTGCCATTACAATTTGTACATTTCTTTATATTGTGTAACTAATAACAGATTACTGTAGTTATGGTTATTTTTACTACACTCACTTTTGTTTAACTTTTAAACTAGAGTTGTAAGTGAGTTATGTACCACTATTACCATACTGCAGAATCTAATTATGACTATATATTTACCATTATAAATGAGATTTACATGACCTTCTGTGTTTTTATGATGTAATTAGCTTTCTTTTATTTCCACTCAAAGAAATCCCTTTAGCATTTCTTGTAAGGCAGACATGGTGGTAATGAAGTCACTCAGCTTTTGTTTGGGAAATTCCAGACTTCTTAGCAAGAAATACTAGGTCCTTCATGGTCAGGTTCTAGTTTTCCTATCTGACTTAATCCTTCACCACTACTTTGCCCCATCCCTAGCACTCTGCCTTCCAGAGCTAGGATAATATCTGCTTTCTGGGCCTTTACACACTGCTTCTCTCCTTAACTCCTCTCATTCTTCAAGTCCAGCTCAGGTCATCTTTATCCCTCATATAGCTTGAATGCTCCACCTACATATCACCATCACTTACTTAAAAACAAAAACAAAAACAAAAACAAAAAACAACCCTGTTATATCTATCAATGAGTACCCATGATGTAAAAGACACTGCAGTAGGTGTAGTACTTATATCACCTTTTTCAATCACTATAACCTGTGTAGTATATACTATTATACCTATTTTCCAGAAGAGGAAAGCAAATCTTAGGTTTAGTAACTTACCTAGGTAGTATATTAAAGAACTAAGACTTGTACATAGGTGGATTTTACTTCAAAGCCCATCTACAGTTTTGTACATCATAACACTCTGAACTATTCTTATAAATGAGTGCCTGATTATAAACCCCATAAGGGCAAGTATCATAATAAGCATCTTAACATTATCTCCCCCATCATACAGTATATATGGTATATATACACTGTACACATTGTATATATACAGTGAGTGCCTGGCTTATAATAAGTACACAATAAATATTTGTTGAAGGAATGATCTGTTTGTACATGTTTTCTCCATCATTTGTATGCTCCTTGAGGATATTAGTCATCTATATGCCGAGATACTAGTGCAGTGTTTGTTGAAAGAATAAATGAATACACTATATATTCTCCCTCTCTCTCTCATACACACACACACACATACACATGCACATGCACATGCACACACATAGTAGTTTTTGATTGCTCATGCAGGGCCTTGAAAACATACCCTGCTGCTGATTTTGGTATTATTACCCAAACATATCACAGATCTTTAAAGTCAAGAACCATGACTTCCAGTTTGGGATCTCTCTGCATTGGTTTGCACACTTGGTAGATACTTGATGCTTTAAAAAGCTGCTTTTGTTGCTCCTCTTGTTGCTTCAAGAAGAAAAAGAGATGAATCTGTTCAGGGGACTGTACAAAAAGCTTAATTATCATTTGCTTGAGTAACTCTGGTTTATCCCTTTAAGTAAGACACACGTTTGGCTGTGCAGACTTGAAAGCTATCCGATATGGACAGGCCTAAATGATACACTGGCACCGAGAGGAATTCTGCCATGTTGTAAGTTCTGTGGTTTCTTTTGATGGGAGTGTTCCAAAAAAAGCTATACCTGTTCCTCAGAGCCGGTGGGGACCGGGATATGGGTGAAAGAAGAGCATTAACATTTTATGTCTGGAAATTAGAGGTTTTGGCATCCCAGGGAAAAAAACGATGTCGCCTTTTCGAGGCTGCAGGAGCTGCTGCCAAATGTCTTTCCCCTTGAAACAAAAACTGTGTCCAAGTCTAGATAATTACCCCTGAGCTGTGCCAAGCCCAGAAATCCTTCTCAGCCAAGCAGCCTCACAGGGAGTTGAAATTTACATTTATAATCATATATCTTCAAAAAAAATTTTGTTTTTAGGATCAAGCTTCACACACATAACCTTGGGGTTAGAGCTGGTTGAGACCTGAGGCTGGACCCTCCCATATCAACCAAGGAAAACCGTGTAAGAGAAAGACAGCTTTTTTTTTTTTTCCTTTCTCATTAATAGAGGATGTTTGGAGGGGAAATATTGAAAGAATAGAACAGCTAAAATATCAGAAGCAAGATTGCTTTTGTAATACCATGTAGCCTGTTTTTCTGGAATTTTATAATCCCAGAAATGATCAGGCTGTTTTTCATCTGATCTCCAGAGGACTCTCATTGACTCAAGAGAGAAACAGTTCTCAAATCCATCTGATCCCCTTTGCCTATCTGAGCAGAATCAAAACACACAGAGCCCCCAAATATTTGGCCAAGCAACAGAAGTAGCCAGGCAACAGATACTTAAAAAAAAAAAAAAGATTAAATCATTTGCCTTTTCTTCTGATAAAGGCACAGCCTTTATTGTCACTGAAAACAATCATTGATATTATTCATGTCTGATTAATTCAGAGTAAGTCCTAGTTTTCTGTTTTTGATCCCCTTGGTTTATGAATTCAGAATCATTAACTGTGTGTCAATGCCTTATGCTTTTATTTTCTTTTCTCCCTGGAAAAATTAATGTCAGTCTCTGTTGATTTCTCCATCTTCCCCCAGAAAAGGTACCGGAAAAACAAAACAAAAACAAAAACCAAGAAGATTCACAATAGAGATATCTGATCCTAGTGTGAATGGTGGAGGGGGTGGGCGCGTTGATAGTTAGGTAAGATGGGAGCCAGGGGAGCATTCAGCTCTCAGCCTTGTCTTCCTATTGGGATTCATCAACAATGGAAAAAAGAATTTAATCGCCCCTCCCTCCTTTTTTAAGTATGACAAAGGTAATATATTACTGCCAAACCTTGTGAAAACGTTAAGAAACATCATTCCAGCTGTTAGAGTCAATGAGAAAAGCCATGAGTCTTGTCAAGTCCTTCTGCTGTTTCACAGCATAAAACTGTCACTTTATTAATTAGATGAGCGTGTTGCCACGCGACTCCAGGATGCTCACTCTTCATCACTGATTTTTGTCAATTTTGGTAATAAAACAACAATTTAATAATCCCCCCTCACACATTAGTGACTGTTTTATGATGGAATTTCAGTTTCCTGGTGCACTTGATTAATCAGTCTGGGGAAGTCTTAAATAGATATATTAGAAGTTTAATTAAAAGGCAGGCTGCAAAAAAAAAGGCTGAAAGGAAGACAGTTCAAAGAAAACAAGTTCAAGTGACAATGCAATAAAATGTATCCATATTCTAGATAATCAGTTTATTATATGCATCTTAGGCTAAAGGCAGACAAACTCATGGGAGGAGGAGGCACCACAGAAATGTCATGTTCTGTCCACAGGACTCAAAAAAAGCAGAGGTTTTAATTGTCTCCTGCTCACATCCCCAGCACGCACCTGCCAAAGCCCCCTATTACCACCACTGGCAGTGACTCAGGTGGCTCAAGAGCTCATGTATGGCACCTGGTGGTAACCCTTCTTGTGTCTCTTGGCAGCAAAAACTGAGCTCTCCTTATTTCAGGCAATGAAGATATTCCATAGGAGATTTTAAAGCAATCTGATACCTCTCCTGTGTAGTGGAATCTCAAGTATCAGGAGGGTATACATTAGAAACTTCTAGGTGTAAATGAAACAGGACAAAAATAAATTGGCTCCCTCACTGGATACAAGCTGGTGGTGAAGAGCAGCCTAGTGAAATAGGAAGAGAAATGGGTTCTCGTTCTGACTCTTCCACTGGCCACAACAATACCTTTAAATTAATTAATTAATCGACTGCGTAATTTTAGGTAACTGTTTTCATCTCTCTCTCCTTCAGTTTTCTCATTTATAAGACCTCTACTGTTCTTTCCACCTCAAACATTCTTGAACTCTCTATGCTATGTCCTGACTCCCTCTTCTGCCCCCCCCCCAAACCCCCACCCATTCCTCCCCCTGCCCTCAGCAGTGTGGCTTTGAAAAGTGCTGTAGGGCCCTGAGAGGTATAGGAGTGTGTGTGTGTGTGGGAGGGAGTCACTTGAACTAAAAAAATTATGTAGGCACAGCCTTACTAATAAAATTAACCGGGGGATCCATCAGGCAGCACGACCATACTCCTAAGTTAAATTATATATTGCCATAAGGGCAAACCTCAAAAACAAACGAACAAACAACACAACAACAAAACACCAAGATGAGTCTGAGAAAAAACTTGTAATACCTAGGTTAAAAGTGAAGATCAGATCATTCAAGCAGCTCTAAAGAAATATCAGAGAATCTTTTTAATCATTGGAGTGGATGTAATATAGGATCCATATTAAAGTCAAATCCTGTGAGTCTTTGAATAGAAAATTGATAATTTTGACTCATCTTACCCCAACAATAATGAAGAAAAACACATCCCACAGTTTGTTTGAGAGGAAGTATAGTTATCTAGGCATCAGTGCATTTCCATGGTACTTGTTACTAAAGTACTTTTCTCTCCATCCTTATACTCTGCTCTCTGAGAGGTCCTGCAGAGCAATTGATTCCAGCTCCTAAGTGGTCTTGTTATATATTATTTTAAAGAAACTCAGGTGTACAGAATTGGATCAATTATAATCTTTAGTTCATGATAAACTATTATCAGTAATCTATATGTAACATTAATTTAGTTATCTATTCATTTTAATAATAGACTAAATAATAATGCAGCATGAAACCCAGTAATTCAAACTCAACAATATCTTTTGTCTATTTATGTCTTTCCACCCCAAAATAAATATAATCCCAAATTTTGTATTACTTATTTCCTTTAATATCTAACAGCTTTAGAACCATATATGTATAGCTAAACAATTTATCATTTAGTTAACTTGTTTGAATTTTGTAAAAGAATATTTAAACTGTTTGTAGTCTTCTGGAATTTGATTATTTTTCATTTCCATTAAATTAGTAAGATTCATTCATGTCACAGTGAATACATGGGGTTGATATAGTTTACTGCTCTGTAATATTCTATTGTTTGAATATACTATAATTTTTCATTTTTTTTTAAAGTTGTTTCTAGGTTTTTACTATTATGAACAATGATAATGCGAACATTTTGTTCACATCTCCTGGTGGTCTTATGCAATGATTTTTCTTGGGTATATACCAAAAAGTTGAATTACTGGATTGTAAGGCATGCAACTGTCCAACTTTCCAAGATAATGCCTTACTTTCCAAAAATCTTATACCAATTTATACTCCGACTAGCAACTGATAAAAGATCCTATTGATCTGCATACTCTTTAATACTTGGCATCTTTAGACATCTAAAATTTTTATCAATAGCACACGTAAAATGTGTCATGATATTATGGTCTTACTTACCTTTTCCCTCTTCACTGATCAAGTTGAATATTTCTAAATATGGTTATTAGCCATAAGTATATTTTCTTCTATGAAATGATAATTTTCCCTTTTTAATACTGTATTATAGAAGTTCTTTATCCACTAAACAGAGAGTGACCTATCTTTGTCAATTATAGGTGTCAATTTCCTAATTATAGCTTAATGGGTTTTTTTTTTTCCACTTTCTTTAAGCTGTCTTTAATCAGAGGTTTTCATTTTTATCACAAATTTATCTATCTTTTCTTTTGTGGTTAATAGTTTTGATATCTTGTTGAAGGAAAAGTTTCCTACCTGGATTATCTACGAAAATTCCACTCTTGGTAGTTGATTCCCCAATGCATCTGAAGTTGTTTAGTTTGTATGGTATGAGGTAGATATCCAATCACCTAGCCAGTAGAATAAGATAGGAAAAAGCGGTAAAGTATAAGGCTTGGAAAAGAAGGAAAAAAAATAGATGATATGATTATTCAGAAAAATCCCTAAAGATTCAACAGAGAATTATTATAAAGATGTATTATAAAATATATAAACATGATAAATTTATAAATAATAGGAGAATTGAGCAGTTTTTAAAAGAACAAAATATGCGTTGCCTGCGTGGCTCAGTTGGCTAAGTGTCTGACTCTTGATTTTGGCTCAGGTCATGATCTCCCTGTCCTGAGATCCAACCCCTCTCGGGGGGAAGTCTGCTTGGGATTCTTGCTCTCACTCTCCCTCTGCCCCTGCCCCGGCTCACGTGTGCCCTCTCATTCAATAAATAAATAAATAAACAATAAATAATTTTTTTTAAAAAGAAGAAAAACAAAAGGGCAAAATATAAAATCCTATTGTATTTCTATATATCAATAGCAAATAATAAGAGAATGTGAAAATTTAAATAAAGATATTATGCAAGTAACCCTGTAAAATTTTAGGACTAAATCTAACCAAAGATGTATAAGGCCTAGGAGTACAAATTTATAAAATTCCACTGAGAGACATTCCAGACAACCTAAGTAACTGGAAAGAGGATCATGTTTGTGGCAGAAACATATCATGGAGATGCCAATACACCCCAAACTGATCTATGGACTCGATGCAACTCCAATCAAAATCCTAACTGGACTTTCACGAGGCTTATTCTTAAATTCTGTGAAGGTATGAAGGGTCAATAATAATCAGGATAAGTCCAAAAACAGCTAAAAGAGAAGACATGTTTTGTCCTATGTTAGGCTTTATGATGGAACTATTGTAACTGAGACAGCATGCATTAATGAAAAAACAGACAAATTGACAAATGGTATAGAGTAGAAGACAGAGCCCATAAAAAGGCCAACATACACATGGAATTTTGAAAGATGATACAAGTAGCATGGCAGATCAATGTGGAAAAGGGAATTATAATAAAAATGGAACTGGAAAAGTTGGTACTCACAATGCCTGTGGGTAGGAATTGGTTTAATGCCACTTATATAATCAACTGGTATTTATTAAAGTGGTACTTCAAAGCTCACAGTCTTGTCTTCATTAATAACAAGCTCCTGGAAGTCTTCCTTTTGGAGAAAAATCTGAATGTCATAAAAGGGCTGGATTAAGATCTCTAAGGGATAGGGCGCCTGGGTGGCTCAGTAGTTAAACGTCTGCCTTCAGCGCAGGTCATGATCCCAGGGTCCTGGGATCGAGCCCTGCATTGGGCTCCCTGCTCAGAGGGAAGCCTGCTTCTCCCTCTCCCACTCCCCCTGCTTGTGTTCCCTCTCTCTCTGTGTCTCTCTCTGTTAAATAAATAAATAATATCTTAAAAAAAAAAAAGATCTCTAAGGGACATACTTGAATAATAACAGGGAGTCCCTAGTTCCCTTTCAAGAAAAATGAGGCTGGTTAACTGGAAGCTTTCAGACTGGTGAGTAAGAGAGACAGTTTGAGACCAAAGTTGAACTCCGTGAGGTCAAAAGCAGAAGCTAAGTGCTAACTCCAGCAGTCACCTTTTGAGGCCCTTCCCTCTCACAGTATTCATCCTCTTTTCTTCAAAACATGTCAAGTAAGTTTAAAATGATACAACTAGTAAACTATTAGCTTACTGGAAACACTCATATAGTTTGGTCTGCTTTTGCCGCACAGCGGTTAATAAAGTCACAACTCATTTGCTTGGGTCCACATCACAGTGCACTTCCAGATAACCATTCATCACTGACATGTGTGTATCTCTCTTTACCCCTGAACCTTACCTCCCTGTAATCTCAATATCTGAGAGCCTGAGCACATTAATTCATTTCAGCCCACAAGTGTTCTCTTATAGAAATTTACATGTTGTCTATAGAAGTATTCACTTAACCGTTCTTTCATCTACCCCACTGATATTTATTAAAGTGTCACTTCAAGGCCTCCTGGACAGTACTCAGTAATAATAAGTACTCAATGATTTTCTTTTCTCACCAGATATTATCTAAATTCTTTTGATTCATGACACCATATACTGTACTTCCCAATATATTATTGATCTTCTCTGCTCTTGACTTAATATTTTGTCCCTTGACTGTTGACTCAAATCCTCCTCTTGAACATAAGGCTGATATCACTGCTCAGATATTTGACTCTTTGTGTCAGTTGTAATTTTAATTTCTCTTTGTTCGCATCCTACTTTTCAGGATAATTTTGAATGCATTCCCCAGAAACAGGGCCAAAGCATCCTACCCTAGCACTAATTCAAGTGTCTAGCTTTCCCAGCAGGTTTGCCCCTTCCTCTGATGAAGAAAATAAGTCACAGAACACTATTATAAGCTTTTTCAGAAAATGTACAGGTTTGGAGAAACAAAAGATATATTAAATAATTAGAGAAGATTCCAAGGTTAGCATGTCTTCATGCTGCATCTCTACTGATTCAAATATACTGCATGTTTTAACTGCTTGGCTGAATTCCATCTCTTATGGAAAATCTTGTTATTTCCTAGTTCAGTTTGGATTAGTGCTTTCTTTGCTTAGGAAATAGGGAAGTGTTCCCAAATCAGACAGAAACTTAGAATGGATTTGTTATTTGGAGTGCTTTTTCCCATGCTGGAATCCCTATAGCCATTACTCTCCATTTCACTCACTTGACACTTACAGATATATTAAAGACAATTAACAATAGGTTGCAAAATGTGTGGCTTGTTTCTCCTCTTTGCTCCCTGAGAACAGTTAGCTCTTCTACCTTTCAAAGTCCTCCCTATATCAGTCAGTGTCCTGGAGGAAGCAGATGGCACATTCAAACTGGGATAATTTGAGGAAACTTAGTAAAGGGGTTATTTACAACCCCTAAGAGATAGTGCAGTATTCAGGGACTGATTCCTTGACTAGTTCTTAAAGACTAGAAGAGAGAGAAGTCATCGTAAGTCAGAAGCAGAGAAAGCTTTGTGGAGCATGCTGATTGATCTTTGTCCAAAGGAAGCATGTAAGAATAGTGTCTCTATATGAAGAGTACTAAGGAAATTAGTACCTTGGCCACATATATCTCCCTTCCTTCCCTCCAGTCTCCTTGCATTCCTCCCCACCGAAAAGCAAAAAGCATGGACAAAAGAAAATGCAAAAGCAAAAGAGTATCCCCTGTTGCAATCTATACAGCCTTCCAAGTCACAAATCAAAGTGGAGAGTAGAGAATGGGTCTGCAGGGACAAAAGGAAGACATATAGCATATTCTCTGAGGCTCAGGTTACTTACATACAAAATGTACCCAACCAAAATGGAATAAAATAGAAATAAATGACGGAAAGATATCCAGAAAATCACCCAAATATTTGGAAAATGGATAGTATGTTGATCAAAGAAGAAATCAATAGGGAAATTAGAAAGCATTTTCCCTGAGTGAAAATGAAAGCATAACATATCAAAATCTGTGGCATGCATATAAAACAGTACTTAGAGGGAAATTTATAGCTTACAAGTATATTAGAAAAGAAGAAATGTTTCAACCTAATGACCTCAGCTTCCAAGGTAAAAAAATAAACAAATAAAAATAATAGTAATAACAATAATAAAGGCCTGAGCAAAAACCAGTGTACTAGAAAACAGCAGAATATTAGAGAAAAACAAGAAAACTAGTAGGTGGTTATTTACAAAGATCAATACAAACACTAAACCTGTAGCCAGCCAAAATGATCAGGAAGAAGAGAGAAAATACAAGTTATCAATATCAGGAATGAAAAAGGTGACACTGTTATGGATTCTTTAGATATTAAGAGAATACTAAGTAACTATTATGAAAAAAACAATATGTCAACTTTTGGACAGGTTAGATTAAATAGCAAATACCTGCAAAGACACAAACTAAAGAAGCTGGCTCAAGAAGAAATGGCTGACTGTAATAGCTCTGCATCTATCGAACAAATTGAATTCATAGTTAAAAATCTCACAAAGAAAACTCCAAACCCAGAGAGCTTCACTGGGGAATGTTATCAAATATTTAAGAAATAAATAATACCAGTTCTACATAAAACCTTCCAGAAGAATATTAAAAGAAAAACTAATTTCTAATTCATCCTGTGAAGCCATCCCCCTCTGACACCAAAACCAGACAAAAGCATTATAAGAGAAAACAAAACTGCCTACCAATATCCTTCATAAATGTAAGTGCAAAAACACTTAACAAAATTGTAGCAAGTCAACTCAACAATACATAAAAAGGCTAATACAATATGTCCAAATGGGGTTCACCCAGGCAAGATTGCCTTAACATTTAAAAATTAGTTAATAAAGATGGGGCACCTGGGTGGCTCAGTCTGTTAAGCCTTGAATTTTTTTTTCTTTTCTGTTTCTGTGAGTTTGGCTTTTTAATTTTTTTAAATTAAATTTTATTTTATTATGTTATGTTAGTCACCATACAATACATCATTAGTTTTTGATGCAGTGATCCATGATTCATTGTTTTTGTATAATACCCAGTGCTCCATGCAGTACATGCCCTCCTTAATACCCATCACCGGCCTAACCCATCTCCCCACCCCTCTCCCCTCTAAAATCCTCAGTTTGTTTCTCGCAGACCATAGTCTCTCGTGGTTTGTCTCCCCTTCTGATATCCCCCCCCTTTATTTTTCCCTTCCTTCTCCTAACGTCCTCCATTCTATTCTTTATGTTCCACAAATCAGTGAAACCATATGATAATTGGCTTTCTCTGCTTGACTTATTTCACTTAGCATAATCTCCTCCAGTCCTATTCATGTTGTTGTAAAAGTTGGGTATTCATCCTTTCTGATGGCTGAGTAATATCCCATTGTATATATGAACCACATCTCCAAAAGCTAGTGAAACAAAAGCCACAATGAACTTTTGGGACTTCATCAAGATAAAAAGCTTCTGCACAGCAAAGGAAACAGTCAACAAAACAAAGAGGCAACCCACAGAATGGGAGAAGATATTTGCAAATGACACTACAGACAAAGCACCGATTTCCAAGATCTATAAAGAACTTCTCAAACTCAACACCCAAAAAAACAAATAATCAAGTCAAAAATAGGCAAAAGACACGAACAGGCACTTCTCAAAAAAAGACATACAAATGGCTAACAGACACGTGAAAAAATGTTCATCATCATTAGCCATCAGGGAAATTCAAATCAAAACCACCTTACACCAGTTAGAATGGCAAGAATTAACAAGGCAAGAAACAGCAAATGTTGGAGAGGTTGTGGAGAAAGGGGCACCCTCTTACACTGCTGGTGGGAATGCAAGTTGGTGCAACCACTTTGGAAAACAGTGTGGAGGTGCCTCAAAAATTTAAAAGTAGAGCTACCCTATGACCCAGCAATTGCACTCCTGGGTATTTACCCCAAAGACACAGATGTAGTGAAAAGAAGGGCCATATGCACCCCAGTGTTCATAGCAGCAATGTCTGCAATAGCCAAACTGTGGAAAGAGCCGAGATGCCCTTCAACAGATGAATGGATAAAGCCTTGAACTTT
The DNA here is from genome assembly GCF_003265705.2 of Callorhinus ursinus. NCBI lineage: Eukaryota > Metazoa > Chordata > Mammalia > Carnivora > Otariidae > Callorhinus > Callorhinus ursinus. The sequence goes on along the minus strand of NW_027397079.1, from coordinate 33,326,384 downwards.
TGATTTCAGCTCAGGTCATGATCTCAGGGTCGTGAGTTACACGCCCATGTCAGACTCCATGATCAGTGGGTGAACTGCCTAGGATTCTCTCTTTCCATCTCTCTCCCACTCTCCCCAGGCAACACCCTTCCCCGCTCCTTAGCCCACTCCTCCTCTAAATAAATTAACGAATGAATGAATGAATGAATGAATGAATGAATGAATGAAAATCAAGGCACGTGGATGGCTCAGTCAGTTAAGTGTCTGCCTTTGGCTCAGGTCATGATCCCAGAGTCCTGGGATCAACACTCGCATGGGGCTCCCTGCTGAGTGGGGAGTCTGCTTCTCCCTCTCCATCTGCCTGCTGGTTTCCCTGCTTGTGCTCACTCTCTGTCTCTGAAATAAATAAATACAATCTTTTAAAATAAATAAATAATTGATATATTTACCATTTGAAAATTTAAAGATCAGAACCATACAATTATCACAATAGATGGATGAAAAAGCATTAAAAAAAACTAATACCCCTTTAAGATAACATCTCTCAGCAAACCTAGTTATAGAACGGAACTTTCTCAACCTGTAAAAAACCATCTACCAAAAGCCTACAGGTAACATCATATTTAGTGGTAAAAGACAGAATGGTTTCCCTGGAAATTCAGGAACAAACAGGGTCTTTGATCAGCCTCAGATTAACTGTGGTCGCTCTGTAGACTCCCTGACCATGGAGGAAGGACTCAGATGTTCTATTTAGGTTTAAAATAGGATGGGTCACCTGAGCTTATAAACATAGGTTCAAAATCCCGTTTAGCCTCATGAAATTATGACTCATGTGCTCTGATGTAATGCTTCCTCATCAGTTTCATCACATCCTTGAGTTAGTTCCCTGCTCTATCTCCTTTACTCACTATCTGTATCTACATAGAAACTCCACAGACCTCATTAAGTCTTTCAGGTACTGCCTATTTCCCTGATTGCATTTCCTGGCAGGGGAGGGGGGAGCCCCAAGAACTTGTCTGTAGTCAGCTGTCCCCATTTTTCTCCCACCCATTCCCTTTTTGTCCTATTCCAAACAGGACTTTATGCCAGCACCGAATTAAAACTCCTCCTGGAAGGTCTCTAACAACCTCCACGTTGCCAAGGCAACATCAATCCTCTGGCTTTATCTTACCTCATCTGTGAAAAGCATTTGACACATTTGATTGCTCCTTGGTTTTCTTTGTGCTTCTAAAACAGTGTCCTTCTTAAAATGTTTCTCCTACCACCCTGGCTGCTCTTTCCTCCCCTGTCTCTTTTGCTAGCACCTCCTCATCTTCCTGACCACCTGAAGTTGTAGTGCTCAAGGTCTTTGTATTTTCTCTTCTGTAAGTATGCTCACTCCCCATGTGGTTTCATCCAGTCCTTTGGTTTACATACTCTCTGTTTCACCAGCTCTCGCCTTACTCTTCAGCTCTAGGTGCCAACATCCAGCTCCCTACTTGATACCTCCACTTGGGTGTCTCACAGGAGTCTTGATTTTAACACTCCTCTCTGGAACAAACTTTTTTAAATTCCATCCCCATCTCTATCCTATTTGCATTTCCCCTGGTCTTTCCCATGCCATGAATAGCAATACCATTCACCCAGGAAGTCAGGCCCAAAACCTATAAACCGCACTTGATAACTTCTAGCCTCACGCTCACACATGATATAGCAGTAAGTCCTGTCAGCTCCACCTTCACAGGGTACTCCAAATCTCACCACTTCCTGCTGTGTGGCCTGCTACAACCCCTTAGAGCCAGCATCATATCTCTCTGTGACTACTCTCCCTCCTTTCACTCCTGTCCCCTGAAAACTAATTCTCCTTCACTTAGTGGCTGAGTGATCTGACTCCCGGTCAGACCTAACAATGTTCAGAACAAAATGTGCACATCTGTCCCTCCTCCACCCTGTGACCCATAGGGCTCCACATGACCCAGTCCTTCCCAACCCTTAGGCTTTACCCCCTACCTCCTCCTTTTCTCTGTGTTCTAGTAACAGTGGTCTTTTTTTTTCATTCATTGACTATACCAAGCTTATTCTGACTTTTGATGCTTTGAATTTGTTGCTTCCTCTGCCTCGAACACTTCTCCCTCAGGCACCTGCCTGGCTTCTTCCTGCACTTCAGTCATATCTCTGCTCAAATGTCACTTGCTCAGAGGTTTTCTCTGACCATGCTATTGAAAAAAGCTCCTCTTTTTCCTAATGTCACTTTCCCCCCCCCCAAATCTTGCTTAGTATCTTTTACCTTAAATCATTTAAACCACGTTAAAATATATATTTATTTGCTCACATGTTTATGGTCTGTCTCCCTATTTAGAAATACCAATTCCAAGAGGTCAGGTTCTTTTCCTGTCTTGTTCATCCCTATATACCTGTTGGCTAGAACAATGTCTGGCCCATAGCAAGTACTCAATAAATATCTGTTCTAAGAATGAAATATTGGGGAAAATATTGTGTCAAATCGATATATTCCATTAAAACCTTGCCATGCTTTAAGATTTAGTTATTCCCCTTTTTATATGGCCTTTTGTTAATTGCATTCTAGAAAACAGAAAAGTAAGTAATTTCAATAAAACAAAAGAAATTCGAGGCAAGTTTACATTTAAATATTAAAAGCATCAATCATAATAATGTTCTATGTTTCAATAACACTTTTATGGGTTTCTTGGTACTTTCTTATATACTATCCCATTTAATCCCTATAACAATCCTTCATTAGTAGCTCCATTTTGCATGTGAGAAAATGAAAACTCAGTAGAGCTGAGGGACTTGAACAAGTTCATGCTGCTAAGAAATGTCAGAGACAAGATTAGAAGCCCTGTTCATCAGACTTTTCACCAAGGATTTGTTCACTATGTGACCCCCCACAAAGCTAACCTGAATCCTTTCCACTCTGCCTGTGCCAGGTCCAATGTAAAAGAAACAAATTTGAAATGGCGTTTCATGGCTCATATTGTGAAAATACATATTGTTTTTATTTTATTTTTTTTAACGATTTTGTTTACTTATTTGAGAGAGAAAGAGAGCAAGAGAGCACAAGCAAAGGGAGTGGCAGAAGGAAAGGGAGTAGCAGACTCCCCGCTGAGCAAGGAGCCTGATGTGGGGCTCCATCCCAGGACCCTGGGATTATGACCTGAGCCGAAGGCAGACGCTTAATTGGCTGAGCCACCCAGGCTCCCCATGAAAATGTATATTGTCTTTAAAAGCCAAGCTCCAGTTTGAAAAAGATTCTGATTCTGATTCTGATCCAGGAACTCTAAGAAGCAGCAGATGGGGAGCTTGGCTCTGCAGATACAATTCCCAGTTACAGGTCAGGGGCTGTAACACGGTGTCAGGCAGAAAAGACCAGCTGGGAGGGGCAGGTTTGGACCCTACCTGGTAAACAGAAGAGCAAGGTAGGTTAAGAGTCAAATGATTTAATACAGAGGAATAGCTGTAAATATGTAGCTTATGGGCCCTATACAGTCTGAGTATTTTAGCTTGGGGTTCTATTGTATTTTGCTTTTATTTGTTTTGTGTTAGTGTGGTAAAAAGTTTATTTTGTATTTTAAATTAGTTTCAAATATTTCCCTCTCAAAGGACTTCACATAAAAGTCTGAGTTTCTCAGCTTTCTTTTAAAACTTGGAAGATAGGATAGCTAGTTTACCACATAAAATCATGACAAACCATACTGTGGATTAGTAACTACCTCTTCACATGGGGTGTGTATTTTCTATATGCCATGGTCCCCAGTATTTGCTCATAAATACCAGCTTTCTGCTTTGCTCATTTACATTGTTTTCTGGGCCTCTGTAGATATTTGAGTTTGTGGCCTCTGATTTAGGAATTCCCTAGCTATATGAAGCAAGCATAAGGAACCAGATCGATGACATGAGGTGATATGAATGGACTGTAGGAACTTGTAGCCTTAAATAAATATCTTTTGTTTGGGGGCACCTGGGTGGCTCAGTTGGTTAGGCGACTGCCTTCGGCTCAGGTCATGATCCTGGAGTCCAGGGATCGAGTCCCGCATCAGGCTCCCTGCTCGGCAGGGAGTCTGCTTCTCCCTCTGACCCTCCCCCCTCTCATGTGCTCTCTCTCTCTCTCTCATGCTCTCTCTTTCAAATAAATAAATAAATAAATTTTTTAAAAAAATCTTTTGTTTGGGAGGAAGAAAATCATCTTGAAAAGAGTGTGTTCATAATAAACATATTGCAACTACAATGCACAGCCATAAGCAGCCAAAAGACCATCTTGCCTCATGGGACTGATTCCCCAGTGTAATCTGTTGCCTTGATGTATGGGCTGAAGCCATTTATTATTAATTGCTTCCCCTAAATGTTTTCTCCAACAGCCTCTCAGAGCCTTGAAGGAAGAACTCCAAAAGTACAATATAATACCCTATTTATGAAGGGTGGAACACACTACCCCAAATCAACAATTGCCATGGTAGTATGTAGAGCAGAGCCATAAGGAAATGGGGACCATGACAGGGGAGGAAGGAAACCATTAGGTATTTTTAGCCAAGACAATACCGGATAGGGTGATCTTGTGAAATACTTGTGCCATTTAGGACAATGGCTGGGCATTGGATGTTGTGAAGGGAGAAGGATGGTACTCACAGTAAGAGGGGGCTGTAGTCCCCATACAAGAAAAGTATGGGGAAAACACTCTCAGCTCTTACTTCTCCAGAAAGGAGGAGTCACTTGTGTTATGGGTGTACTTAGAAGACCTGGCACCTGTTCCACTCAGACTCTTCATGTTCAGCTTCAGTCTGCCTGCAGAGAAAATGAATGTTGGTGTGGTCCCCACCATGTGATAAGTTTACAAATTCAAATTCTGCCTTCAGAAGGTAAAACCTTTCAGTCTCGGGGAAGAAGCTCAATTCAGGAGTGAGTAATAGGATATCCATTATGACCACACATCAGAAGCTATTTTCTCGTTAGCAATATTATAATTTTTATCTCTGTTTGTTTGTTGCTTATGTCTCAATATCTAATGAGCACAGGAAGGGATAAAACGGGTTATTTATAGGAACAATAGAACCCTAAGAATGATGAAAAAAAGTGAAATAATTGAGAAGCAGTTATCGTATCTTTCCTTGTCTTGTGTCTAGAATTTCTCTTGTGTGACTTGGAGGTTTTCAAGTAGATGGGCTCCTGGATGAGGTGACATGTAATGTTCCTTTGAGCCCTAAGGTTCTCTAATTGTACAATAAGATGTACTACTGGTAATTGATATGTTTTCCAGCTGTAAACGTACAGTGAGACAAGAGAGGTTCCACAGCCTTATTAACCCATAGAGGGAAGCAAACAACTAGTTGTTATAGACTCACAGATTCTGTAAGGTTGGGAGTATGTAAAACAATTTAGTTCCCAACCTGTTTTCTGTGTGTCCTTTCTATTCCTAACTAGTAAGCCCTCTATATATGCATAAACATAGTATATGTTTCAAAATGGAAAATCACTCATTTTGAATGACTGACTCTCAGATTGCAAGCTATAGGAATATAGATTTTTAGCACTATTTCAGGAAAAACATACATATAACAGAAATGTATTGAATACCTATAATGTGCCAAACATTGTGCAATATTTTGACAGTATAAAAGCAAAATCTTTGAAGTTGGGATTTCACAATCTGTTTAAGAGGACCTATGTAGACAAATAAATAATTTGATTTCTGGTAAGTAGAAAATGCAGGTACTGTGGGAGACAAATGTGAGTGATAAGGTTGGCTGAGGGTCTAAGTGGTGTTTCTGCAATGGGTTTTTCACATCTTGTTGTGCACCTTGGGTTTTCCTTTAGAAACACTTTCTCAATTCTTAAAAGATAACCTTCATAATTGAACGTTCTCTTTCTGTTTTCAACCAATAATGGATATTAAATGATGAATTAATCATTTCTTAGGAAACAGCCTGAAAATTATTAGATACTTATTCTTAAGTATCTGTTCATATTTGTGATGCTATCACTTGATTTGGATTCCCATTAATGTAAAGAAACTGTAAGCCTCATTGAAACATTATCACTAATCAGTAAGTTAGCGAACTTAATAGATCTCTGATGACCTCAATGAAGCACTCATCTTCAGCAGCCCAGCTCAAGGTCACAACCACCAAGTGTAATCATCACAACTCATACACTTTTGAAATCTTAAATTTGAAAACCTACTCTCGTATTATTACAACTCTTTCAACTCTTGCTTCTTCCCCTGCATGATACCTGATCTTAGCCTTGGGAGAACTGGAGTCCCAAAGAAGTCAATCAGTCTTCCGGCTTCACTTACTTCCTTGCTTTGTCAAACCCCAAAAGTCCAGCACTTCAGTCCCAACTTCCTCATCCGTCTCCCATTCCACCACCCCCTCCTGAAAAACCATAAGCCTGGTCACTCCAGCCTCTGGACTTCTCTATTCCTGTACCAGGGCTGTGGAACAATACTTGAGATCATTCTGCCACATGTTGGACTGGTGACATTAAACATTTATGCCTCAGTTGTCAGTCAGAAAATCTTTTACTTTTCTTAATAGAAAATATTTCTCTGGGCGCCTGGGTGTCACAGTTGGTTAAGCATCCTACTCTTGGTTCCCACTCAGGTCACGAATTCACGGTGGTGAGATGGAGCCCCATGTCAGGCTTGCGCAGTGCGGAGTCTGCTTGGGATTCTCTCCCTCTCCCTGCCCCTCTGACTTGTGCACTCTTTCTCTCTCTCTCTCAAATAAATAAATAAATCTTTTTAAAATATATATATTTCTTACTTCCTTATTATAAAATCTTGATTTTTTCAGTGTTCTCTCTCTCATTGCCTTCAATAGTTATTCCATATTAAATAAAAAAGTAATTATATCAAAATCTGGAATACAAAATACTATAAAGAAAATAAACACCATGTACAGACCATTTCTTCAAAACCAACATTTTTAAGAGGTCGCTGTATTCTTTAGGTCTTTTGCTTCCAACAAATGGGGTAATTTCATGCAATTTTATTTGTATAGTATTTGCAGATTTGTGTCCTGCTTTTCCAATGAACCCTGTAATGTAAACAATTTTCCTTGTTATTATACTACTTAAACATCAATTAAAAAGACTGCACAATGTAGAGAAGATATACTATGGTTTTATCATCAACTTTCTTGAAAGAATAGATGTCCCTTACTACATTTACTTACTCATATGCCATTCACTGTATCATGTAGAGTGATAGGGCTAATGCCTGTTATTTGATGAAAAGTAGCCCAACAAAATTCATCAATGAAGTCATACCAAGGATTAGGTTCAACAACAAGTAGCACTAGAACATAAAACAAAAGGGCATATATGATATAGAACTTTATTTCTTAGTCAAGATGAAGTCCTGCCATGGGATGTTCAGGGACAATATGACAGAGCTTCTCCATGAGGTCTTTGAGGACAGAGGCTGCCTGGATGTATGGCTTTACTAACATGACCACCATTCATAGAACCATACTGTCATTGAAGATAACTGCTCCATCTCTGGAAATAAAGTCTCTACTTCAAGCAGAGGAAAGGATAGAACAATGAAGAAGACAAAAGGCCTCTATCAGCTACTTTTTTAAAAAGTTCTGGAAATTTTGATAGGACAATTATTCTAAGGTCTCCTTGGCAAGAACATAGTCATTTGGCCACAGCTAGCAGCAGGGGAGGTTAAAGCATGTAATGTTAATTCTAGGCAGTCATTTGAACACCGTGAAGAATAGGAGAATAAGTATAGGAAGAATAATGAGCAGTCTGTAACATAGGTCCTAAATACCAAACCTTATTTACCTTACTTAATCCCTCAGTATTATTTATCCCCATTGATGTCCTTACTCAGTGTCTACTTCATGTAGTTCTTCCACTTTTATGATTACTTTTCATAAATTTTCACTATGGTGGCTTTCCTTTTCCTTCTCACCACAAAATGTTGATATTCCCCAGAGTTCTGTCCTTGAATTTCTTGTTTCTTTTATTCTACTTATGATTCCTACATGTTCTATTTGTGTTTTTCACTACTACATGCATAGTGATGATTCAAACTTTTTTATTGGCACTCAACTCTTCTATTAGAAGCTTGAAATTGATGCATTTGTCTCTTTTGGGTTTCTGGACCCAATTCCAACTTGGGGATGGGGAAGGGAGGTTTCCCACACCACTAACAAGCAATTCTGGGACATCAGTAGGGTGTCCAAGAATTCAACTCAATTTTGACACTATCTACCCAGAGATAAGGTCAGATTCCACAGGTTAAGAATTCAGTCCTATAAGATGGCACCCACTTCAGACTCTGATCACAAGCCTACCGGTGCTTCTGACAAATTGGTTATAAATCAAAAGTCTCCATGAAATCCCCATTGGGTTCAGTTATTTTGCTAGAATCACTCCCGGAACTCAGTGATAACACTTTACTTACTAGATGACTGCTTTATTATAAAACGATCTACCACAAGAACAGCCAGAAAGGAGAAATGTATTAGGGCAAGGTATGGGGAAAGAGGGTAGAACTTCCATGCCCTCTCTGAGCATGCTATTCTCCTGGATTCTCCATGTGTGCACCGACCCCAACCTTTTGGGATTTTATAGAGGGCTCATTACATAGACATAATTAATTAAATCATTGGCCACTGGTCACTGATTCAATCTCCAGCCCTTCCCCCTCCCTGGAGGTAAGTTCTAACCCTTTAATCACATGGCTGTTTCCATTGGCTATCAGTCCCCATCCTTCTGTGAAGTTCAAAAATCACCTCATTACTATAACAAAAAACATCTTTGTTGTTCTCATCACATGGGAAATTCCAAGGGTTTTACATACTCTGTGCCAGGAACAGGGATAAAGACCAAATATATTACTTATTATAAATCAAAATATCACATCATTCTATTTTGCATCTTCACGGATACTCAGTAGAAATCTCAAACTTATCAAGTCTATAGCTAAGCTCATTCTTTTCCCCTATAAATCTGCTTCTCCTCATGTCTTCTACCTTTGTTCTTTCCACCATAAAACTAATAAAGCCATTAGAATGAAGGTTATTCTAAATTTTTCATTTTTTTTGCTCTACTATTCACCTAATCAGTAATCCAGTTTTATAAATTACATCTTCAGTATGTCTCTAGAATTCATCTCTTCCTTTACATCCTCACAGTTGAAGTCTTGGAAAGTAACTGTGATTGCTATTCTGCCCTTAGAATTTCCCCTTCTTAGACCAAATTACACACCACCCAAATGATCTTCTTAAAACTGTTGTTCATGCCACTCTTTTGTTTAAAATCTTTCAATGACTGTAATCAGAATAAAGTCCAAATTTATTAGCATTGTTTAAAATGTCATTTGAAGTCAAATATTCCTTAAACTATCCAACCTCATTCTCATCTGTACCTTAACTAATGCCTTCAATCCAAGTGACTATTGTACCTCTCAGAGCACACCATATTGTTAGATGAGCCATTTTCTACTCTGTGTTGTCTCCTATGTCTGAGCCCCCTGACACACACTTATCCACCTATGTTATTCATATTTGATCTTTTAAATACATTAAAGATCACCTCTCTGATGGAACTTCCTTGGCCTTACTTCCTCCAACAAAGAGAATTGGGTGCTCACTTTTCTGTACTCAGTACATATACATTCCTACATATCCTACATATCCATTCACAAGCACTTCTGTTACACTGTATTAAGTACGCTTGTTTTCATCCTGGATCCTTTAAATTACTGACTGCACTGATGTGTGGCACACATAAATAGGGCTTCATTAGAGAGAATTTGTCAAAGATTGCCTTAATTTACCATTTCTGGGTACCAAACTATTGATTTCAATAAGTAACAGGCATTACCAAGTAACTCTAATTTTAAAAATAATACTTTAAAAGATATTTTAGCTTTGGAACTATGAAGACAATAAAATGATTTACTGAAAATAACAAAAGCTACATTTTGAAATGAGATTTCATGTAAACAGATTTTTATTGTATTAACTTACAAAAAGTATTAAAGGTTTTAACATCAAATTCCTGTTCTCTTTTCACTGAAATATTGGTTATAATAATTTCCAATAGTGAGACTACAAAAACACTTTTGATCCAGCAGGAGCTCACTTCTGAGTGACTCACATTGTTCTTGTCCAGCATAATAGGGTCTGCTTAGAAGTATTTGCTTCTTCTTTCAGGATTCTTGTTCTAATCACCAAGAGTTCTTGGTCTTTTCTAAATAATACCAGAAATGACTTTTCAGCCTCTAGGAAATCTTAGCACAGCTTCAAGTGAGCAACAGTTCCCTACCTGTAGGATCAGAATTTTCTTTTATTTTCTTTTTAAAGATTTATTTATTTATTTGAGAGAGAGAGAGAGTGTGTGTGAGAGTGAGCCGGGGTGGGGGGCAGGGAGGAGTAGAGGGTAAGAGAGAATCTTAAGCAGACTTCGCACTCAGTGCAGAGCTGGACTCTATGCTAACTCATAAGCCTGAGACCACGACCTGAACCAAAACCAAGAGCTGGATGCTCAACTGAATGTGCCATCCAGAATTTTCTAATTCTGACCTTTACATTCTTTCTGTCATCACTACTTTCTTTTATGTACTGTGATATTGGGAAGTTGTTTTAAACTTCTAGAGATCTATAGTTCTATACTTACGAGGAGTGGGAACTAAAAATTGATCTCCCCCTATTTACAGCCCGTGAAAGTTTCTGCATTCTGTCATAAAAAGTAGTGACTCACAACATTACTTTTTAATCACTTCCTGCCTAGTTCAGTGGTTTCCAAATGCCTTTGTGTGAATAAGCTGCAGTAGAATTGCCTGGGAAGTGTGTTAAATTTACAGATTCCTAGGTTCTACCCAATCATTTTGGAGAATTTCCAGAACTGAATCCCTTTAATCTTTAATCTTGTTTCAAACAAGAACAAAAGCAATTTTTATTCTAACCCAGTTTGAGAATTTATAAGAGCACAATGACTATCATATACATAAAGTCAACAGATATTATTTTCTGAATTAAAAAAAATGAGTGGGTGACATTTGTAAACATTAAAAAATCATAAAGAACTTTTATGGCCTTTCTAGAACCTTGACTCCAGACAAGTGAAAGCCTACCATCTGTTTGGTAAACTAAGGGAGCCTACACTTCTGCACATGGGTAAAATGCAGCCCATAAATAGCAGGCCAAGGCTTCTGTAATAACAACCAGGAAAAGTCACATATATTACCAAAACCCATATATTTTAAGACATCAAAAAGAATTACATTATCTAAAACTCCAGAAGTGTGGAATATTTCTAAGATAACCTGATCATGCCTAACCTTTATCTTCATCTAGGAGCATTTGTCAATTCTGTGCCTGAGCTAACAATAGCACTTACTGAGAGCCTCTTCTTGGGGAGGTAGGAAGGGAGGGGTGGAGAGACAGGAAATTTTGGAGAGATTGTGTGGTGTTGGACTCAATTTGGAAATCTGAGGGAACAAAAATGACTGGCCAGTTTTCAATATGAGACACTTACTAAATTCTGGTATTGTGAGGATGGTTTCCCTGGGGAATTCCTCTGAGTATTTAAGGAATAAATTATACCAATCTCATTCAATCTCTTCTAAAAAATAGAAGAGTGAATACTCTGTCTGTATGTATAAAGCTAACATATATCTTGATTCCAAAATTTTTCAAAGAACATTACAAGAAAGGAAAATTAAAAACCAAAATCATATAATTATGGAGGCAAAAATCCTTGACAAATATTAGCAAATCTAAACTCAATGGTATATAATATAGTTTTAAAAAGATAATACTCTACAACACACTTGGGCATTCCAGGAGTGCAAGATAGTTTTGGAAATTCAAAAATTAATCTATTTGATTTACTGCAGTAACAAAACAATTGAGATAACCATAGGATCATCCAGATAAATACAGAAAAAAAACTCTAAAAATTCAAAATCTACTATGAATAAAAGAAAAAAAAACTTTAGCAAATTAGGACCAAAGAATGTCTTTTAAAAAAATGTATAGCAAATTTCACGCTCAGTAGTGAACTATAAGAGATTTTGTTCCTGAGATTAGAAACAAGACAAGGATTCTCACTGAAGACCACTCTGTTCAACATTGTTCTTGAGGTCACAAGCAGTGTGATAAAGAAAAGAAACAAGAGACAAATGGTTAGAAAGGAAAAGATATAGGTATCATTACTGGCAGACTATGTGATTATGTATATAAAATCTATCCTACATACTTTCAAAACAATAGTGCAATTAATAGATGAATTTAGCAAGGTCATAAGTTACTAGATCAATATTTAAAAATCAGTTTTATTTCTATATGCTACAAAAAATAAATAAATAAAAGAATTTAAAATATACTATATGCAATAGATTTTAAAAACATTAAATGCCTGGGAAAATATCTCCTGAAAGATATACAGAATTTATAAAATAAATATTATAACATAGTTTTGAGAGAAATTTTAATAAACCTAAGGAAATAGAAGCATCTATCACACTTAAAAAAAGGCCAACCTTCATTTCTCCCTTCCTGCTATCTTCTTCTTCTTCTTCTTCTTCTTTTTTTTTTACATATAATGTATTATTTGTTTCAGAGGTACAGGTCTGTAGGGGGGAAATTGGAGGGGGAGATGAACCATGAGAGATTATGGACTCTGAGAAACAAACTGAGGGCTCTAGAGGGGAGGGGGTTGGGGGATGGGTTAGCCTGGTGATGGGTATTAAAGAGGGCACGTACTGAATGGAGCACTGGGTGTTATACGCAAACAATGAATCATGGAGCACTTCATCAAAAACTAATGATGTAATGTATGGTGATTAACATAACATAATAAAAAAAAATTTTTTTAATTAAGAAAGAAAAGGCCAACCAAGAGTATCTTATCAGGCAAAATTCTCCTTCAGAAATTAAGGAGATATAAAGATACTCCCAAACTAACAATAGCTGAGAGAGTGCACCACAACTATACAACTATATTTACCTTACAAGACATGCTGAAAGGAGTTCTACAAGCTGAAATGAAAGAACACTAATTATTAATATGAAAGCATATGAAAATATATGACTCATTGAAAATTAAGTATATAGTCAAACTCAGAATATGCTAATACTGTAACATGGTAGCATGTTAACCCACTTTAGTGAAAAGATTGAAGGACAAAAGTATTTAAAAATAACTATAGCTACAATAGTTTGTCAGTGGATACACAATACAAAAGAAGGTAAATTGTGACATCAAAAACATAAAAGGGTAGAGTTTTTGAATTCAATTAAAGTGGTTATCATCATAAAATAGACTGATATGTCTATAAGATGTTTTATGTAAACCTCATGGTAACCACAAAGCAAAAACCTATAGTACATACACAAAAGATAAAGAGAAGGGCATCTAATCATGCCACTATGGAAAATCATCAATCCACAGAGGAAGGCACAAAAGAGAAAATATGAAACAAAACAGCCAGAAGACAATGAATAAGATGGTGTTAGTAAGTCCTTACCTATCAATAATTACTCTAAATGGAAAGAGATTAAATTCTCCAATCAAAAGGCATACTGTGGCTGAATGAACAAAAAGAAGATTCAACTACATGCTGCCTACAAGAGATTCACCTTAGATTTAAGGTCACACATAGGCTCAAAAGGAAGGAATGGAAAAAGATATTGCATATAAGTGCAAACCAAAAGAAACCAGGGGTACCTCTACTTATATCAGACTAAATAAACTTAAACTGAAAAGCTGTAAAAGAGACAAAGAAGATCATTATATAATGACAAAGGGGTGTACTCATCAAGAGGATAAAACACTCATAAATATATTTGTAGCCAACATTAGAGCACCTAAATATATTAAATAGTAGCAGTTCTGAAGGAGAAACAGACTCACATATAGTAAGAACAAGGGAATTCAATACCCCAATTTCAACAATGGATAGATCATCTATAAGAAAAGCTTGGACTTGAATTATACTTTAGACCAAATGTATCTAACAGACATATGTGGAACATTCCATCCAACAGCAGCAGAGTACACATTCTTCTCAAGTGCACATGGAACAATCTCCTGTTTAGATCATAAGTTAGGCAAGTCTTAGAATCTAATTTAGATTGAAATCACATTAGGTATCCTTTCCAACCAAAATGACATGATGTAGAAATCATTAACAAAAGGAAAATGGAAAATTCCCAAATCTGTGAAATTAAACAACACACTCTGAACAACCAATGAATCAAAAAAGAAACCAAAAGTGAATTTTTTTAAAAAAAATCTTGAAATAAACAAAATGGAAACACAATGTACCAAACTTCTGGAATGCAATAAAATCAGTTCTAAGAGGGAAGTTCAAAGTGACAAATGACTACATTAAAAAAAAAAAAAATCCATGAAGGATCTCAAATAAGCAACCTAATTTTACACATCCGGGAATTAGAAAAAGAACAAACTAAGCACAAAATTAGATGAAAGAAGGGAAAAACAAAGAACCAAGCAGAAATAAATGAAATAGAGACTAAAAGGACAATAGAAACAATCAATGAAACTAACAGCTGGTTTTTTGAAAAGATAAGAAAAACAGACAAAATTTTTGCTAGACTTAACATAAAAAAGAGCAAGAGAGCTCAAGCAAATACAATTAGAAATGAAAGAGGAGACATTATAACTGATATATAAATACAAAAGATCCACAAGAGCCTACTATGTACAGTTTATAAGCCAACAAATCAGATAACATAGAAGAAATGAATTCCTAGAAACACACGACCTACTTAGACTGAATCATAAAGAAATAGAAAATCTGAACAGACCAATTAATAGTAAAGAGATTGAATCAATAATCAAAAATCTTCCAACAAATGAAAGTCAGGACCAAATGGCCTCGCTGGTGAATTCTACCAAACAGTTACAAAGGAATTAATGCCTATCCTTCTCAAACTCTTCCATAAAATAGAAGAAGCAGCAAAACTCCTAATCTCATACAAGGCCAGCATTCCCCTAATATGGAGACCGGACAAAGACTCTACAATAAAAGAAAACTACAGGCCAGTATCCCCGGAGAACACAGATGCAAAAATCCTCACAAAAATATTAGCAAACCAAATTCAACAGTACTGTAAAATGATCATACACCATGATCAAGAGGGATTTCCTCCAGAGAATGAAATAATGGCTCAATATCAGCAAGTCAATCAACATGTACCCCATATTAACAAAATAAAGGATAAAAATCATAAGACCATCTCAGCCACAGAAAAGGGATTTGACAAAATTCAGCATCCATTCATGATTAAAACTCTTAACAAACTGGGTATAGAGCAAATGTACATCAACATAATAAAGGCCATATATGACAAACCCAGAGCTAACATCATACGCAATGGTGAAGAGTTGAAAGCTCTTAATTTTTCCTTTAAAATCAGGAAAAAAACGAGGATGCCCACTCTTGCCACTTTTATTTGATGTAGTACTAAAAGTCCTAGCCAGTGACGTTAGGCAAGAAAAAGAAAAAGAAAGCATCAGAATCTACCTCTGTTATCCCAACTTTCTGATTGGCCTTACTACCAGTTTCTGGTTTCTCAGTTCTTCTCTCATCTATATAATCAGTTACCTACATTTAAGTCTTTCTGTTCTAAATACTCTAAATACTGTTTGGTAAATAGATCCTGACTAATGTAACTCTCCATTTCAAATTACAAATTTACAACCATCTTTTACTCACACAAATACATGTGTTGATTATTTCATTAATGCCACAGCGAGTAGGAGGACAATACCCTTATTCGAAACAATTGACAGATCGTGACTCTGTGATTCTAGAAATTACAGTGAGAGTTAAATTAGCCGGAGGAGCTTAAGACTGCTTAGCATGCACCAGCATGTATATCTACTAAATTCATAACAAGATGGGGAAAACATGCGGCATTACTTCCCTTCTAATAGATGCAAAAACTGAGTCACAGCGAGGTATCATATTCACTTACTCCCATCGTCTAAGGGAAAGAGATCATCTTAAACCCGGGGTTCTCAACTCAGGATAATAGGTGGATGCTATATTGGCACATAACCTAAAATACTTGAGAATTCTCATCCAAAAACTTTATAAATGTGTAAACTGAGAACAAAATGGTGAGAAAGTTTATCTATGGCCAGAGGGTGGGTTCAAAATACTTGTGACTATTAACTTCCAAAACCATGGTCCCATCAAAGCAAGGTTTCAAAACTCACCTTATGTTTACTTCCAGTATCCCCATTTTTACCTTGAAAACCAAAGAAAATTAAGTTCTTGTTATGATCATTCAGAGAAGATGTTGATTTTATAATGGCAAGATCCATTTTTTATGATTATATGCTCATAATCCTTGCAGATTCTGAGCAAGCTTTTCAATTTCAGTCAATGCATTGGTATTAATTTGCTACTACATTCAGGACACTATGCTATCTACTTCTACAGCCAATGAGGTTTAAATCAGATTTCTCACCATGTACTGCATTCAGCTATATGAATAGAGAAGTTGGACTAGTAGATTAAACAGATATAAGCATTTTTTAATCATTTATTCAACAAGTATTATTTGAACACCTATAATGAAATGTGCACTGTTTTGTGTACTAATGATATATAGCATTTAATAAGTAAGGTAGATGTGGTTCCTGCCTTCCTGGAGCATCTAAACTAGTGGAGGAATAAGACACAAATAAACAACAAATATTTTCAGCATGCAATCAATACTGTGGATGAAACAAACTGGATGCTTTTATAAAGGATAAAGGGTTATGGAGTGCTGCATACAGTCATGCGTGTTTCACCCACACAACCCTAGGAGGTGCTACTCATGTCATGGACACTGAAGATTTGTATATTTACTGAAAAAGATTTCTGGCAGGTGGCAGTAAAGTGTCTTGTTCAAATAAATTGGTATACTAAGATCATGTTTTGATTATCTAAGTAAAGGGTCTTGAGGAAGTACTGTTTTTGTTTTTGTTTTTGTTTTTCCAATTTGCCCAAAGACACCATACAGACCAATGGAGGCCCTGAAAGGGGGACGTACTTTGAAAAGAAAGTCAGATAAGACCATTTTGATGAAGTGATAATCAAACTGAGGGTAAATAAGAGCCAGTCATTTGGAGAGCCAGAATAAGGACACTCCAGGAAGGAGGAAAGGCATGTGCTTGACATTATCCATTTTTATTTTTGGTTTGTTTGTTTTGACATTATATTCTTACAATTAAAAATCATGAAGTTCTTTGTAGATGAACATAATTTTCATTAGCAGAGTCTGTGTTTTGCATGATTTGTTTTTCCACTGGTGATGACCTAGTCTCCTTGCTTTCTCCCTCAAGCACACAAGTCCAGAGCTTTTTGCTGAGGTTAGGAATGCAATCTTTGATCGCATAACCTAGCTGACTGACCTCATATAAACCAAGGACAAAGTAAGTAATATAGCAAAAAATTAAGAAGTAATTTTCATGGCAATTACTACCATTTGTTGAACATTTACTAAAAGCATGGCAATATATTAAACTAAACAATTTATCTGAACAATTGTACAGAACAATTAATCTGACCTAATCAGTCACCACCAAGGAAACTTCCACTACTGTATATTCATCCCCTCCATTTTCCTTCCTTCTATGTACCAGCTAGTTTGCCTTTCACCTATAGGGCAGTGTTGAAATATCTATGACTTAACCTTGTTATAATCATAACTTCTAACATTTGTAGAGTGTTTATTAAATGACAAGTATCATGTTAACAGCTTTACTAACTTTGGCTCATTTAAACCTCAACAACCAAGATTGGATATTATTTTACCTAATTCACAGAGGAATCTGAGGCTTAGCATGCCTTGGATTTGTGGAGTTGGAATTTTGTCCAAGTAGCCTGACTCCAGAAATCTCGCTCTTAATTCTTCATGCAGTACATGGTATCTAGAAAGATATCAATAAATGTTTCCTATTACTGGAGGCAGAATGGCATAGTGATAAATGGTATCACTCTATAAGTGATCCTTATCACTCCAGTAGGTGGAGATTTTCCTACCTCCCACATGACCTCGTATAAGCTTAAGAGAAGATATTCCAAGTCACCAAAGTTTCCTTAGAGAAATAGGCCAAACTAACTCAGCTACCATGGGACTTTTATTTTGCTGAGTGCTCTCATCAGTGTTCTGACATCTTTTGTTTCAAAAAAAGTCTTCACCTTCCCCTGTGTACTCCTCAGGGTAAATCACCCTTCCTTCTCTCCTAAAAATACCTGATTTCAAGGAGAAGGAGATATAGAACATGTATAAAATTGTCTTCATCCTGGTCCTCCCTCCCAAGAGACTACTACTAGAGTCCCCTAAGTGACAGAAGTAAATGGCAAAGAACACCAATTAGCAAGAAACTACTTTCTCCCCCTTTCATTTATTGTGAGAGTACTGTTCAAATATTTAAAGTGTTGTGTGGCAGATTTTTGCAGAAATTTGCAATTCTGAAGTACAAGGAAAACCCACATCATGATATTAATTTGATAAAAAGACAATACAAAGCCAAGAGACTATTTAGACATGTCATTTTATTAAACATCATAAACTCTGCTGTGTTATAGGCACAGTGGAACCAATAAACCATTAATACAGCATCATGCAATAGCCAAGAGCAGAATATGAACCAGCTTTGATCAAGAGCAGGTGTGAGCACAAAGCAGAAAGTAAATAGTTCAATCAATTAATGGGAACAGAGTTAAACACTCTTGTCTATTGGTAGGTTATAAATCATTGCATCCCAGTGGAAAAGGCTACAATAATTCCATAACAAAGCTCAGTGATTCTAAGCACTCTGCAGTAACTCTTTTATCAGCCTCAGCCTGGCATCTCTGTCCTAAGAGCCAATTTGTACTTTGTGTGCTTAGTCCAATTCAGTGCCCAGGAAAGAAGATTTCAGTGAAAGGGACTTGTGAGCAAACCTCCAAATGTTCACACACCAGATCTTGGATAAATACCCACAAGTTCAGTGGCTTATGTTAATTGTTGAAACATGAAAATCCAAGCTGGAATATGTGAGACTAGGCAGTGGGGGTAGAACTAAGTACACACTTCAGAGAAGCCAGGGAAAATTAAGTCATTCAAGGAAATAGGCATCCAGACATTTCAAATTTTTTTATTAATATATAATGTATTATTTGTTTCAGGGGTACAGGTCTGTGATTCATCAGTCTTACACAATTCACAGCGCTCACCATAGCACATACCCTCCCCAATATCCATCACCCAGCCACCTCATACCTCCCACCCCCCACCACTCCAGCAACCCTCAGTTTGTTTCCTGAGATTAAGAGTCTCTTATGGTTTGTCTCCCTCTCTGATTTAGTCTTGTTTCATTTTTCCCTCCCTTCCCCTATGATCCTTTCAGAAGTTTCAAATTTTTAAAATATTGAAAAATATTCTTTCTTTTTTTCCTAGACAAATATGCTCCTGAGTCTCCAAACATGGCTCCCTAAAACTGAACATTCCTTCCCCCATTTCAGCTGAAGTCTGAAGCACTGAGAAAAGGCAGAGCTCACTCTGGAAATTGAAAAATCACAAACCAAACTGCAACCTGCTTAGATCATCAGGGAATGGGCTCCTTTTCTCTCTCTGGCCTTTGTAATTTCCATTCAGCTCCTCACTTCTACAGTAATAACCTCAATATGCTTAATGAAAACCTGCCAAGAGAGCCAGCTTCTACGGACTCTGGGACTAATCTTCACCCCAAATGAGGGACATATATGGATTGCTTAAATGTGGCAGTAACTCACTAGCTCAACCTCAAAGTCAGTCTTACTATAGAGTCTTTCTGACCTTAGTGTCAAATTTCCCAATAACTGGTTTCATGCCATGTTCCCCAGTTATGATGATAAAGTTGGTACCTTAGCCTCCTGAATATTAATGTCTAGATTTTGTCCCTGAACCTTAATTTCCCCAATATTTGTTCTAAATCTCTACAGATGCCACCAGCCTATTTGCTTTATCTGTTTATTGTTCTGCATTATCTTGACGTGCATAAATTTTCCTTTCTCACACTGATAAATCTCAGCTTTAGGGTTAAGTTCTGATTTCTTCTCTTCTTTTCTTTCAAACGTTTATTGAGTGTCTATTTCGAACTGGACCTAAAAAGAGAATATAACCAAGTCCTTTACCTTAAGAGCAACCATGGGTAGCAACATCAATATCCTGACTTTGAATGATATCAGGATTCGGTCCTACTTAATCCTTGGATCTGCTTGATCTCTAGG
Source organism: Callorhinus ursinus (assembly GCF_003265705.2). Lineage (NCBI taxonomy): Eukaryota > Metazoa > Chordata > Mammalia > Carnivora > Otariidae > Callorhinus > Callorhinus ursinus. The sequence continues at coordinate 33,306,172 of NW_027397079.1, read as the reverse complement.
TCCTAGTCCACCCTATAGGGCTTAAGGAACTGAGGCTGGGGTCCTAAAAGGACACTAAATATATCACTTAAAGTTGGTAGGCCTATAGTCTTAATTGATAGCCTCTCCCAATGGTGTCCATATTGCTAACTGGTTTGATCTGTTTTCTTTTTGTTGTTGTTGTTGTTGCTATTTTGCCTAATTAGGTGGACAGTATCAGGGTTAGAGTTCACACAAAAGTCAATGGTGCCTTTAGGAAAAATATTTAGTAATTTTGGCGATAGATGTATAAACTTGATCCCTAACAAGGACAGTTTTTTCTTTCAATTAGGTCATTTTGCCTTCACCTGTGTTGTGTTGTGTTCTGTGTCAAATAAAAGCTTGAGGTTTTCCACACAGATATTTGAATGGTAGAGACTCACTCAGTAACCCAACCAACACCTTCTAGCTCCAGTTTTGATTAACAACACATAAATTTACAGTTAAACTTATAAATGATATTCCTTCATAATTGAAAGATGAATATAAAATGTTTTATTTTTCCCTTCTTTCTGTGAATGTTTGTCAGCATTTCTTGAGCCAAGAGCAGTGTAGAGCTGTGTTGTAAGGCAACTCTCTGACCAAAACTGACCCTTCTGTTCTCACTGTCTCCACATACACCCACCCACCACATCCCCCACACAAACATAGATATTTTTCAAACTCCATCTACTCTCTTAAACAGAAAGTAAAATTTAAAAGGAACAAAAACACAAAAGCAGTCTCTGTTTCCATACTCTGGGCAATGATGAAAGAGGCATCAAGAATTGTAGATCTCAACAACATGGAGAACAAACACTCAAGATCATACCACAAAATTAACAACACAGTTTAATGAGAATCAAATACTATGCATCAGATCCTTAATAGTTACCTTTGAGAATTATGGATTTTACCAATTAGCAAGTTCTTGACAAACACATTACTTATTCATGGAAATGATTTGATTTCCTTCACTAAACCATTAGTTGCCTTATTCAGTAATCTTAGAAACGATAAACCTGGGGGTTATTCTGGGCCCTAGGGTGGATTTGTAAAATGTTTTGTATTTCTAGAAGAGAAACTAGATTTTCTATTAGAAGACATGGATGGGGTTGAAGCTTAGTCTCTATACTCATTAACTGTAGTATAATATTGTGCAAGATATTTTACCTCTCTGTGTTTTGGCATGTCCATATATTTAGAAGTTATTAACAATATTAACAATAACTGTTTTATCAATTTGACTACACTTTTGTGAATTTTTTAGTACTTTTTTATTGCAATAAAATATACATAAAATTTACCATCCTGACCATTTTTATCTGTACAGATCTGCAGCTTTAAGTACATTCACAATGGTATGCAACCATCAATACCATCTATCTCCAGAACTTTTTCATCTTCCCCAGCTGAAACTCCATACCCATTAAACACTAACTCCCAACTGTGCCCTATTCCAGCCCCTAGAAACCACCATTCCACTCTCTGTTTCTATAAATTTGACTGCCTCAGGAACCTCATGTAAAAGGCACCAGACAGCATCTGTCCTTTAGTGACAAGCTTGTTTTGCTTAGTTTAATGCCTTCAAGATTCACCCATGTGGTAGCCTGTGTCAAAATTTCCTTCCTTTCTAAGACTGAATAATATTCTCTTGTATATTTACATGCCACATTTTGTTTATCCATTCATCTATTCATGGACACTTAGATTGTTTCCACCTTTTGGCTATTATGCATAATGCTGCTGAGAACATGGGTATACAAATATCTATTTGAATCCCTGCTTTCACTTTCTTGAATATATATCTAGAAGTAGAGTTGCTGGATTATATGGTATTCTAGGGTTAATTTTTGGGGAATTACCATACCATTTTCCTTTTTTTAATGAGTTTTAAGGAAGATAATATTTGGAAAAGAGCTCTGAAGCTCCTATTCCTTATAAACAAAATAAGTTAGGTGGCAGCAAAGTCTATTTTTAGATAATGTTGAGAATTTCTTCTTTGAAATTTTCCCCTTATCCCAATCTCCACTTCTCTGAGCCTTAGAATTGTCACTATAAAGTAAGGATCATAATTAAACCTTGCAAGTTTGTTGAAAAGTTTAAATGTTATAATAGTATATACATTTTTGTTGTTATAGGTTAAAGATGGTCAAATGTTGGCAATTTCACATACTTCAACCTAACATGCTTGCTGATATTCATTTGCCCTTTTAGACCCAGTCTATACATTTTGACGTAAACTCTGCTCTGTGTTCTGAGGCAGAGCTTCATGAACAGCTCTCTTGCCATCTGGCTTCCGGTTAATTCAGAAGGAACAGGCAGTAAATTGCAGGACAGGAGGAGCATGTGTTTGGAATATTTATTTCCCAGCTTCCTTACTGCCAGATAACAGTTTGGCCAGCAATCACATTCATCCAATGAATTCCATAGCTCTTCTCACATGGCCTTCCCCGTTAGCTAGTTGTAGCTTCAGCATCATCCACATTTTAAGCCCCTTCAGGCCTAGGGGTGCTAACAGCTCTCAGAGATTGATAGTCTCAGGGTACTCCATGATCTTTGATTGGTTTCTTAAACATGTCCTCACCTAAACAACTTCTTTATTAATCTCTCCTTAATTATCCTGTTTGAATGTGTCATGTCCTTCCTGCAGAGACTCAAACTGATATAATATATAACATCTTTAATATATTGCCTTGTTTTTATTAAGTGCTCAAAAAATGATGGTAATTGTCATGAAAATTACATCTAATATTTTGATACTATTAATTCTCTTTGTCTTTGGTTAATCATACTTCTTATCTCAAGTCAAAATTGCTCATATGCTGGAGACATGATCACTGAACCATCTTTTTAAAGACCGTATACAAAGGTTGGGGCACCTGGGTGGTTCAGTCAGTTAAGCATCTGACTCTTGTTTTTGGCTCAGGTCATGTTCTTAGGGTTGTGAGATCGAGCCCCATATCTACCTCTGTGCTCAGTGGGGGGTCTGCTTGAGATTCTCTCTCTCTCCCTCTCCCTCTGCCTTTCCCACCTTTAAAAAAAAAAAAGAAAAAAAAAGACCATATACAAAAGTAAGATCTTTCAAGTACACTTATTGGATTCTCCAAGTAGCCAACAGGCAGGAAAGCAAAACAAAACTAAAAAGGTAGCTTAATCATCTCTAGGAATGCATCCACCTCTTCCAGATTATCTAATTTGCTGGCATATAGTTGCTCATAATATGTTCTTATAATTGGTTGTATTTCTTTGGTGTTGGTTGTGATCTCTCCTCTTTAATTCATGATTTTATTTATTTGAGTCATTTCTCTTTTCTTTTTGATAAGTCTGGCCAGGGGTTTATCGATCTTTTTAATTCTTTCAAAGAACCAGCTCCTAGTTTCATTGATCTGTTCTACTGTTCTTTTGGTTTCTATTTCATTGATTTCTGCTCTGATCTTTATTATTTCTCTTCTCCTGCTGGGTTTAGGCTTTATTTGCTGTTCTTTCTCCAGCTCCTTTAGGTGTAGGATTAGGTTGTGTATTTGAGACCTTTCTTGTTTCTTAGAAAGGCTTGTATTGCTATATACTTTCCTCTTAGGACTGCCTTTGCTGCATCCCAAAGATCTGGAACAGTTGTGTTTTCATTTTCATTTGTTTCCATGAATTTTTTAAATTTTTCTTTAATTTCCTGGTTGACCCATTCATTCTTTAGTAGGATGCTCTTTAGCCTCCATGTATTTGAGTTCTTTCCGACTTTCCTCTTGTGATTGAGTTCCAGTTTCAAAGCACTGTGGTCTGAAAATATGCAGGGAATGATCCTGATCTTTTGGTACCAGTTGAGACCTGATTTTTGACCTAGGATGTGATCTATTCTGGAGAATGTTCCATGGGCACTAGAGAAGAATGTGTATTCTGTTGCTTTGGTATGGAATGTTCTGAATATATCTGTGAAGTCCATTTGGTCCAGTGTGTCATATAAAGTCTTTATTTCCTTGTTGATCTTTTGCTTAGATGATCTGCCCATTTCAGTGATTGGGATGTTAAAGTCCCCCACTATTATTGTATTGTTGTTGATGTGTTTCTTTGCTTTTATTATTAATTGGTTATATAATTGGCTGTTCCCATGTTAGGGGCATAGATATTTATAAACTACCAAAACTGAACCAGAAAGAAATAGAAAACTTGAACAGACCTATAACCACTAAAGAAATTGAAGCAGTCATCAAAAATCTCCCAACAAACAAAAGCCCAGGGCAGATGGCTTCCCAGGGGAATTCTACCAAACATTTAAAGAAGAATTAATACCTATTTTTCTGAAACTGTTCCAAAAATAGAAATGGAAGAAAAATTCCAAACTCATTTTACGAGGCCACCACTACCTTGATCCCCAAACCAGACAAAGACCCCATCAAAAAGGAGAATTACAGACCAATATCCTTGATGAACATGGATGCAAAAATTCTCACCGAAATACTAGCCAATAGGATACAACAGTACATTAAAAGGATTATTCACCATGACCAAGTGAGATTTATCCCTGGGCTGCAAGGTTGGTTCAACATCCGCAAATAAATCATTAGTAATGACTTCATTAGTAAAAGATAGAACAAGAACCATACATCCTCTCAATAGATGCAGAAAAAGCATTTGACAAAGCACAGCATCCTTTCTTGATCAAAACTCTTCAGAGTATAGGGATAGAGGGTACATACCTCAATATCATAAAAGCCAGCTATGAAAAACCCACAGCGACTATCATTCTCAATGGGGAAAAACTGAGAGCTTTCCTCCTAAGATCAGGAACGCGGCAGGGATGTCCACTATCACCACTGCTATTCAACATAGTACTAGAAGTCCTAGCCACAGCAATCAGACAACAAAAATAAATAAAAGGCATCCAAATTGGCAAAGAAGAAGTCAAAATCTCACTCTTTGCAGATGATATGATACTGTATGTGGAAAACCCAAAAGACTCCGCCCCAAAACTGCTAGAACTCATACAGGAATTCAGTAAAGTAGCAGGATATAAAATCAATGCACAGAAATCAGTGGCATTCCTAAGCACCAACAACAAGACAGAAGAAAGAGAAATTAAGGAGTCGATCCCATTTACAATTGCACCCAATACCATAAGATACCTAGGAATAAATCTAACCAAAGAGGCAAAGGATCTGTACTCAGAAAACTATCAAATACTCATGAAAGAAACTGAGGAAGACACAAAGAAATGGAAAAACGTTCCATGCTCATGGATTGGAAGAACAAATATTGTGATGATGTCAATGCTACCTAGAGCAATCTACACATTGAAAGCAAATCTTATCAAAATACCATCCACTTTTTTCAAAGAAATGGAACAAATAATCCTAAAATTTGTATGGAACCAGAAAAGACCCTGAATAGCCAGAGGAATGTTGAAAAAGCAAAGCAAAGCTGGTGGCATCACAATTCCGGACTTCCAGCTCTATTACAAAGCTGTCATCATCAAGACAGTATGGTACTGGCACAAAAACAGACACATAGATCAATGGAACAGAATAGAGAGCCCAGAAATGGACCCTCAACTCTATGGTCAACTGATCTTTGACAAAGCAGGAAAGAATGTCCAATGGAAAAAAAGACAGTCTCTTCAACAAATGGTGTTGGGAAAATTGGACAGCCACATGCAGAAGAATGAAACTGGACCATTTCCTTACACCACACACAAAAATAGACTCTAAATGGTTGAAAGACCTAAATGTGAGATAGGAGTCCATCAAAATCCTAAAGGAGAACACAGGCAGCAACCTCTTTGACCTCAGCCACAGCAACTTCCTCCTAGAAACTTCACCAAAGGCAAGGGAAGCAAGGGCAAAAATGAACAACTGGGACTTCATCAAGATAAGAAGCTTACGCAGAGCAAAAGAACAGTCAACAAAACCAAAAGCCAACCGACAGAATGGGAGAAGATATTTGCAAATGACATATCATAAAGGGCTAATATTCAAAATCTATAAAGAACTTATCAAACTCAACACTCAAAGAATAAATGATACAATCAAGAAATGGGCAGAAGTCATGAAGAGACATTTTTCCAAAGAAGACATCCAAATGGCCAACAGACACATGAAAAAGTACTCAACATCCCTCAGCATCAGGGAAATCCAAATCAAAACCTTAATGAGGTACCACCTCACACCCGTCAGAATGGCTAAAATTAACAAGTCAGGAAACAACCGATATTGGCGGGGATGTGGAGAAAGGGGAACCCTCCTACACTGTTGGTGGGAATGCAAGCTGGTATGGCCACTCTGGAAAACAGTATGGAGGTTCCTCAAAAAGTTGAAAATAGAGCTACCATATGACCCAGCAATTGCACTACTGGGTATTTACCCCAAATATACAAATGTAGGGATCCAAAGGGGTACATGCACCCTGATGTATATAGCAGCATTGTCCACAATAGCCAAACTATGGAAAAAGCCAAGATGTCCATCAACAGATGAATGGCTAAAGAAGATGTGGTACACACACACACACAATGGAATATTATGCAGCCATCAAAAGGAATGAAATCTTGCCATTTGCAATGACATGGATGAAACTGGAGGGTATTATGCTGAGCAAAATAAGTCAATCAGAGAAAGACATGTATCATATGACCTCATTGATATGAGGAATTCTTAATCTCAGGAAACAAACTGAGGGTTCCTGGAGTGGTCGGGGATGGGAGGGATGGGGTGGCTGGGTGATAGACATTGGGAAGGGTATATGCTATGGTGAGCGCTGTGAATTGTGTAAGACTGTTGAATCACAGACCTGTACCTCTGAAACAAATAATACATTATATGTTAAAAAAAAAAGATAGTAGGAAGGGAAAAATGAAGGGGGGGAAATTGGAGGGGGAGAGGAACCATGAGAGACTATGGACTCTGCGAAACAAACTGAGGGTCCTAGAGCGGAGGAGGGTGGGAGGATGGGTTAGCCTGGTGATGGGTATTAAAGAGGGCATGTACTGAATGGAGCACTGGGTGTTATATGCAAACAGTGAATCATGGAACACTACATCAAAAACTAATGATGTAATGTATGGTGATTAGCATAACATAATAATAATAAAAAACATAGCTTAATCTAACTCCTGAGGTCCTTAATCCTATTTTTGTTCCATGCATAATATGTTGAAACAGTTTGAAAATAACTTAACTTGAGAAGCCAAACAACCCAAAGGTTACTTTTGATTTCTACTTAAGGAAAATATTTGACCTCTTGTAGAAGAGATACTATCCCCAGCTAATGGCGGTCAAGATGTAGAAAAGCCTAACTGCAATTATAATTCAGACAGAAGAAAGATAGCAAAGATGGACTCATGAATGAACTCATGAATCTTAAGCTGCAAGGACCCTTGATTGTATAATATCCTTTCAGGATCCTTTCAGGATCTCAGGCAGGAGACATGGGTGCACAAGGTGTTTGTAAATTTGCAAAAGTAACACAAATATATTTTTCCACTGTGACTTCCCCTCTATCACATTTTCTCTTATGAAGCATAGGATTGAAGTGGCTGTGGACATTGTGTGGAATATTACTAAGAGGAAGCTGAATTGGGCGTTCATTGGGTTTAGCGGGATACATTTATGCTGTTTATAAGTATTTCTCAGTGAAGTTAATTTGCTCTTAGCTATTCCATAAAAAACGGCTTCAGGAATTCTATCTCTGGCTACTTTGCTGACTCAACCACGAGTGTGGCATTAAAGATGCAAAAATAGAGGCTGTATCACAATATGAATGTGTCGTACAACACCTGGCAAAAATCTGTGACTAGTGGAAGAAAAACAAGATTCGCAAATGTGGAACCAGAAGCTCATCTATATGAAATTCTTTCAGTCATTAGACATGTAAAATTATAAGCAGAGAACATAGTTCTCATCAATGTCTAGTCAAAACAGGAATATACTCAATAATGCAACATAAAATTATAAAAGCACCATACATTTTCATTTTTTAAAAGATTTTATTTATTTTTCAACAGAGAGAGAGAGACAGAAAGAGAGGGAACACAAGCAGGGGAGTGGGAGAGGGAGAAGCAGGCTTCCCACTAAGCAGGGAGCCCGATGTGGGACTCGATCCCAGGACCCTGGGATCATGACCTGAGCTGAAGGCAGACACTTAACGACTGAGCCACCCAGGTGCCCCATACACTTTCATTTTTACATGATTACCATGTAATCATGCAAAATAGAATTTACCTGCATTCCAGTTATTGTAGAACACAAAACTATAGGCTTACTAAAAATAGCAATGAGTGTGTCTATAATAGTTCATAAATGAAATAAACTTGATAAAGGTTTTTAAAATTTTGGCTACACTACTAAAAATTTTATATGACATTACTATAATGAATAGTGAAGCAAAAAAAGGTAACTTTTCTAAACCTTTACTCATATACTGATCAATCATGGTAGATGAGAAACTGAATTATTGATAAAGACAGTAATTATTACTGTGATTAAGTCTGTTGTGATGTCTTTACTATTTCTAAATAAATATTGACTCTAAGACCTATTATGTATCGGTTTTCTGACAGAGGTCTCCTCAAATTGTATAAGCTTCAAGTACCTTAAGACATGTAGCTACCCCAGAATAACAGAGCAAAAGGTTGCATAAATCTCCACTTCTACTTAGCAGAGACGCTCGAGATAACCTCAGGTATTTGCTTACCATCTCCAAAGGTGACAGATCTGTTTCTGCACCTCAGCCTAAGTAGAGTTTTGAATATTGGATGAAAATGGGATATTTCTACTCAGAAGTATAGAAATGTAAAATAATAATGATAATAATAATGATAAAAGTTCATGTTCCTGGTTTGATGATCCATGGGATGAAATCCTCTCTACTAGAAGCTCCAGACACACACGTTCTCTGTTCCACTGAACTGGAGAGGGAGAAGAGAGACAGATTTTCAGGCATACTCTGCAATTTTTTTTCATGGACAGAATTCTAGTATCTCAGAAAAACAACCTTGCATTTGTGAGAACCCCTATGAGGGAATCAACATTTTCTACCTTACCCAAGAAATGGGAAGTGATTTGGGAGAAAGTGAGGGAGAGAAAAAGAAGATGCTGCTCTGGTTTTCTTTTCCACGGTAAATTTTTGGAGAAATTTGTCAAAAGTAGCTGTTATGTTCTTTCTTTTAAGTGGCATTCAACTAGTATCTACTCTGGAAAAAGATAAAGCCATGAAAGATAAGTTCATATTTTTCACTCTATCTCCTTGTATTTATAAATAAGATTACTATGACTATGGACGCAAGTCCCTGTGGACATTTTTAAATTATGGCAAAAGAACCAGAGAACACTAACGCTAATAGCACCAGAAGTGAAAATCATTTTTGCTATTTGATTCTGCAATGTGGCTTCCATCTCAAGATGTTAAAACTATTACAATATTCTTGCATTTATATCTTCTCCCCAATTAGCCAAGAGAATTTCATGGATTTTGCTGAGTTTGGTAGTTAAGCATGAAGAGCCATGGAACACAATCTTAAATAGTATGAGCACTGCACAACTTACACACTGTTATATACCAATTATAGCTCAATAAAGCCAGAAAAAATAAAGACACCGTCAGTTGTTAGATGAATACACTCTTCAATAAGCACATGTGACTTAGGGAGGAAAGAATAGTGTATGCCTGGGAGAAATTTAAGATGTTGAAGAACAAATCTAATTGAATTAAAAGATGGTAACTTGATGGGCGCCTGGGTGGCTCAGTTGGTTAAGCGACTGCCTTCGGCTCAGGTCATGATCCTGGAGTCCCGGGATCGAGTCCCACATCGGGCTCCCTGCTCAGCGGGAAGTCTGCTTCTCCCTCTGACCCTCTCCCCTCTCATGCTCTCTCTCTATCTCATTCTCTCTCTCAAATAAATAAGTAAAAAATCTTTAAAAAAAAAGATGGTAACTTGATTGGTTACTTTATTAGCAAGGTTGGGAGAGAAAACAGAAAAAGAGAAACAGATCCTGACTATAACATGGGAAGTTCTAGGGATTATATAAAATCATCATCACTTCCACTCCTGGGAAAATGGAATAGAAGTACTTTTCCCTATCCCTCCCACTAAGTACAAATGAAAAACCTTGAACATTATAAAATGAATCTAAGAAGACTGTGAAGGATGGAGAGAAGAAGGCACTCTATAGGGATACTGGGACCCAAGGAATGACATAGTGGTGAATACCCTGGGTTTTTTATTGTATCATATACCCTGAATTTATGGTTAAAAAATCCAGCAACCCCAAAACACCAACATGTAAACACTTAAAAAAACAAATAAACAAACAAACAAACAAACAAAACAACAAAAACAAAAGCTTGGTCTTTCTAATAAAAGGATCAGGAAAGGGGTAGCATAAAAAGAAAAATTTTATACAATAACTACTCTACAGCAAAAGTGAAGGGGGAGCATAGGATCCCATCTGAATGGAACTGTTACAAGGTTCCCCAACAGCTCTGTCAGTATGGTGTCAGTAAAGACCAAGGATGGAATCAGTACTTCATAGTCATCAAGCAGTAAAAAGTCTCCCACATGGTATCGGTGGACACCATATGTATGGCCTGAATTTCTACCCCAACGAGGAGGCAAAGAGATGTTCCTTCTCCTCCCCTTTGCAGGGCTATCAGAGGAGTCCTCATAGAGAGTTAAAACCTTCCCTGGCTTCCATCAGTACTGAGGGCATCTCCCATTGTTACTTAGGCCACATGAAGACCACACCAGCCAGAGTGGTATCAGCAGAGGCCTAGCGTGGAGCAAGCACTAGCCCTTGCAAAAAAAAAGTAGAGTTCTTCTCACCCCTGCTGGGGGGTGAATGGAGACCAGTTTGGAAACTAAACTTCTACTCCCAGTACAGGTAGTGACTCAGCACTTCGATGCTTTCCCTGGATCAGTGTCAGAGGAAGCCAGCTAAAACAGAAGGCTTCAGTAAGATTCAGAATTTCATAACATAATACCAAAAATACCCAGCTTTCAATTTAAAAAAATCGTTTGTCATACCAAGAGTCAGGAAAATCTCACCGTGTATAAAATGACAATTGATAAATGCTACCACTCAGATGACAGAGATATTAGAGTTATATAACAAAGATTTTAGAACAACCATCATGAAAATGCTCCAATGAGCATTACAAACATGTTTGAAACGAAGAAAAGAGTATGAAGTCTCCACAAGAAATAGGAAATCTCAGCAAAGAAGTATTATATAAACTGAATGGAAATTTTAGAACTGAAAAATACATTAACCAAAATTTAAAACTTGCAATGTCTTCAAGTTCACTAATTGTTTCTTCTGCAACATCTAATCTGATATCTCATCTAGTGTAGGTGAAATTTTTTTATAGTTATAGCAGTTTTAGATTCACAGTAAAAGTGAGCAGAAAGTACAGAGTCCCTACATGCCCCTTCTCCTCCCACACAGCCTCCCTACCATCAATATCCCTCACCTGTGTGGTGCATTTTTTACAATCAACGAACCAACTTTGACACATTTATTATCAACCAAAATCCATAGTTTAATTATGGTACATTCTTTGCATTCTACTTTCAATCATTTTTGACGAATGTACAGCAGCATGTAACCACCCTTATAGTATCATACAGAAGAGTTTTATTTCCCTAGACTCCAATGCTCTACCTACCTTTCCTATTCACCCCTCCCTGCCCCGCCCCAAGTCCTTGGCAACCATTGATCTTTTTACTGTCTCCACGGTTTTGCCTTTTCCAGAACATCATCTAATTAGAATCAAATAATATCTAGCTTTCTCAGATTGACTTCTTTCTTCTTAGTAATATGTGTTTAAGGTTCCTCCGTATCTTTCACGGCTTGATGGCTCATTTCTTTTTAGTGCTGAATAATATTCCATTGTATGGCTGCACCAGAGTTTACTTATCCATTCACCTATTGAAGGACACCTTTGTTTCTTCCATGTTTTGGCAATTATGAACAAAGCTGCAATAAGTATGCATATGCAGGTTTTTGTGCAGAGAGAAGTTTTCAACACTTTTCAGTAAATACCCAGGAGCATGATTGCTAGATTGTTCGGTTAAAGTATGTTTAGTTTTATGGAAACTGTCAAACTGTCTTGCAAAGTTGCTGTACTATTTTGCATTCCAAAAAATATTGAATGAGTGTTTTTATTTCTCCACATCCTCATGCCAACGTACACATGCCAATAATATTGTCAGAGTTTGGGATTTGGACCATTATTATAGGTATGTAGTATAATTGCATCATTGTTTAAATGTTCAATCTTTAATGATATATGATGTATATCTTCTCTGGGGAGGTTCCTGTTAAGGTCTTTGCCTTTTTTTCAATTGGGTTGTTTGATTTTTATTGTTGAGTTTCAAGGGTTCTTTGTATAACTTATGTAACAGTTCCTTATCAGATAATGTCTTTTGCAAATTTTTTTTTTCTATTGTGTGGTGTATCTTCTCATTCTCTTGATCATCTAGTATAGTTTTAATCTCATATATAGTAATTTTTACCTCCTGAAGTTTGATTTGGTTTTTGTTTGATTTGGTTTTTGAATTTTTTTAAATATTTTAAGTCTCTACTTATTGTGCCCAATCTTTCCTCTAGCTTCTTAAACATACAGAAGACAATTACAATTGCTGTTTTGATGTCTCCTTCCACTAATTCTATCATCACTGTGATAGAATCGATCTATTTTGATGTAATAATTTTTCTAATTTTCATTATGTGTCACATTTTTCTGCTTTTTTCATGCTTGGTAATTTTATTTGATGCCATGCTTTGTAAATGTTGCCTTGTGGGGTGTTTGATATGTTTATTTAACTATAAATATTTGGAGCTTTGTTTAGAGATTCACTTAAATTAAATGAAAACAGTCTGATTTGGGGGGTCTAGAATTAATTTTGCACTACTATTTAAGGAAGGTCCTTCTGAGTACCCATTACTCCATGAATTATGGAGTTTTCCACTTTGGTGCAGAACAGATCATCCCTGACTCTCACTGAGTTATAGGAAATACTTCATCTAATTTTGAGGCTATTTGTTTCACTGGATAAATATCTTCCTACATGCATGAGCTGATCAGTTTTCAGCTGAAGACTGGAGAGGGCATCCTTTACAGATCTTCAAAAATTTGCTCTCTCTGAATCTCTTCTCTGATACTCTGCTGTGAACTCTACCTTCTTACCTCTCTGGGCTCCCAGCTCCGTGTCCTTTGGTGAGAGAAATTGGAGCTCCACCTGGGGCTCCCCTACCTGCACTGTAGCCTGGAAAGTCTCCAGACAATAACAAGGTCATTTATTAGGCTCACTTCACTTGTTTCCCTGTCTCTCAAAGGCTACTATCCTTTATTACAGGATAGTCAATAATTTTTTTTAAGATTTTATTTATTTGAGACAGAGTGAGTGAGAGGGAGGGCATGAGCAGGGACAGAGTCAGAAGCAGAGGGAGAAGGAGAAGCAGACTCCCCACTGAGCGGGGTGCCTGACATGGGGCTCCATCCCAGGACCCTGTGATCATGACCCGAGCCAAAGACAAACACTTAACCAATGAGCCACCCAGGTTCCCCAGGATAGTCAATGCTATAGAAACTATTGTTTTATTTATTGTGCCCGGTTTTTGTTGTTTCAGGTAAGAAGGTAAATCTAGGCACTGCTACTTTCCATTTGGGCCAGGACTGTTCGAGACCCAGCAACAAATCATTAGATCTTCACTAAAGTATTACAAGGTAAAAGAAAGGAAAACATTCGGACTTACAGACTAAAGTATGGTTTCCTTCAGTGGATTCCCCATCTGGTCCACGGATACCACACACACTTGCCTCCACTATGTCAGTGAAAGTTCAGCTTCCTCCCATCATAGCTTCTTTCTTCTCACTGTGCATTAAAAGGCTACACCAGCTTGTTGATAATTTTTGAACTTTTACAGCTGTGAGTCATTAGTCTCTGAATCTCCCAAATTCCAGGGGACATATGTCGATTTCTCTCAGAGCTTTCCTTGAGTTCCCCTGCACCCACCATAAAGACTCTGACAACTCTCTAAAAATATATTCTGTGCCAATCTCCAAACTTTTAATGAATTAATAGCCTTATTTCATAAAAGCTGGAGATAATTGATAAACTAGGAATCATAAACAATCTTCCAAAGTCTTAGCATTATCTTGCAGAGTTCTTCTGGTAATTACCGTTCTCAGCTTTTTGAAGCCAAACAACTAGATAGCAGGAAACTGTTAGTTACGCTGTTAGCTTAGTTAAACTGTTTCGTATATAATATTTCGTACATTGGGCATTTGTTAGTATGTAATCAAAGCACATAGAAATACGTCCTGGCAAGTAATGAGCTTTCAATAAATGTTTGTTGAACAAATAAATGCACAATCTTTGGGGTCACCCAGGTTTGCTAGAATATTATTAACTCTTACAGTATACAAACATTAAAACACTCATTGAAAGGAGTAAAAAATCATCAAAGATGAAGAAAATCTTAAAAGCAACCAAAACAAATGACATGGCTTTTCCTGTATAGCTGACTTCACATCAGTACTAATAGATTCTCAAAGACAATAGAACACTATCTCCAAACTGGCAAGAAAAATAAAGTTGCTTTCAACCTGAAATTCTGTACTCAGTTAGGCTGTCATGCAAGGGTGAAAAGCAAAGTAAAAAATATTTTCTGACTATCAAAAAAAAAAAAAAGATAATCTATGCAATACAAACTCCAAGTAAAAGAACTTTTAAAAAGATCTATGTCATTTAATAGGAAATAAAATGGAACCAGAAGAAAGCAGAGGGAAACAAAAAGTGTGAATAAAGAATTTTTAAAAATATGTTGAAAGAATTTAAATGAGGATTGACTGTTCACAATATACCAATAAGGTGATTTGTTATGTTTAAAACTAAGATGAAACTAAAAAAATAATTCTTGTGACAAAAAATAAATAAAATTTAAAAAGAAAAAAAACTAAGATGAAACTAAAATAGAAGCCATAACATGGGAAATGAAGATAAATCAGAGTGAAAATACTCCAAAGCTCATGTACCAATGTACAAAAAAATAGCACTAGATTTTTAGGGAAAGGAGTTTAAGGATTTAAGGGTAACCACCAAAAGAATAGAAACAAGTTATATAACTTCAAGAAGAAGTCAGAAAAAAAGGAAAACAAGGAAGTTTAGAACTAAAAAATAAGAAAGGGGGCGCCTGGGTGGCTCCGTCAGTTAAGCAGCCAACTCTTGATTTCGGCTCAGGTCATTATCTCCAGATCCTGGGATGGAGCCCTGCCTGGAGCTCCGTACTCAGTGTGGAGTCTGCTTGAGAATTCTCTCTCCCTCTCCCTCTGTTCCTCCCCCTGCTCACTCTCATAAGAGCTCGCTTTCTCTCTCTTAAATAAATAAATCTTTAAAAAAAAAGAAGAAAAAAAATAAGATGTTAGAATTAAGTCCAAAGAGGGTTGGGAGAAAGAAAATCTTCAGTCTCTGAGATCCAGGAAATAGCCTGACAATTACAAGTAGGTCTCAGAGTTCTGTGAAGTAGGCCTATCTCTTAAAGCTAGCCCATGAGCTTCTCCTGTGGGATGTAAGTAATCTACCAGAACACTGACTTCAGACAAAGTCGCTATCACAATTAAGTGAGATCACAATTACGTGAGACCAAACAAGACCACTTTACAATACTGTCTAAACCTAGTCACTGTCGCTGTGCAATCCACGATATGCCAGACACTCCCTCTCCTGGCTAATGTGAGTGAATACTACTTTTTTTTTTTTTGTAATAATCACGCTTTTGTCCGACTCTAGCCTGCCATCCTATAGCTCAGATTTGTTAAGACACTCAATTAGAGAATTGTGCCCATTTTCTGATAGCACTTACTCCAGAATAAACCTTTTTTCCTAAACCACCCCCCAAATCACCCCCTCCCAAAGCCCAAATCTCATAAGATTTCCTTTATAACACCTTCTTACTGAGGCATCTCATTGTTCTTTTCAGTGTCCTATTATAGGAGTTATAAACCCAACATTCACTTATGTGTGTGGTGCTGGGGTCTCTGGCTCGAGAGCACTGACACCTGGAATCATAATAAAATTAAAATGATATTTTAGTTCACTCTTCTCACTAATCTCTTCCTAGATGTATTTTAAAATAACTCTGCCAATAGTCCCTGAACCCTCACACCCCCTAAAAGAATCCCACTGGAACTTTTCATTTTCTTAAAAGTACAGAGTAGTGTCGTGAGAACTATTTTCCAGGATTGAATTTTTCCTTTCAGAAACATGATGTATCTCTCCATTTATATACATCGTGGTTTATGGCTTTTTTGTAGTTTTATTCATAGAGATATTACATATGACTTGTCAAATTTATTTCTAAATAATATATAAAAGATATTCCTTAATATCTCTGTAATAATATTTTACATAGATATTTATGTATATGTGTCTCCATATATGCACTTATGTAATTCTTTATATAGTTTCTATACATGCCTTCCCAAATTTATTCATATATATTTATATTTTTGTGATTTTATATATTGCTATTATATATTACTATTATATTTGTGTTTTTTATCCATTTTTTACTTTAAATTCTCTGGCATATTTTCTTGATCCCCTTCTAGAATTTAGAGTACAATGACTGTCTAATTTATTTTTAATAAGCATTTCACAATATAGATTTTTCTCTGAAGATAGATTTGACCATATGCTATAAATTATCATACAGATATAACGCTCTTCTTGTCTTTTATTCTTAAGTGAGGTTGCAACTATCATATTTTATTTTAGCTATTGAGGAGAGTTGATTTTTTTTCCAGGTCAAAAAGCATCATCTTTTTAACTTTTTGTAATCAATTTCTATGTTTAGATCATGATGGTGATGGAATCTTACCTAATAATTGACATTTCCCTATTTTCCTCAGTCATCTTCATTTTAAATAATTTTCCATTAGTATTTAAAAGGCAATGTATTTTCCAGAGGATGGCCTGAGCTGAGATCGAGTCAGTTGCTTAACTGATCGGGCCATCCAGGCGCTCCTGCATGTATATTCTTAATACACATTCTTATTATATATACATCTTTACCAATAACCTTTTCCATATACACCAAGCTCCAAAGTACAAGGACTATATTTGTTCTTTTCACTTTTGTGTCATGAGGGCTTGGCCAATGCCAGGCATACTCCAGAAATATTTGTAATTCAATGAATTAGTAATTATTGTCATGTATTCCTTTTCCCTAAATGATCTCTCCAGACTGAAAGATGGGCAAAAAATCTTCCACTACTATGATTATGTCAAAAGGTCCTTGCATGTTTAAAAGCACTCAATGGGTATATTTATATTCTATACTATTTGATGTTTCGCGGTTTGTAACTGTTATATCTTCATTGTGGAATTTTCCATCAAAATTAAATCATCATTTTTGGCTACTTATTTCTTGTGGAACTGATTTCTATTTTGATGCAGGTGGTAGCTCTGGCCTTCTTTTCCTTGATATTGTCTGATAAATCTTTGTTCCAATTGTTAACTTACTAAAATTCTCTTATAGTTGTGCTGCTAAGATTTGTGCTAAAAGATTTGTGTTTTGGTTGTTTTAACTAATATGAGCCTTTGGCCTCTAAGAGATGACATGTCATAAATATTTCTTACACTTTTAGCTCTTACGCTTTTTGTTTTCTTTACTATTTG
The DNA here is from genome assembly GCF_003265705.2 of Callorhinus ursinus. Taxonomy (NCBI): domain Eukaryota; kingdom Metazoa; phylum Chordata; class Mammalia; order Carnivora; family Otariidae; genus Callorhinus; species Callorhinus ursinus. The sequence goes on along the minus strand of NW_027397079.1, from coordinate 33,288,504 downwards.
GTGTTTTACCAATGTCTTTTGCTTGCTTTTTTTTTTTTGTACTTCCCTGATAAGTTAAGAAATATACATTGTATTTTAATAGTATATACTCTCAAATATTTATAATCATAAGCTTTCTCAATACACCAGTGTAACAAAAGAAATAATGTACTGCTTTCCACCAACACAATATTAGGAAAATAGAGCACTTCTACTCTCTCCACACGCTCTCCACCAATCCCCGACACACTCCTATGAAAGAAAAATCTGAGACTCTCAAACTGGAATATAGGTACTCAATGTCATTTACTTTAATGGCTTCCTTATCAAAAATTTTTCCTGATATTTTAATTTTGATTTTGTTCATAGTTACAATAATTTGTCAGTCTTACTTTTCTGTTTAACTAGTTTCAAGGTTTATTTCTAGCTTTTATACCACAATGTTCCCATTCTTGGGTTCTTTGGTTTCATTTTTCTCTAAGTTATCCAGAAGACCTGCTTAAATATTTTTCTCCCCAGGAAAATAAATCTATGAAAGTAGTGAACTTTTTGCTCATGTTCAAACAACAATTCTTACTGTTGCCTTCAGGTGAATTCTAACTGATTTTCCTTCTGATCAGGTCTGTGTGAGAGAAGACTGAGGTCGGGGTATTTACATGTTCCTTTGTATTTACTTTTAATTCTCATTCTTGTATGCATGCAGAATTTTCATTTCTTTTGTCTGGATAGAAGGTGGATTTGGTCTCAGACAAAGCAATCCAATAGAACTTTCTGTGGTGATAAAAATGTCCTATATCTCTGCTGCCCAATACAGTAGCAATCAGCCACATGTGGCTACGGAGCATTTGAAATGTAGCTGCTGCAAATTAATTTTATTACATTTTAATTAATTACATGTATATAATTGCATGAGCATGGAAGTGATTACCACATTCGATTGTACTGTTCTGGAATGTTCCAGGATCATGAGGGAGAAGGGGAGGGGAGTCCAATTCTATATAACTTCTCACCTTGTTTTTATCTTCCCAATTAACTCTGCCCTCCTTGAAGAAACTGGATTTTCCTCAGATTTCTTTGGCTAGAGCGCAGATCTGGAATCGTGCTTCTGGATACTTTTCCTTCCAGTATTCTTTGCTCCGTTTCCTTGGACCACCACCAGAATTCCCACTTTGGTGCCCCTTGCTTCTCTATTTTCCTCCCTAGCTGTCTTTTCCTCAGACTGCAAGACTAGAGCTTTTTTTCCACCAGCACTGTATTTAACTGGTGCATAAGAGCATTTGTGAAGGACAAGAACTTGGATTTTGCTTCACCCAAGAGTTCTATTTGATGGAGGGCTTGTCAGTTTCTTAAGATAGAGAGAATCTTCCTCCTCGTTCAACGGTTTATTTTCAAGTCTCCTTACTCTGCCTTTGTGGTATTTAAGCCCCAACGGTTGCCTTTTCTGTTTGTAATGCAAGTGTCTGATTTAAGCTTTCTGAGTGCTGCAGAGGCATCCACTTCAAGGGTATCACCAATAAATATATTGCTAGCCACAGACTGAATGAAGAGCCAGGCCTCCTTCCCCCACTGAGGATCAGCCTTCATTTTACTGATCTTGGCTGATTTTGATAACTGACCATTTGAGCCACTTGTTTTTTGTTTTTTTTCTTTGTTTTTTTCTCTTTTCCCCTGGCTTTAAATTCCTGCTCATATGTTTTACATTCGCCAAGGGAGTGAGCCCTTGAAACCCTAGACCCCCATCCCAGACCCCATACAAGCAGAACCCCAGGCTCTCGCTTTCTGCCAGAGACCTCGCTGTGTGCCCCTGACGGGCCTTGTATGCTCCGGGGTTGGTAAGTAATAAACCCTTTTTTCCTTTCAAGTTTCCTAATGGTTATTGCTGAAGGGCATCATGCAATCATAAGAACCACAAGGGTTGGTCCGGTACTAACATTGGTTTAGTTAGGGAAGCTGTCAGTGGGAAGCTCCCCAGGGCCCAGGAGAGCACCCCCAGGCCTTTCTAGCCCATAGCATTTGATCAAGAGGCAGAGACCAGCATAAAACAGCCTTCTTGTGCTTTTCATCCTTCTCCAAAAGGCTGAACTGTCAGACTGCTACAACTCACTTCCAGGCTTTGACTGTTTTGTTTCCTGGGGCTTTGTTCTGCCAGCTTGGGTGTCTCTCCACACCACTTCCTAATTTTGGCTACTTCGGCATATGTTGCCATTTCTCTTGTTCCTTTTGTAGCTACTTTCCTGCTTCTAGTGCATTCACAGCCAAATCAGCACTTTCCCCCAAGTGTCTTTTTTTTTTTTTCCTCCAAAATAGAGGCAGCTCATCTGGACTGGGAAGTACTGGAAGGTACTGGCATATTTTCCTTGAAGTGGACTCCAGGCCTCATATTCACTTTGGGTCAGGAGTGGGAGTGGTGCCTTTATGGAGAAGTCTAAAATTGTCTAGAGTAACCATCATATGCATTCCATGATACCTTTCCATCCACAACACTGTACTTCCTTTGCCCCTCTGGTCTTCCTCTGAATGGAGCCTGCTACCAAGTGTCCTTGTATCAAGGTCAATGGTGATTTCAAGCCCTTTCCAGTTTTGGCTGCCCAGCTCACGGAAGCAACTGGAGCTAAGTAATTGATCTAGAACCCAGAGTGGGCCTTTGCATCATGAGGAGCGCAGTACCTGTCTCTGAAGCTCTCACTGGGCCTGCAAGTTGGGAGCATCAGTACTGTCGTCTGTGGCATCACAGGTGCTGCAGGTTTTGTTTTATCAGAATTCCCATTTCCGTCTCGGCCCTAAGATGATCTTCTCCCAATTATACCTGAGCTTGCTAACAACTCAAAATTGCCAGCTACCTTTCCACTCTGAGGCTCAGTCGCTGAGCATGGAATCTAGGTCCTCAACCTCGCTGGGACTAAAACCATGAGGCCTCTCTGGATTCCTTGTCCATGAGGCCAGTGAGCTCCTCTGGAGTCTGTCATTGCCTCCTGGGGCAAGTGTTCCTCATGGAGTCCAGGGTTGGCTTAAGCTAAACCCAGCAACCCAGAGACTGGAAGACGTGGTGGTGGGCAGGGCTCAGGTTAGCTCTGCCCCTGGCTGATTGGTTTGCAAACCGAGGTGGTGGGTGGAAAGGAGGAACTTGTAAATGCCAGAAAATCTTTCAGAGTCAGGTCTTCCCCTTCCTTCTCTTTCTCCTGCTTGGCCTTCCTCTTTTGTTTTCCCCTCCCCTTCCCATTTCCTGGGGCCTCTAAGTTGGTAGATGGAAAGAGAATGAAATGAAGGTGAATGAAAGGGTGTGGCGTAGCAGGTGAGTTTGTCCGGGAGAGGAAACCTGATGGGGGTGGCGGGGTTGGGGGGGAAGCTCATTGTTTTCCAGTTCGGTGCTTTTACAAGGTATGTGTACCTATGCATCTTGTTTTGTTAACTCTGCTTGCTAGCTCTCTTGATTTTTGGTTTTAGGTCTCTCAAACTCGGGAAAATTTACTTTATGACTTTATTTCTTCTTGTTTCTATATTCTGGTGTCTTCCTAGGGGACAGCAGTTATCTGTGTCTCGGATCTCCAGTCTCTCTGTCTTCCATAGGTATATTATCTCTTACTATTTCCTTTCTTTCCACATTTTGAAGGATATTTGCAGTATATCTTCCACAAGTCAGTATAGCCCAGCGTTGATTCTGCTCCTTACTGCAATTAATACCGATTTAATTATCCTATTGTATTTTTACTTACAGTGTAGTGTTGCTTTCTCATTCAGCTCTCTGTTTCCTGTGCTTCTCAACCAGCATCTTGTACATTTCAGTTTTCTGCTACTGCTTTTTGTCAGCTTTCACATCTGATTTTGGAGTCTGTTTCTGTGAATTTTCTTGAGCACATAAACCACGTACTTTATGAAATTTCCTTCTCTATCTAATTGTAAATAATTTTCAGAAGTACTTTTTTTCCTTCTGCAGCTTAAATTCTCATTTACATGGCAGATTTCTTTTATGGGCTCGATCTTCTTTGCTTTTTCCTTCCTTCCTTCATTGCTTCCTTTTTTTTTTTTTTCAGGAAAGAGAAATCCATGCACTTAAGCAAGGGGGTAAAATTTGTTGGTTCTCACTGTTGATTGCTTTCTGCCTTCTCTTAAAAGGTCTTTTATTTTTAAGACTTTATTTGTTTATTTGAGAGAGCGCAAGCAGGAGGAGAGGGAGAAGCAGACTCCCCGCTGAGCAGGAACCCCCGACTTGGGGCTCCATCCCAGAACCCAGGATCATGACCCAAGCTGAAGGCAGCCGTTTAATCAACTGAGCCACCCAGGCTCCCCGCTTTCTGCCTTCTCTTAGATGACAAGCAGGAAAGCTAAATAAGGTGCACAGACCCAAACCTATTTCTCATGGTTATGTAGCCTTTAATTTAGAATGGCTGGCCTGAAGAGTCTTTTCTATTTGATTCAATTACCTTCCTACTGGGGGCAACCTAAACCTGTATAATCTAAAGCAATCTGTGCTTCTTTACTGATCAAAAACGATAAATGAAAAAAACATAGTTCTACGAGCGCCTGAGTGGATCAGTCGTTAAGTGTCTGCCTTGAGCTCAGGTCATGATCCCAGGGTCCTAGAATTGAGCCCCACATCAGGCTCCCTGCTCCTTAGGGATCCTGCTTCCCCCTCTCCCTCTGCCTGCTGCTCCCCCTGCTTGCGTGCTCGCACTCTCTCTCTCTTTCTCAAATAAATAAAATCTTTAAAAACAAAACAAACAAACAAAAACATAGTTCTCTTTCAGCCCTTTGCCTTAAAAACTTGAGGTCTAACTTGTGAAGTTTCCTGTGCTTTCCATTACCATCATCAGTTATATTTCATGTTGGAAAATGTTTGGTAAAATCATGTCCAATGAAGGAAAATGGGAGTGCTGAACCAGCCCTGCTCAATAGAAATTGGCTTTCTTCCCTCTGAAAATGAAGACCTCTCTCCTCTGAGGTATGTGCATACAGGGATTTGATGGATTGAACACTTTCTCATCTTTTTCTCCATGTGACTTGTCATTCTGCCTCAGGACTTCATCTGAGCTGTGGTACATGGGCATTCCTCATTACATCTGCATTTTCTTACAGTCTAAGACCCAGACTGTTCTGCACTATTAAAAACATGCATACTTTGCTGTTTTCTTAATGAAAAGATGAGATTGGACGAGAGGCAAATTCTTAACTTTGCCACACATAGTAGTCTAAGAGGCTTGGTCAAGCAAATGCATATATTTGTACAGATTCTCATCGCCCTGGTAATATGCCTCTCCCTTTAAAGAGAAATAGGCACATATTCACAATCATTAGTGATAATTGAGAGTTGCCTTAGCAGAGGATATACAAGAGGGGCTCATTGTTCAACTAAAGCTCTAGTTCCCTGGCTGATTCATGTCATTTCACATCCCTTTCACCTCCCTGGTATTTCCCATGCCTGTCTGTACCAGCAATCATTCAACTCATTCATTTGTTCAACAAACATTATTTACCAGGCTCTGTGTTAGGCACTGGAGATATAATTATGACTTACACAAATACAGTCCTTGCTCTTCTAAAATGTTTGGTCTGATGAGAAGAAAGCCAACAAACAAGTAAATGAACAAATGAAGAAATATTTATAAAAGTTATGTTACTCGCTATGAAGAGAGTAAATTGTGAGTGGTTGTAGAGAATGCAGAGGGGAATACTTTAAATAAGGTGGCTGGAGACTTCTCTAAGTTGAGAAGCATGAGAAGCCAGTTTTGTGAAGTAGTGTGAGAATGACAATCTGTGTCCCAGGCAGAACTGCAAGTGGGAAAGCCTTGAGGCAGAAATCAGGAGAGTGATTCGAGGATAGTGGGAATGGAGCCATAACCTGAGATTTGGAGAGGTGGGCATAAGATAAAACATACAGATTTTCAAGGTAAGGAATATGGGCCAAATTCTAAATACTGTGGGAAACCACTGAATGATTTTAAAATAGAGAGTGACATGACATTTTTAACAGGGAGTAATGTGATATGTTTCAAAAACATGATTCTGGAGTGGGGAATGGAGAAGATATAGAGCAAGAGTGAAAGCAAGAAGACCATTTAGATGATGACCGTATCTGCACCAGAAGTGGACACACTGGAAATAAATCATACAGGTAGAATCAGCAGGGTTTCCCACTCATTTAGATGAAGGGTGTAAAGGACTGGAGCAACAAAAGATGCCTTTAGTGTTCTTGCTTGAGCAGTGGAACAGATGACAATCCCTTTTCTAAGATGTGAACGAAACAAATTGATAGGGAAAAGAGAAATCAAGAGTTCACATTTGGACAGGATACTTTTGGGAAGTTTTTAATTTGGGAGTCCTAAGCATAGACATAGAATTCAAAATCATATGAATGAAATGAAGAGGTTAACACCTAAGGAGAGAGAGTAGGTATGAAAGTCTGTAGCAACACCAACACTTTGAATTTGTGTAGAAGAGGAGCCATCAGAGGAGATGAAACAGGAGAGAACAGGGAGGTAAAAAAAAAGAAAAGAAAAGAAAAAAAAGGAAAGGAAAGAAAGAAAACTAGTGAAGTATAGTTAGATGAAAGCCAAAAGAGGAAAGTTTTCAGGAAAGAGGAGTAGTCATGTGTGTTGGAACTGCTAAGAGGTTGAGGAAGGTGACATGTCTTCAGATTTTGAAATCGGGGGCACCTGGGTGGCTCAGTTAGTTGAGCGTCTGGCTTTTGATTTTTGCTCAGGTCATGATCTCAGGGTCCTGGGATCGAGCCCCACTTCGGGCTCTGCACTCAGCAGAAGTCTACTTCCCCCCCCGGCCCCTCCCCCCACTCGTGCACACTCTCTCTCTCAAATAAATAAATAAATCTTTTAAAAAAAATTTGAGGGCACCTGGGTGGCTCAGTTGGTTAAGCGACTGCCTTCAGCTCAGGTCATGATCCTGGAGTCCCAGGATCGAGTCCCACATCGGGCTCCCTGCTCAGCAGGGAGTCTGCTTCTCCCTCTGACCCTCCCACCTCTGTGCTCTCTCTCATTCTCTCTCTCATATAAATAAATAAAATATTTAAAAATTTTGAAATCACAAAGGTCATTAGCCATCTTGACAAATGCAACTCCGAATGGTGGGAGTTGAAGGAGGAGGAGAGGGACCTGAGGAAAAAAAGCATCAAATTAAAAATTAATGTAAAATAAAGGGGGATAAAATAGTGAATTGCACTCAGGCAAGTGGAGATAGCATGCGTGGATAACTGTTACAAGATCTTTGTCTCGGGGCGCCTGGGTGGCTCAGTTGGTTGGGCGACTGCCTTCGGCTCGGCTCATGATCCTGGAGTCCCAGGACCGAGTCCCACATTGGGCTCCCTGCTCAGCAGGGAGTCTGCTTCTCCCTCTGACCTTCCCCCCTCTCATGTGCTCTCTCTCTCTCATTCTCTCTCTCAAATAAATAAATAAAATCTTTAAAAAAAATATCTTTGTCTCTGAAGGGGGCAAAAATTAGGGTAAAATCTCAAGGATGGCATACCAAAGAAGGTTTTTAAAAGATGGGAGATTCTAGAGCATGTTTATCCACTGATCATAATGATCTTGTAGAGGGGAAAGAGACCAGTGATGAAAATCTAGAAGAACCGATCTGTCAGAGTAGTATCCCTGGGAAGTTGAGGAAGAATGGTATCAAGAATACACTTGAAGAACAGGGTTTGGATAACAGAAGAGAAACTTGAGCTTTGTAGTAGGAAGAATGAAGAAGAAGACTGGATGCAGGTAAGTCTATAGTCTTCTGGAATGATTCCAGATTTTACCAACCCTTCCTTGCTAAGAAGAGCAAACTGGTCCTAATTCTGCACTGCAAAAATCAGATAACAAAATCAAAGACTCCACCATCTGATCAGCAAAGCCCTAGATTCTAACTTCTCTAGCTGTTCTCTGGAGGTCAGATGCCAGATTTTGGATAAAAATGCAGCAGGAGTGGTAAAAGGTAAATTCTGTTCAGCATCTGGAATAGCTTTGCTTGCATTTACTCACATATCATATACTTGCTGCTATGAATCTTTTTGTATCAGTGTTTAAAAACTCATTTTGTTTTAGTCATAAGAATTTTTAGGTTGTCACTTTTGTTCTAAGAGTCTAAATATAAGGAAGCATGCACAAAGACTGGGAGAGGAATGCAATATGTCCTTTAACTACAGAACCTCTGCACCAAAATGCTGAAGAACAAGACAACAGCATAGCTTAGAAGCCATTTTCTGGTATACTTCTTAAAAAAATGTTTATTGCATTATCTTCAGTGCAATGCCCTGGGATTTTGAGCCACGACAGGTCTGGCTAGCTGACACTGACATCTTCTCTTGTAAGATACATCTGACAACCCACACCTCACTAGTCATCCAGCTTATGGTAATATTTATGGACACCTTTGAACTCAATCACACAGCAAGTAAAACCTACAGAAGAAGGAAAAACAGTGACAACAGTTAAATAACACCTGTCTTATTTTTCCACTTTTCTTAGGCATGAAGTCAAGGGTTAAACGCACACATTAAAAAGGGAAAAATGCCTGCTATTCGGGACCATGCAAACTGTGGTTCTGTTAAAGGAAGATTTCAAAAACATTCCATAGTAAAGGATTTTCTCTTCCCAAAATGAAGCAGCATTTAAGGTTTCCACCTACATATGTCAATTCAATTATAAAACAGATTTTATAAATCAGAAGCAATAATGGGGTGCTGGGTGAGTGGGTGGGTGTGTGTGTGCATGTGTGTGTAATTTTTAAATATTCAGTGTGCAGATTTTGCACTCCAGAGAATTAATCAAACTGTCAGGCCCAAGACCAAAAACTGAAAAGCACACACAGTGGTATGTCATGGTAACTTAGCAACCAGAGCTGAAGAGGTTAAGACAGAAATTGCTGTCATTTTCTTACATTTAAGAATTTCTACCTTATACTCTCCCTGCTCCCCATTTCCCAAATACACATTCTGATTCCTCCAGGTGGTAGTTCACTGAATCAAATCTTTTATATATTTTAATGATCTTGTGTTTGACAATTTCTATTTGTGGAGGATAAAAGGAATCACCTACTGAGTATGGAATTTCAGAGCATCTGTGGATAGTTCATTGATCAAGACTCTAAGTCTTTTGTGCATAACACAGGTGTTACCAACTCGACACAATTTCCCATCAGAATGTGAAACATACATATATAATGAGCAATTCCTATACAGAAGCATAGCGTTGGAGGGACATAACCAGTTCCATGACAGGTCCGTTCTGCTACTAAATGACAGTCACCTCTCTCAGGATGACAGGTGTGCAGCAGCCCTGAAAGGCACCACGACAGGGCCTTCGTATGGTCGGTCCTCTAGGTCAAGGAAATTCAGCTTAACATATAGAAAAGAATTCTGTACCTTGAGGCTTGAGTATAGAGCAACAATGAAGTATTTACAAACAAAATGTAGAGGGGGACATTATTAGGGTACTTAAAATGCTGAATATTTAACAGTTTTCACAATACCACTATTGGCCTTAGATTAGAGAGAAGACTGAGGGATTACTCATCTCCTTCCTCCCGATCTCATCAGTGTTGGCCTGTCATATTGAACGCTCTTTATACCAGGCTCTTGCATTGATGAAAAGAGGTTTATTTGAGGGCAAACAATGAGCAAAGGTGAAGTAGAGTGACTGCATAATCCTCCTCCTCCATGCTGACCCCTGGACAGATTGCTGAAAAGGTCAGGCGTTTCCTTTAAGGTACACCTGGCTTGGGGGTGGATGGAAAATAGTAATCCCTCTCAACTCTAGCATGATTATGCTAGATTTTTGGTGCAACTTTTACAAAGAAAAGGTCAGAATCTCAAGATACTGTGTGGGAAAAAAAGAATGTGATGATGCCAACCATAATCGTTCCATTTTATGATTTGAGGTTCCATTCTCCTCAACCCTGTCCGTTCAAAATATTTTTACCCGCCTCACTGGCCCATCTTTTCCAAAATTGTCGATCTCAGAAGCAGGATTTGAATGTTCATTGTTTATTTAGTCTCCAGATGAGCAGGAATTTAACTGTCAGTTCATTGTTTTATCTTAATTAAGAAGACACAGTTAAAGAACTCTAGAAATAAAAATATTCTGGGGCCAGGATTTACTGGAAACAATCAGGCTGTTAGGACTTTTTTTTTTTTTGCTGTTGTTTTTATTAAATCAGAGTTTTTGCAGTTCATAAAGACGTTAATCATTTTCAATTTTTTTCCTCATTTCCTATGTGAGATGGTCTAAGAGACTTATGGGAGCCATATAAATAGGCAGAGATAGGTGGATATAAATAAAAGGAAGCAAAAAAGAAAAGCTATGTGGCTTCTTTCTTGTCTCTTCCTACACTGATCTGTGTATGTATGTATGTACATATATACACATATATATATACATATATATATATATTTTTTTTTTTTTTTTGCAGTAAGAGTATATACTTTCTGGGCCTCAAAAGTTGCTGGTTACAGATACTTCAGCTTGTGTCTCAAGTCCGAGGATCATCACCCTAGATGTAGCTACCCTCACATAAGATAGTTTTGCCCCTTTTTCTAGCATTGATGAGGCTATGGCATGATGTCCTTCCTCTCCTTGTGCTCATTACCCATTCATTCATTTATGGGTATTAACTGAGTTCCTGTGGGGTCAGGTTCCACAGTCTCAGAAGGAAATAGGTCATTTTCCTTCCCTTTAGAGCTGAAAATAGATATACTTCAAGTTAAGGCATTCCACATCAGCCCCGAGGCTATGCTGTCTCTGAACTCTGCTCCCATAGGAGCGCCACTCTTGATCAAAGGGCAGCCTGGTCATTTGCTTGTCCTCTGAATCAGTGATGCTCAAAGAGATGTATATACACCTCCTGAGCTATGGAAGATAACCTCCTGGAGTATAGGAAGAAACTATTAGAACTTTCTTTAATATCTTTTTTAAATTTGGAGAAAGGAAAGAAATTATGGAATCATATTAACTCATTCTCATTTTTTTTCTTACTTTTGGAATCACACGTCATACATAACATACAAAGTGACCAGAAGAAAGAGGAGGGGTCTGCCGCATGGATGGTTAAACGGTGGCATCCTCATTTGCTTTTCGATTGTTGTAATACTGGGCAGCATTTTCCCACTTAAGCGGGTCTATAAATTGTACTGTTTAGTTCTACTAAACTAACCCTCAAAAATGTACAACTGCCTTAATATATTCCTGAATAAAAACACTGCTGATTAAAGATGATAATGTAGGGACAGATGAACACCAAAAATTGATGACGTTGACAATCTAACTTTCCTGAATATTCTTTTTGCAAATCTTACAAGGAAAAAAAATGCAATGTTAATGAGGGCTCACACGAAGTTCCCAGAATTTTTAGAAATTAAGAAAACCATTTAAAACATGGATTTTTATCCAATCAATAGATGTCACTTGGCTATGTTTCCTAATGGACTCTGGTATAAGTAAATTATGTTCCTTATGCTGTAAGCTAATGCCAGTAGTATATATATATGTAATTTATGAATAAACGTGTGCATTCATTGGAGTGCATGTTCAAAAAAAGTTAATCACATGCATCCATGATCAACTTTAAGCCCTCATGCTGGAGTTCCTTTTCTGGTTTAGTGACCACTGCCGGTACATTGGCTTTGTAGGCTAAGCCACCTTGACTCATCTGTCCCTTGAACCAGTATTGATCTGCTTGGCAATTTGTTCACATGTCTTCTCCTACCAGAACAGATTATGTATCAAATCCTGAGGAGAACCTTTTGATTTTAATGGGAAGAATCATTTCATTGATGTGTCATCAAATATACTGCATCCTGCTAAATTTGGAATTATCTTTTCTCTATGGCCTTTTCCTATTTCTGTCTCGAAAGGCTGTCAGCCATAGCTCTGTCTTTAAATGTGGCTGGATCATACTTTCCTTCAATAAATATTTACTGACCATCTGCTAGGCTCCCTTCTTTGCAACAGTGCTCCACGTGGTTCCTCAAACAGGTGCATTAGGCCAACTGGCATTTTCAGGGGCCCTGTACTCGTAGGGCGATCCACAAGCATGTAACACACAGGCCATGTGTCCCCGCAGAGAGGCCAGTGGTCACCCCCGGATTTCCCCTGTGGATGCCTCATTCCCAAAGCCCATTTCTGTGGTCACTAGTCTCTGAGATGGCTCGCCAGTTGTTGGTGAGCAAACCCCCAGAGCAGCTAGGTGATTCCTGAAACTGGCCTCTCAGACCCTAGGGCAAGGAGAGACTGAAGAAAAAGGCAGCCCCCCTCCAGATCAGTAAGGGACAGGTTTCATAAGTGAGGGAACTCACTTCCAAGACTTGTGTTGGGTGGCCACAAGCTGAGAGACATCTCCATAAGTGCCAGCCAAAACCATAAGTTTATGTGGAGGCCTTAATGGGTTTGAGTCACATCTACTCTCGGATGGTCTGAACAACATATTGCTCACTCAAACCTCCTTGAAAATGGCTCTGCCTGTGGGGATGGTGGGTGGAGCCTACAGTCCAAGGACGGGTAGAGGGAGGAGCCTCTGATTCCCCTGGGCCAGCTCTCAGGTCAGCCAGAGGGCACACCTGCCCCATAACTTCTTTCAACAGTCAGGCCTTCAGGATCTCACACTACTGGTATTTCGGGCCAGAAGATACGTTGTTGTGGGGTATGTCTTGAGCACTGTAGGGTGTTTATCCACTTCTCCCACTTCTGCCCATTAGATGACAGTGACAAGCCCTCCCCCGCTAAGGAAAAATGTCTCCAGACACAGCCAAATTGCTGCTGGAGGGCAGAAACACTCCCGGTTGAGAACCAACTGTTTTCAGGGCTGAAAAACAAAACAGCAGATTGTGGTGGTAGGAAATACTAGTCAGGGAGGATTTAGACAGGGCTACCTGAGAAAGCCACCCTTGAGGAGGAGGTATCTAAGCTGCCACCTGAAGACTGAGAGGAAGCCAGTCCCCTGATATGGATGGGAAGAGCTTTCTAGGAGGCTGAGATAGCAAGTGCAAGGGCCCTGAGTCTTGAGTGTGCTGGACTCTGGGGTGTGAAGTAAGGCCAGAGTCGCTACAGTACAGTGGCGAGAAGTAAATCTGGAGATGTAGGCAAAGTCAGGGTTACATGGGCCCCTGGGGCGCCTGGGTGAGTCAATGGGTTAAACATCTGCCTTTGGCTCAGGCCATGATCCCAAGATCCTGAGATCAAGCCCCGCATCGGGCTCCCTGCTCAACGAGGAGCCTGCTTCTCCCTCTCCCTCTGCCTGCCGCTCCCCCTTGCTTGTGCTTGCGCTCTCTCTCTCTCTTTCAAATAAATAAATAAAAATCTTTAAAAAAAAAAAAAAAGATCACACAGGCCCAGTACTCCATTGTGATGGTCAGTGCTGGGGAAAAGTCCTGATCTGCAGCCATTCTGTGCTCATTCTATGAATTTCAAAGAGAACTACCACATAGCCTTGCGGAGCTTTTTGGGAAATGGTAATATTGGAAGTTTTAGATTAGTTAATCTTTCTAATAATTGAAGATATTCACCTTTGGAGCCTGAGAGCGGGGGCTAGCGATGCACACACACAGGTATAGAATTCACTTTCTGGGGTGGAGGGTTGGCTTCTGCAATACAGAGTTAGAATTAGATCTGGAATATTCAGAATCCTCAGGTGTTGCATGAAATAAAAAGTTGGTGAGGAGAGAAAATTGAGATGTTATTTCTACAACTCCAGAAATGCATTTGCCAACTCTTCCAAGAAATTAGTTGAGAAATTAATCTGCTGTGTTCCAATTTGCACAATTAACTTTGTCCCACCCCAGATCTCTAAATTCACCTGCTTTTCTAGCAAAAGGTATTGGCTTGACAGCTTCAACTATTTGGACCTCAGTTTCTTTCTCTGTAAAATGTTAGGATTTCTAAGACCGATTCAATGCCAAAATGTTTTAATTCTCTGATCTTTTCTATTTTGCCCCCTCCAAGTAAATATAATTTTTTCCACATCTTTATGACTATGTAGAATAATTGGAGAAAAATTGTTCTCTTTGATCTCCCTTGTGTGGATTGTTTGGATTTGAGTTTGAGAAGATATATAGTAGCACACTCTCTTTCATAACTCAATTGCTTTATCAAAACCGAAGGTGAAACTGGCAGGTGCCTTTGGCCCGGCATCCAGCCAAAGATATATCTGGGAGCAATTTGCTGAAAAGAAGTAAGAAACTTTCTCTTCTGCCAAACTTCCTCAGGCCTGCCGCTCTTGAAAAGCTACTTCTACAGAAAAAAAAAAATCTATAAACACAGATATAAAAAGCAACAGTTGCCTCTGTTCAACTTCCCATCTCATGTGACCTGATTTTTCAATCCTCTGTGATGTCTGTACCCTTGTTTCCTAGCAAGAGCCAAAGCAAACTGCTTTCAAGAGTCTCCATCTTCTGTCTGTTTGCAAACCATACCCAGTTTGCCCATTAGGCAGACATCTGGCACGGAGACCCCAGCACAACTTCCTCGTAGAGCCTCACTTGGAGACAGGGCCAAGCTGTACTCTGTCAGAAAGCATCTGAAGATGTAGAGGTCAGGGTCGGGTGGGATAAATGAGCTGGTTTCTGACATGAGGACCAAACAGAAAACATTTTGGGACAATGGTTGGCCTGAGGCTGATACTGTTTTCTGGAGAAGAAGGGTAAAGAGTACAGTCATCTACCAACTGCCCTTGGATAAGCTGTTGCAAGGGGAAAGTGTGCATGCGTGCGTGTGTGTGTGTGAGAGAGAGAGAGAGAGAGAAAGAGAACATGAGCATGTAACTAATAACTGAAAGCTAAAGACTATCATCAAATCATTCTAACAGTAATTCCCCTACTCCTTCAGACCCTTCTTAAAGTCTTTTTAGAAGAACTATTATTTAAAAAAAGAACTATTATTTGCAAGAAAAACATAGACTGCTAATCTATTTATTATCATTTGTACCTGCCCTTTGCTGTAGTCATTTATTAAAACTTCTTCCTGACATTTTGGACAAAACCAGTGTTTTCAGAGCCAAATTAAAAATTTTTTATGAGGATGCTCCTGTACTCTGGGAAGGAAAATTCTGCAGATCTCCTTTGCATGCATGAGAAATTTAGGAAGCCTGGAGTTGCTTAAACTTACAGTAATATCCTTGGTGATTTACACACTCTAATAAAAATACTACCCGGACTAGTTTATTACTGCAGCGTAATAGGTAATCCTTAACCATAGTGGATTAAAACAACAGGCATTTACTTGGTTCACATTCCCATGGGTTGGAAATTGAAGCTGCTTTATCACGTAGTTCTTCTGGCCTTGGCAGGGCTTCCTGTGAAGTCAAGTGCTTGCCAGCCAGGCAGCACTGCTGCGAAGGTTGTCTGGCTGTTGGCTAGACGGATGGTGACAACTGGGCAACATTACTCTCATCTTCCAGGAGGCTAGCCCAGGCCTGTGTATGTGCAGTCACAAGGGTCCATGAGAGCAAGCAGAAGCCCTTACCTCAGAACTGGGGCAGTATTTATTAACCCAAAGCAACCCAAACAAGGATGAGGCTCCATTCCTCAGGTACGGAAATAGGCTCCATGGATTGAGAGAAGGAGCTGCAATGTTACCTTGAAAAGGCTGGGGATACAAAGAAGGGCCATTTTTGCCATCTATCTACCTCCCTACTCAATACGGGCACACCTCAGAGACACTGCTGGTTTGCTTCCAGACCACTGCAATAAGGTGAATATCACAATAAAGGGAGGCAAATGAATTTTTTGGTTGCCCAGTGCATATAAAACTTATGTTTACCTTATAATGTAGTCTGTTAAGTGTGCAATAGTATGAATAGCATAAATATGTATACAATATGTATAAAAAACAAACATACCTTGATTAAAAAATAAAAAAATAATAATGTATTGCTAAAAAATGCTAACCACCATTGGACCTTTCAGTGAGTTGTAATCACTGATCACAGATCACCAGGACAAAAATAATAGTAATGAAAAAGTTTGAAACATTGCAAGAATTACCAAAATGTGACAGACACAAAGTGAGCAAATGCTGTTGAAAAAAAAATAACTTCAATAAATTTGCTAAATGAACGGTTGTCACAAACCTTCAATTTATAAAAAACACATTATCGGCAAAGCACATAAAGTTCAATAATAAAACACCCATGACCATGCTAAGTGACCGACATAAATTTTCCCCAATTTTTGCAAGAACACAGTTTGTTAAATATAATTTTCCTTTTTTAAGAGTTGAAGAAACCAAGATTTGGAGAGACTAAGTAGCTTGTCCAAGATCATAAATAATAAGCAGACCAGCTTTGGACCAGGATTTGTGTGCGTGTGACCCAAAATCTTTTTTTACTCCTACTTGATATATTTCTCTGTTTTCATAGTTATCAAATTCTCTTATCCAATTCTAGCATCTTTATTCCTCTCTTTTCAAAAATCTCATTTGACTTTATTATTGCATCTATATAATTTATTAGTGTTCTTTTATTAAAAGGAAATTTGAGAGTTGCTAGATTTGGTAAAGACTGGAACTAAATATTTTAGTCTTAAATAAAAACCTAAAGGCTAATCAACACTATGGATGTATTTCATGCTGAAACATATGTCCTGGCTATGATCCAATCTTCATGAATACATTAGAGTCTAGGAGTGGGGGGACATGAGGGTCCAAGGGATGGGGATATATAGTTAGGAGGAGGAGGATAAAGAGAATGAATGTTCTAGTATGGATGTGCAATTTGGGTGGTTCTTATATCTTCATTCTCCCTTGGGAAGGTCCTCCAGAATGAGTGCCTTGCACACACGGTAGAGTGGAAAGAGCCATGTCCTGGCAATCAGAACACTTGCATCCCGAGGCCCCTTGCACGACTAACTAGTAGTCTCAGGTTAGTACATCACTTTACTTCTCTAGACCTCAGTTTCTTCATTAATAAACCAAGAATGTTACAGTCATAAGCAACCTTGGATGTAAACTACTCCAGCATTCTGATTCACTGCACAAGGACACAGGAAGGAGGGGACTTCTGGGGCTGAAATTCGGCCAGCCTTCCAAGCTGGGCTCTCCCTGCTAGAACAAACTGCTGTCTCTTCCAAATTTTTAAAAGAATCCACTTTCAATAAGAATATGAATATTCCATGTGCCTACCAAAATAGATGCCTCTTTAAATTCTCATAAATTTCTGAATGGTTAGCCTTTGTATTGCCCTTAATGGTCTCTACTCATCGTCTTCAGGAAAATGGGAGTGAGACCTGCACAAGTATTATGCTCTCCTCCTGAACCATGGATTAATATAATGATCGTTTCCTTCTAATTGAGTACAAGCACCTGGTGACAGCAGCAATGTTTCATCCTCATAAAAGCATCACCTAATGTTCACTCATTGTTAGTGACATTCTTCCCCCTTATACCTGATGTCTGAGATTAACTTCCTTTCAGAAGGAACAAGTCAAGAGAAGGTCTGAAGGGAATGTTTAGGGAAACAGGCAACTTCTGTTCTAGGCCTCAAGAAAAACACTCTTTGCCTTGGTGTCTTTTCTGGCTTCTCATCATCAAAGGTATAAGACCTTATCATTTCAAATGAAGGTCTGAGCTAGTGGATGAGAACGTGAAGGAGTCTGTTTTGGGTGATGGGTGGGGATGCTTTAGAATGGCCACACACAAAGGATCCTCAGACCTCAGATGTCCAGCCAGGCATGTCAGAGTTGGGGTTCCACACAGTGTATGGGACCAGAACATCAGCTTTTAAGAAGAATATTTATTTGCTGGATTTGTGCCCTTTGCAGATTTCACTCAGGAATCTGTGACATCAGCAGACACCTACCTATAAGCTTCACAATGTCAGATCCTGGTCAGTTTGGGGCCAAGTAACTATGCAGAATTACCTGTGTAACTCTATGAGGATAAAGTCTTAACTGCTGGGATCCCTGCTAATGGTAAATTTTGTCACATCCATGGGCTAAGCATTTCCTTTTTTAAATTTGCTTTTACTGTCGTTAGGTACTCTTTTGCTTACAGGGCGACAAACAAGTAGAATACCAATACAGCATTAATATTCTACTTCTGAGTTTTGTGGTAATTTTTTCTTTCAAAACCAAGTACTTACTTTTGAATAATAATGATAATAGTAGCTGTTACTGTGTTAGTCTACAGGGGCTACCATAACAAAATAGAATTTATTTTCTTAGAGTTCTAAAGGCTAGAAGTCTCACATCAAGGTGTCAACAGGATTGGTTTCTTTCAAGGCCTCTCTCCATGGCCTGCATATGGCTTAGTCTCTCACTGTGTCTTCACATGGTTGGTCTTTGTGAACAAGTGCCCCTGGTGTCTTCTGTTCTAATCTCTAGTCATATCGGGTCAGGGCCCACCCTAAAGATCTTATTTTAATTTTATCCTCTCTTTAAAGACGTTATCTTCAGGGGCACCTGAGTGGCTCAGTCGTTAAGCATCTGCCTTTGCCTCAGATCATGATCTCAGGGTCCTGCGATCGAGCCCCGCATCGGGCTCCCTGCTCCACAGGAAGCTTGCTTCTCCCTCTCCCACTCCCCTGCTTGTGTTCCCTCTCTCGCTATCTCTCTCTGTCAAATAAATAAATAAAATCTTAAAAATAAATAAATAAATAAAGACGTTATCTTCAAATAGAGTTACATTCCAGGATACTGAGGGCTAGGGCTCCAATATATAAGTTTTAGAAAACACAATTCCACCTATAACAGTCAACATTCTTTTTTTTCTGCCAGATAGGATTCTAATCACTTAATACAAATTAAGTCCAGGGTTTCTCAAACACAGTTCTGTTGACATTTGGACGAGCTAATTCTTTGTTAGGGTGGATAAGAGGCTGTCCTGTGCATTGCAGTATGTTTAGTATCATCCCTTGATTCTACCAGTAGATGTCAGTTGCACCTCCTCCCCTAGTTAGTGACACCCAAAAATGTCTCCAGACATTACCAAATCCTCCCTGGAGGACAAAACAGTCCCTATTAAAATCCTTTATTAAGTCTAATCTTTAGCATAATGTTGCAAGTTAGCTTTCAATATCCCAAATTTATGGAGAAAGATACTGAGGTCAAGAGAAGGTGAATGATCGGTCAAGGTCACGTGGAGACTAATTGGCAGAACCAGGATTTGAACCCTGGTTATTTTTCATGACATTAAGCTGCTCGTTAGCGGCTGCCATACACATCTTCAACCTTCAACTGTCTCTAATCTAGTTAACTCAAGCTCTGAAACATTGGTCTCACACCAATCAGTAATTAACCATTTGATGATACTTTTTAATCTCTTTGTGAAGGTCCAAACTATAAATTGCTTTCCCCAAATACAGACCTATTGGTATTGCTGATTGTCAACTTGACATCACACTAACACTGCCCTCTAAAATGGTCTTTAAAAGGGATGCCTGGCTGGCTCAGTCAGTAGAACTTGTGACTCTTAATCTCACGGTCATGAGTTCAAACCCCACAATGGGCAGAGAGCTTACTTTATTTTTTATTTTTTAAAGATTTTATTTATTTATTTGAGAGAGAGAGAATGAGAGATAGAGAGCACGAGAGGGAAGAGGGTCAGAGGGAGAAGCAGACTCCCTGCTGAGCAGGGAGCCCGATGTGGGACTCGATCCCGGGACTCCAGGATCATGACCTGAGCTGAAGGCAGTCGCCCAACCAACTGAGCCACCCAGGCGCCCCAGAGAGCTTACTTTAAAAAAATAAATAAGTACGGCTCAGTCATTAAGCGTCTGCCTTCAGCTCAAGTCATGATCCCAGGGTTGTGGGATCGAGTCCCACATCCGGCTCCTTGCTCAGTGAGGAGCCTGCTTCTCCCTCTCCCTCTGCTGCTCCCCCTGCTTGTGCTCTCTCTCTCTCTCTCTCTCTGACAAATAAATAAATAAAAATCTTTAATAAATAAATAAGTAAATACTAAAATGGTCATTAATAATTGAGAACTGGACTGTAGAATACTCTTCAAGAATAATAGATTCTAAGTCTTCACTTAACCCATCACCCCTACAACGTATGAAAGCCAATTTTAAAGAAGAAAAAGGAATCAGAGAATTTGGGATATTGGCCTTTGACTCCACAAAGAATTAGGAACAGAATTAAAAGGTTTACGTTCTGCCTTGTGAGAAATTGTTCAAATATAAAAAAGCTTGCACAGTGCACCCCTGAAAATGTGACAACTTCACAGTGATGTCCATTTTTTTCTAAAGAGCCCGTAGGCTCATCATATCTTACATGAACTTCTAATAACCTCCGGAGAGGAGAGAAAACTAAACGACTGTGCAAGTGTGTATACTCTGGTGTTCTGGGAGAGATCCCTTCCTTTCTCGCAAGAGGTAATCTTTGCTTCCCCACCATGAAGCACAAGACTTGATTAACTTTATCCTAGCATACCGATAAATGTTGTATTGGCCATAAAAACAGTCAGCTCTAGTATAAATCCAACTCTAGTATTTAATTCTTTGACCTTCCATGTCAGAGATTCCCGCAAGCAAGCTACATGCCCTGTGAAGTGTCTCCTTTTATTGTCTCTAAATTTACCGTCTGATCACTTTGTAGCTCCTATACTCATCGTGCTGTGAGACAACATTAAAAAGGACTGTCCCGGAGACCTTCATATTTTGGAACATCTTTATCTATCCTACTCTGTTCCCTCTACCCCAACTCTTCCATATGGTGATGAATCTCCTGGGGCAGATGTGATTTTTTTTTTTTTCTATACAGACTTGAAGCAAAGGAGAGAGAATCTTCACTTCAATTGAGAATGCTACCAAGCCAAATCTTCTGGGATATTGTTTCTACTTTATCCATTACTTTATTATAAATAAAATAATTTACCTTAAAAAATTTCTAATCCCCATTGTTCCTGCCACAGTTTTTAAGGGTGCTATCCAACAGAATTAACTTTAGAGGTAAATAAAAAAAAAAACCTATTCCTAGAGACTGCGAGTAAAGTCATTGTTTATTTATAGGGTTATATTTTAAAACAATATAAAAATCTTCCTATCCCTATTCCTCTCCCTCTTGAAGAGGTTTCTCCTTTTACCGTTTTGAAATTTTTTATTTCTATTTCATCACAGTTTTCTCTTTGTATTATAAATTTTACCAAGGAAAGATAAGACATACTAGTCACTCTTGCCTAGGAGCATCTGTGCCTATGATTCTTTGCCAAAGTATGTCAAAATCACTCCTGGGGATTTTCCTGAACTATGCCCCATGATTCTTCTCCCTGCAGAGGTGCACATACACTGCGATATGCTTCAAATCACAGAGTTACTTTTACCAATGACAGCACATTGTATCTTTTGGTATGTCAGGGCTGTAAAATAATACTGAGAACCACTGGTCTGTATTAAAGAAAATGTATTTTGTGGAGTGGGATTTTTTAGAAGATGGAATTTCAGATTTTTCCCCTGAGTACTTTACCTTCTTTGTATGTAACCATACACATGCTGCTGCCTCATCTGGGCTGTCCTCCTCTGATTGTCCGATTCGTCTTTAAGTATCTGGTCAGCTGTCTCCACTCTGGAACACCTACTCCAGGTGACCTGGCGGAGTTGCCATACTAGTCTCTGGGCTCTCATGGCACCTTGAGATGATTCTTGATACCTTGTACAAAACTGTTTCACACAGTCTGCCTTTTCTGTCACTAGACTTTGAGATCTTGAAATTTAGGGATGATAGGGAGATCTATATCCCTCATACAAAGACACATGCCCAGCATATAGTGGGCGCTCAATCAATGCCCATGAATGAATGATGGAAATGAATGAATGAATAAACGAATGAATGAAAACAAGTGAATGAATGACACTTTAGGGAAAGGATGGACTAAGTTAGAGAGAATTGAGAAATGTGTTGGGCGGACAAGGGTGAACAACTTGAAGACAACATGATGGGCCCTTAACACGGCTGAGGTAGAAGACTAAAGACACATTTGCTTCCCAAATCTGCCTCTAGCCATTTAGGAGAGGATAACAGGCAAGAAAAAATTGTTTTACTTTAAGTCCCAAGGTGTCACGTTTGTTTCTTTAACCTGCCAGTGTCCAGCAGACTGTTCTCATTTTGGGTGAGAGAGCAAATGGTAAAATTTCACCCCACTTAGAAGTACTGAGATAGATGATAGGTAGATTGATAAATAGATGATAGATAGATGATGAAAGATGATAGATAGATGATAGATGATAGATGATAGATAGATAGATGATAGATTTTTTTTTTTTTTTGCTCCAGCCCCAACATGGCAAGCCAGAGGAGGTGTCACTGGCAATGGGTTAAAAATATTAAAGATGTTCTGAAAATTTGATGAAAGCTTCAGGGTAAATGTCATTTTAACGTCAGACACCACAGCAACAAGAAGACTAAAACCTAGAACTTATGAAAAAATAATTAAAAGGATTTGAGAATGTTGTTGTTTCTAATAATAATTTTTAAAAAAGAATAATGTTGTCATTTAAGTCAGTCAAAACTGAAACAGCCTGACAGATCCCCATAAAGAATAGAGTCCCAAGAGCAGATGGAGACTCCTTTTGCTCTGTGCATGGTGACAGAGGGAAATGTTCTCCTCCCCTTTACCTAACAGAATAAATGCCAGGGCAGGACTCAGGGCTCCATGCGCACGCGTGGGGGTGTTTGTCCACACACACACACACACACACACACGCAGCCAAATTCCTTAAATCTTATCAGGCTTTGCAGATAATTACTTACCAAGCTGCCCAAGGCTAGTGAAAAATAAGATGGGCCTCACCATTGGGAAAGACAATTTGTTTCCTCCTGAAAAATATTTAAGATGTGCATGTGAATTTTCCTTCCGTGGCTTGGTATCCTACTTCTCATCCAGATACCCTATTTTCATTCTTTGAATCCCAGAGCTCCTTAAAAGCCAGTTGGGGGTGTGGGGGCACAAAGTTGGCCAAGTCACAAATTAGGATAAATTTCTGTTTGGCTTAGAGAAACCTTGGGTAAAATTACGCACACCTGTATGAGACATGAAACTGGAAAGCAGAGGAGAGAACACAGGGAGGAAACACTCCAGTGTGGGAAGAGTGCAAGGAGCGTGGAACCAGGGAACAAGAGAAGGTGAGAAACGCAGTGATTCAGAAACATTTGTGGGTTCTCCTCCTCATCAATAGCAGCAAGTAGGTATTTGGATTGAAATGGCAAAGGGGGGCTTTTCCCCCTCTCACCTGCTCAAGCTCCTATATACAAATCACAGAACTGGGCAAAATGCCTTGCTAGAATTTGTGTGAAATTATTATCACAAAATTTAATAGAGGAATGACAAACTCATGGCATTGAGGTGTCCCTGTCAGAATTCAAATTCCCAGATATGGTCAAAGCTCATTTTGCTTCTCTGTTATCTGGCTGTTTCTTGAAATCTTCTTGAGAGAATGTGTGACTTTTAGAATGACTTGGGGGATGGTGAAATAAATGGAATTTGTGGACATGCCCTCTCTCCTAGGGATGCTGCCCATGCTGAGGAATTGAGCAAACTGAATCTGAAACTAGGGCTAGGAGTCACCACTAGCAAAAGGGAAGGAGTCCAAGGTAAAGAGCACCCAAGTGGTGGCATGCCCTGTGATCTGTCACTGACTGGCAGAGACTGTTCTGTGCTGGCCAAAACTGCTCTCGTTTTCCTCATGGGCTCAAGCTACACTACAGTTGCCAGCTTCCTTTGCTGTTAAACGTGGCCATAGGACAGAGTGCTGACCAATGGGATGTGAGTAGAAGTGATATTTGCCATTTCCATGCCTGGCTCTTAAAAATGAACTCTTTCCCTTTGTACTGGCTGAATGAGGAAGACGTGATGGAAGCATCTAGAGAAGGGTGCAGCCACACAGTGGATACTGGATCCCTGAATGGCCGCAAGAATGCCTCTCCCTGACTGCAAACACAGGCACTGGACCCTGCATGAGGGTGAAACGTTTATTTGTTAAACTGCTTGGATTTAAGGGTGTGTTAGCACAGTGTGACCTCGTATACGCTAACCAGATTGACTATGCTTAGGTTAAATCTCTTGGCTTCAGTTTCTTCATCTGGAAAAAGTGGCTGCTGTCTGCTTTACTCTAGTTAGCACAGTTTGGGGAACTAACAAGTGAAAGAATATACATATCAAAGTTTTGACACATGTGAAGTGGGATACGAGGCATTATTGCTTTGATGTATGTTGTACCCTAACACAATGTCCTTGTGTCCAACATTTTCACTCTTCCATTTTGCCATCCTGTTGGGCTTCACCTGCAGCCCATCCTCTTCTCTGCAGGGGGCACAGTTGATTCCTAAACATAGCTAGGGGACAGGAAATTTCTGCTTAATCATTTTTTGGTGACCATGGTGACCCTTAATGGTAAAAGAATTCACCAGATTCCTTCCTGACAGCAGGTTTTGGTTTCGTTTGTTTGTTTGTTTGTTTGTTTTGAGAAAGACAAATAAGAAAGCAGATTACTCCAGACTCATAACAAGGGCACCATTGCTGACCAAGAATCATTTCTAAGACCTTTCTTCCAGGGGTGAGAGTAAGCACAGGGATCTTCTCTGGAAAGTCTCTGGCTGCTGCCAAGATTCTGGAATAGGCAAGACAAAGACCGTCACCTGATCTTAACCAAGAGCAGGCATCTAGAAGAAGCAGAATGAGAGCCAGCCATAATAGTGAGTGAATGAAATGGAAGCTTCTGTGATTATATTTGAGGAAAGCGAAAAAGTACACTTAGGTTCCAAAATGTTTCCTATGTTGCCAACAAATAGTGGCCAGTGGTTTCTGTTGCACACGTGGGGGTTCTGGCTCCATGAGTCCCTTGTTGAAACACATAAGTTATCTTTGGGAGGATCATACTCGAGCCTGTTCCCAGATAATTAAGACTGAAGGATCTTAGAATTTATCTAATTCTTTCTTCTTCTGTTTGCATATGTGACCCAAGATGAGAAATAATTTGTGCAGTGTCACACAATCAGCCCAGAACACAGATCTTTGGATTTCTTATCCAGAATGCTTTTTACCTCACTGCACTCTGCTATCCAGAGAGTAGTAATATGCTGAAAAGCAAGAATAAAAATAGTATCCTTCATCCTTAAGTCTGCAGATATTGCTTCTATGCCTACAAATAATACCAAAGCATCATCTATGTCCTTGAATGTAGCATATGTCATCTTATATAGTTGTTCGCTTTGCAGGGGGTGGGGGGAGGAGAGGTGGTAAAGGTAAGGGACAAAAGCTACCATACATTCCCTTTTATGTTCAGTATCAAATTTACCCTATCTATATGGGAAAGATCTTACTTAGTAAGAGTCACATCATACAAATCATCAAGGTATAAGCATCAGATTTATTTGACAGTAATTAGCCTTTTGCATCTGCCATGGAAAGGCAGTTAGAATAGAATGAACTAGAATAAAGCACTTGGAATAGAATTACACCATTGGTGGGTAGATGTAGGACCTAAGACACAATGAATAATTTTGTCTCTTGGCTTTTGGCTGCTGCAGGCTCGAGTTCCAAAGACATGACCACATCACTACAGATGCATCCTATAACAACAGGCCATGTGTATATATCTTCAAACTAACAATGTGCTAAGCAGACTGGCTTATCTATCTTCTTTCCTAAGCTTGCTCCACCTAGATGTTCCCCATCTTGGTTAATGTCAAACAGCAATATTATTAAGAAAGCATGCATGCTCGCGCACATGTGCACGCATGCACACACACACACACACACACACACACAGAGCTTAGATTTGTCCTGACTTCTCTCCTTTTTTTACATACTCCACATCTCATCTGTCATCATCTTGTCAATTCAACCTTCAATATATGTCCCAAATCTGACTAGTTCTTATCACCTCTACCTCAATCCAAACTACCCTCTTCTCTTGCTTGAATTGTTTTCACAGCTTCTACATCCATCTTTCTGCTACTGCTTTTGTCCCTTGTCCCTGTCCATCTATTATCCCCAAGCAGAATAAGTCTGCTAAACACAGGTCAGGTCTCATCATCTCTTGCTGCTCAACACCCTTCAGCACTTCCTATCTCTCTTAAATAAAAGCCAAGATACTTAGAGCAGCCCATGAAGCCACACATAATCTGTTGGCTTCTTGCCTCTCCAACTTCATCTGCTATTCCTCTATCCCTCCCTCCCTCAGTTTCCCTCATACTGGCCTTTCTCCTGCTGCTCATCCGTGCCCCTCGCTCTTCCATCTTCAAACACCGCACACTTGACCTTCCTGGTATCTCCTGGACAGTCTCATAGCTTACCCCCTCACCTCTGGCCTTTTCTCTGAAGTACCCCCCTCAGTGACTTATTCACCAACAGCTCCATTTGAAATGGAAACCCATCCTCTCACCCGCTTCACCTTCCCTATCTACACTTCTGTGCTGTGTTTTTCTCCATTCTTCTCGTCATCATCTAGCGTAGTCTATTATTGATTTTGTTAGTTGTCAGTCTCGCGTCTCTAGAATGTAACCTCTGTGATGGCAGGGATTTTTTTCTGTTTGGTGGATGGTGGTATCTCCAACACTTGGAATAATACCTGATAGATACTCAAAAAAAGAGCTATTGAAAGAATAAATGAAGGAACAGATGAATGAGAAGTTAATAGAGGAAAAGCTTAGTGTATTTTGGGATTTTTAGCAAATCTTTATTTTTCTGCTGTTCTCCACACTTTAGGGCAATGAGTTGTGGGAGCCTCCAGATTGAAAAGATAAGCAAAACCATCTTCTTTTGCTGGCAGAGTATAGTTGTTGCTGCTTTTATTGAATTTAAATGCCATGAGGCAGCTCACAGATGCTACTGCTCACCATTCCTCCCGCCCAGGTATGTCTTATACTCGTCTGATTTAAACATTTACCTTACCTGCCTGCCTGGTGCTTGAAGGCATTTGAGTTTGTGACCGGGCTAATTTCACTTTAAAGACTGCTCTGTAGAGCAATGTTTCAGAAACCAGTCGTAATTCGTTGATTCATTTATGTGAATCGAGCATTTGTCATGAACTGGGCTAATGCCAGGGCACCAAAGATGAAGAAGTCCCTCCCTCCAAAGCTGGAAGTTTAATGGGACTGTCACAGGACAACTCCCACACCCAGCAGACCCTTAGACTTGACACAAGTAGCCCTCTTCTCTCCTCCAGAAAGGTACATTTCAGAGATGCCAACATATCATTAGATAATTCCTTTCTTCCTCTCACTTTCTTGACTCAGATTTATTTTTCCAACTTAACTAAATAGATTTCTCTCTGAGGAGTCCGATCTAGGCCAAAATCTTCTGGGTGATGTTGGAGGCCCAATGAGGCTTTGTCTGTCAGTCCTCATGGGGGAAAGCGTCCCTCTCCAATCCAGACTTGATGCACAGCCAATGTATTGTAGTTTTCCAGAGGGATGTGCGGTCAAGAACTGGTCACCCACCTCCAGCACCAGGCCTGGTCCAACCAAGCTCATATGCATATCTACATTCCTAGCCCAGGGGCCTTGGCTGAGGTACTTTTTTCCATTTTGGCTCAGTACCTTTTTACTCCTGGCCCTGCCCCCAGTGCATGGGCCCATAAAAGAGGTAGGAATCTTCTGTTTAGGACTCCTCCTGACCCCTTCCTGTTGCTGTTCTGTGGGGGGAAATGGAACACTAGGGAGTCAGCATTTCCTTTTGCTTCCTGGTTGCACTGTGATTATTACTGATTTTTTTTTAATCTTTTTTTTTTAAGATTTTTTACTTATTTATTTGAGAGAGAGAGAATGAGAGATAGAGAGCTCGAGAGGGAAGAGGGTCAGAGGGAGAAGCAGACTCCCCGCTGAGCAGGGAGCCCAATGTGGGACTCGATCCCGGGACTCCAGGATCATGACCTGAGCCGAAGGCAGTCGCTCAACCAACTGAGCCACCCAGGCGCCCGATTATTACTGATTTTTTGACACTCTCTATATCCAAGAAGGTTGTGGGAAACTAATCCTGACTTCTAATTCTCCTGTGTTCCCCTACTTCTTCCCCTTCTCCCTCCCTCAATATCTTGGGACCAGCAGAAGGCACACCATTCTCTTGCCTTTTGCTTACCATTTGGAGACTATGATTTTTCACTTCTCTTTAATAATCCTTCCTACTTTAGAGTTAATCCTGTTCCCTGGAAACCACTAGTGCCTTCCAGCTGTACCTAGAATGACAAGTAAATTCCCAATGGATAATCACACCCTCAAAGTTCTGGTCCTCACTTCTCAAACCTTACCTCCTAACAGTCTCCACCTCATTTATTCCATTTCAGTCATGCTGGTCTTCTTTCTGAAACAGATCAGACTCTGTCCTGCCTCAGGGATTTTGTACACATTTTTACCTCTGCCTAAAATGTCTTTCCCCAGCTCCTAGCATGGCTGGCTTCTCATACCTCAGATCAAACGTCACCTCCTTAGAATTTTGCCTTTTCTGATATCCAGACACTCTTAATTTCACTACCTTGCCTTGTTTTTATAACCGTTGTCACTACCTTAAAATATGTTGTTCATTTATCTACTCATCTATTACTAGAATGTAGCTCTCATTTACCTCATATTCCAGGGCTCAGGACAGGACATAGATAAGTACACTTTCTTCCTGTCCTCCATGTTGACATCCACCAGCATCCAGGTCACTCATTGTGTTCCTAACGCTCTGAGTGTGTGTCCAGGTCATATTAATGGGCTATTCAGTTCCCCATTGTACAATTCCACGAATTCTTCTTCTTAAATGTATTTCACCATTACTCTGTCTCAATGAGCCATTCTGAGAACCGTAAAGTGCCATCATCTCCAACTTCTAAAATTGCCCTCACTTAGACAACAATGACCTATCTTCTACCACACCCCTCTCTCAATTCCGACTCATTCTTTCCTTGAAGCTCTTATTGATTTCCGACCCTGAATCTTTTTTCTCCTACTTCCTGATAAATCTCCTCAATTCCATTTCCTCTCTCATCTGCTTGGAACTCATGACTAAACATTTCAATGCACTCTCTCAGACTTTGAAAAGATTCCTTTGTTACATGACTGTACATTGGACTTCCTTGGCAATGCACTTGGACTTAAAATATCAATGTAATGGATTTTACAATGGCAGTATCCTTTTTTTTTTTCCTATCCTGTTTCAGCGTAGAGAGCACTCTCTGCTTGGTAATCCTTTAATTCATCTCTACCATGCCCTTTCTCATTCTTCAAAAACAGATAGATCCTCCTCTTTCCTCAAGCTTCCAGCTAGCCGCTCATCCTTTGCATAAGACCACATCTTTTCTACTGAAAAAAATAAACGATAAAATTGATTCCATCAGGTGTAGGTTATTTCAATTCTTTACTTCCTTAGCTCCAAACTTACCTAAGCCATCTCCCGTCTTTGTCTTATTCCGAGCTATCTCAGAATAGGAAGTGCACAATTTATTCCTGCAATTTTCAGTACCTAGTGCACTTTTGGGTAGGCATTTGTATATATTGATTCAATAAATGAAACAACAGCAGATGGGCAGTTCAGAACTTTATTAGCAGAAAGTGAGATGTTTAATATTCCGAAGACTAATACAGATGTGCTCAGACAGATCGGTGGTCTAGAAGAGAACAAAGCTAAATTCTAAATCCTTTTGACTTAGTAACATCAGTAGGAGCACTTAGCCCTGCTGTCACACTGGGTCATATGTGACTGCATCATTTAACAGATGCCACTTGGGTCCTGGAGTCAGGAAACATAGTTTCTAATCTTAACTTTGCTACTAGCTGTCGTTAACACTCTAGACTCTAGTAACCTCATCTGAAAATGAAGGCCTGATAGGCTCTAATTTCTCTTCTGGCTTTAAAAGTCTATGATTTTTTTATTCCCTTGTCACTGTGTCAAATTGACAGCTAACAGTGAGGACTTCATTACAGAACAAGTGAACCTAGGTGATAGGAAAAATATTTCAAGTGGGACTCTGGAAGGAAAGAAAGCACAGGACATACTAAGTTTACTTATCATTCTGTCAGGGCCTGGGTTATAGTGGGAGAAGTGAAAACTTGAAGTGAGAACTTCTACTCTTGGTACATATTTCATAAAGGAGCAAAAATAACAATCAAGAGCTGGATTCTGGTTGGAACATGTAATAGGAAGGCCTTGTACACCATGCAAATGATCTTGTACTTTTAGTTTTGATGCAAAAGGAAAAAAAAGGATGGGTTTTGCCCTAACAGAGATTTCCATTGTAGATATATCATAGAT
This sequence comes from Callorhinus ursinus, assembly GCF_003265705.2. NCBI lineage: Eukaryota > Metazoa > Chordata > Mammalia > Carnivora > Otariidae > Callorhinus > Callorhinus ursinus. Next base: position 33,258,385 of record NW_027397079.1, on the reverse strand, counting down.
ATAATCTGACTGGTGAACACAGGGAAGCCAATTAATTTTGTGACGATTTCAAATGGACTGTATAAGAGAGTTAATTATTGATCTTGAGTGTGAAGGCTCTTAATTTGCTATTTAATTACTTTTTAGTTATGGCCCAGAATGATGAGGGGAAGGAGTCAGTTTGGGTGAAGTAATTGTCCCATTTTTATGAGAGTATTAATTGATGTTCTTACCCATCACAGACTCAAAAACCATGATTTTAATTATTGCTTGTAAAACTTGTTACATTTTACATTTCTTTCTGTCACCTAGTTCTATCCTAATGCTTCATGTTAAGCCCAAGAGAAATATGTTAAGGCTCTGCATATACTCTTCTTGATAAAGTCTCCTCAGACCAAGAGGATACAAATAAACTGAACCATATTTTGCTCCTTCTCAGGCATATTGTGTATTTCTGTGTAGTTCTAGCACTGAGAGTGAACTCAATAACGAAGTTAGTGATAAGATAGCTATTTCTTATTTTATTATTTACCTGGTGTGTGTACTGTACAATGTATTTTTGTTTCATTGAAGTATAATTGACATGTGACATTATGTTAGCTTCAGGTGTGCAACGAAATGATTCAATATTTGTATATACTGTGAAATAACCACTATAAGTCTAGTTAACCTCCATCACCATACATAGTTACAAAATTTTTTTCTTGTGATGAGAATTTATTTATTATTTATTTATTTGAGAGAGAGGGGGAGAGAGTGTGTGAGCAGGGGGGAGGGGCAAAGGGAGAGAAAGAGAATCCTCAAGGAGACTTCCCACTGAGCAGAGAGCCCGACACAGGGCTCGATCCCAGGACCCCAAGATGATCCCAAGATCCCGAGATCATGACCTGAGCCAAAACCAAGACTCAGTATCTCAAGTGACTGTGCCACCCAGGCACCCCTCTTGTTTTTTTAAGATTTACTCTCTCAGCAACTCTGAATTATGCAATACAGTATTATTAACTACAGTCACCATGCTGTATATTACATCTCCATGACTTACTTATTCTATAACTAGACGTTTGTACCTCTTGACTACTTTCACCCATTTTGTGCTTTCCCCCCACCCCCACCCCCAGCGACCACCAGTCTGTTCTCTGAGTTTGTAGTTTGAGGTTTTTTTTATTGTTTTGTTTTGTTTAGATCCCACATACAAGTGAGATCATGTGGCATTTATCTTTGTCTGACTTATTTCACTTAGCATAATGCCCTCAAGGTCCATCCATCTTGTTGCAAATGGCAGGATTTCGTTCTTTTTTATGCCCAAATAATATCCCATTAGATATACACATCACATCTTCTTTATCCATTCATCTGCTGAGGAACGCTTGGGTTGTTTGCATATTTGGGCTATTGTAAATAATGCTGCAGTAAACATGGGGGGGGGGGCGGTTGTAGGTATCTTTTCCAGTCAGGGTTTTTGTGTTTTTCAGACAAATACCCAGAAAGTGGGATTGCTGGATCATATGGTTGTTCTATTTTTAATTTTTTTGAGAAAATTCCATCCTGTTTTCCATCCATTGGCTGCACCAATTTACCCTCCCACCAACAGCACACGAGGGTTCCCTTTTTTCCACCTCATCACCAACATTTGTTATCTCTTATCTTTTTGATCATGGTCATTCTAACAGGTATGAGGTGATATCTCGTTGTACTTTGATTTGCATTTCCCTGATGATTAAGTGATGTTGAGCATCAATGTATTCTTTATTCAAAAATACAAGTTGGGGCGCCTGGGTGGCTCAGTCCTTAAGCGTCTGCCTCTGGCTCAGGTCATGATCCTGGAGTCCTGGGATCGAGTCCCACATCGGGCTCCCTGCTCTGTGAGGAGTCTGCTTCTCCCTCTGCCTGCCGCTCCCCCTGCTTGTGTTCCTTCTCTCGCTCTGTCTCTCTCTCTCTGTCAAATAAATAAATAAAATCTTTTAAAAAATACAAGTTAATAGGCTTTTTGTATATCCAGATGCAAAATGTTAGGCACCGCAGTGGGAAAAGAAAAGGAGTGTGTGGGGCCACTCCCATAACTGAGTTTGTTGATTTAGCACGTGTTGTGAGACCAAGATAGCATGCTGTATTCCCATCTGGAATGCCCAGTTTTAAAGGAATGAAATTTTGATTCAGGCATTGAGATATGAGTGTTATCATTTGTCTTTCTGCAAGGACGATTGTGCAGGAATGGTCATTACCGGGACATTTCTCAGGATCATGGCAGCACCATCTTTGCATAAGACAAAAACTACTTGTTTGTTTATATGTCCATTGTCATTTATCAGTTGGTCTGGGCCATTATTGGCTACTGAAAATGATGACTTCTTTAGAAGCAGGAATAAATGAAATGAGTCTGCACAGCGGAAAGACAAGTGGATGCTTAATAAATGGTTTTATGTTTTAATGACTGAGAACCACTTTCAGTTGCATTGGGTTTATATTTACTTAGTGACCATGGAGTGCCTAGCATTCTGCAAATGACACAGCTCTTAACAAATTGTCAAATTTGAATAGATATGCAGCCAGATAGTTGCATATACTGACAAAATGCACTAAACTAAATACTACATGGATTGAGCACAACTCTGGATGGCTAAAGGTAGTAAAAAGCAAACAGATGTTGTTTTGTTTTGTTTTTGTTTTTGTTTTTCAAAAAAAGGCAATCCAATCACCCTTTAACTTTCTCCTTACTAGCACTAAAAATGATAACATAGATTTATTCCATTGTTTACTTGAAAAAACTTTGGTATCCCAAGGTACTCCTATCAAATATCCATGAGCCATGTATCTTAAAACACCTGTAAAATTACCCATCTAGGTCCTTCAGGTGCATAGTATATAAAATAACAAATAAAAATAAAAACAATTTCCAGTTTCTTCTTTTCCCTAACAAGCAAGAAAACCTACTTTAATACCTGAATATTCAGTCGTAAAGTGTGCAATTTTGTAGCCCTGCTGTAACGAATATTTTCCCTCCTTGTACAAAGACATAACAGATGCAATTAGAGGATATTATATTGTCATATGCATCAGAGGAATAGAGTTAGTATTAAATCTTCCACATAGCACTCAGGCACAAAGGCATCAAAAAAGGAAATGGCATTACTCAAAACCCCCTTCACCTTTCAGTGCCAGGGGGTCTTATTATATATAAGGGAAGATATTTGCAAAAGTCAAATGCAGAGTGGGCTATAAATTGTCATGGGGAATGGTGGGGTAAGTAAGAATTCTCAAGAACCAGAAGCAGCACCCTCTCAAGGACCGAGTAAAGTGGTGATTTTACATGCTTTGCTGATCCTCCAGATACTGTGAGTAGAGGAAGGGGAGGTTTGATATATGAGACAGCCCACTTATGATTACAGACAATGGTAGGTGATGGCATTGAATAACAATGACCAGAGAACAGTTCATGCACCATCACCTGCAAATCCTGATTACAGACAAGACACCTACAAATGACTCTGAGATTTGGAAGTACCACAGTCCATGTTTTATCAGCAACTTGGAGCAGCCTCTGTAGGGTCATCAACTGCCAATCTTCATTGTATTAATATTCTAAGTTTCATATTCATTCAGATGAAAAAGTAATGAAACTTCAAAACAATGTAATCATATTACAGTATGTCTAAACCTACCTTCCTGACACCCCTTGTGCTTTGGATAATGCTTTGTGTCATTCAAGCAGACATCTTTAATGCTACATTAGGTTTTTTAAAAAGCCTGGAGAAAAATGGCAATGACTATGCCACTTTTCTGATAGATGTTTCTCAAGTCCTAAAATGTATTCCTCTTGCATGGAATTTTCTTCTCTATAAATGGGAAGAGAGGCTGATTTAAAAGGAAATTAATTTAGTTTTCTATCACTTTGAATTTGCACATTTCTCAAAGGTATTTGTAAATTTATTGAATACCTACTGTATGCCAGATATTTTTAAATATGACATTTATTCATTTAACAAATATCTGTTAAGTGTCAGACACTGTTCAAAGAACTAATTAATAAAGTTGTAAACAAGGCAGACAAGTTCCCCATCCTTTTCACAGAACTTGCCTTCTATTTGTGGGAGGCAACAAATGAAAAGTAAACAAATAAAGATGAATACAGATTGTGATACATACTGTAATGGAAATAAACTGAGTGTGCCAACATTTATTGAAAATCTATTTTGGGTAAAACAATGTACTAGATGTTTTCAGAACACAGAAATGAATAACAAAATAAAGTTCCTGTCCTCAAGGAGCTTACAGAATGTAGGAAAACAAATCATCAATCACTTTGTTCCGGTTAAAGTATTATGCATGTGATCAGTTATGTGGCTTTATCTCTAAGCTCAATTCCTTAAAATCTCTTCCACAAAAAGTTTATATATGAGAGTATCAAAATAAATAATGGCTAAATTTTAGGAGAGTTCTGTACAAATCTGAATTTAAATTCAAGAGGGGAACTAACTTAATTGAAATCCAGGAATTCAACTGAATTATCTGAATTTAAATCCAAGAGAGGTCTTCATAGACGATTTCATTAAGAATAATTTTGTAATGTCAACCTGTACTGGGGACAGTAATGTGAATTTCTCACTTTTTCTTTCAAAATTTGATATGCTATCTAACAAGCAAAAGTGGTAATTGGCTTGATTTTTATTTATTTTTTTATTTTATTATGTTATGTTAGTCACCAAAAATACATCATTAGTTTTTTATGTGGTGATCCATGATCCATTATTTTCGTATAACACCCAGTGCTCCGTGTAGTACGTGCCCTCCTTAATACCCATCACCGGGCTAACCCATCCCCCCACCCTCCTCCCCTCTACAACCCTCAGCTGTCCATAGTCTCTCATGGATCATCTCTCCCTCCGATTCCCCCCCTTCATATTTCCCTTCCTTCTCCTAATGTCCTCCATGCTATTCCTTATGTGCCACAAATAAGTGAAACCATATGATAATTGACTTTCTCTGCTTGACTTCTTTCACTTAGCATAATCTCCTCCAGTCCCATCCATGTTGATGTAAAAGTTGGGTATTCATCCTTTCTGAAGGCTGAGTAATATTCCATTGTCTATATGGACCACATCTTCTTTATCCATTCATCTGTTGAAGAGCATCTCAGCTTTTTCCACAGTTTGGCTATTGCGGACATTGCTGCTATGAACATTGGGGTGCACATGGCCCTTCTTTTCACTACATCTGTGTCTTTGGGGTAAATACCCAGGAGTGCAATTGCTGGGTCATAGGGTAGCTCTATTTTTAAATTTTTGAGGAACCTCCACACCGTTTTCCAAAGTGGCTGTACCAGCTTGCATTCCCACCAACAGTGTAAGAGGGTTCCCCTTTTTCCACAACCTCCCCAACATGTGTTGTTTCTTTCCCTGTCTATTTTTGCCATTCTAACTGGTGTAAGTTGATATCTCAGTGTGGTTTTGATTTGAATTTCCCTGATGACTAATGATGATGAACATTTTTTCATGTGTCTGTCAGCCTTTTGTATGTCATCTTCAGAGAAGTGTCTGTTCATATCTTCTGCCCATTTTTTTGACTTGATTATTTGTTTTTTGTGTGTTGAGTTTGAGAAGTTCTTTATAGATCTTGGAAATCGGTGCTTTGTCTGTAGGGTCATTTGCAAATATCTTCTCCCATTCTGTGGGTTGCTTCTTTGTTTTGTTGACTGTTTCCTTTTCTGTGCAGAAGCTCTTTATCTTGATGAGGTCCACAAAGTTCATTTTTGCTTTTGTTTCACTAGCTTTTGGAGATGTATCTTGAAAGAAGTTGCTGTGGCCGATGTCGAAGAGGTTACTGCCTATGTTCTCCTCTAGGATTTTGATGGATTCCTGTCTTACGTTGAGGTCTTCCATCCATTTTGAGTTTATCTTTGTGTACGGTATTAGAGAATGGTTGAGTTTCATTCTTCTGCATGTGGCTGTCCAATTTTCCCAGCACCATTTATTGAAGAGACTTTTTTCCATTGCATGTTTTTCCCTGCTGTGTCGAAGATTATTTGACCATAGAGTTGAGGGCCCATATCTGGGTTCTTTATTCTGTTCCATTGGTCTGTATGTCTGTTTTTGTGCCAGTACCATGCTGTCTTGGTGATCACAGCTTTGTAATACAGCTTGAAATTGGGCAACATGATGCCCCCAGCTTTGTTTTTCTTTTTCAACATTTCCTTGGTGATTCGGGGTCTTTTCTGAGTCCATACAAATTTTAGGATTGTTTGTTCCAGCACTTTGAAAAATGTCATTGGAATTTTGATGGGGATGGCATTGAAGGTATAGATTGCTCTGGGTAGCATAGACATTTTAACAAAGTTTATTCTTCTGATCTGTGAGCATGGAATATTTTTCCATCTTTTTGTGTCTTCTTCAATTTCTTTCATGAGTGTTCTGTAGTTCCTAGAGTATAGATCCTTTACCTCTTTGGTTAGGTTTATTCTGAGATATCTTACGGTTTTTGGTGCTATTGTAAATGGAATCGTTTCTCTAATTTCTCTTTCTACAGTTGCATTGTTAGTGTATAAGGAAGCAACCGATTTCTGTGCATTGATTTTGTATCCTGACACATTACTGAATTGCTGTATGAGTTCTAGTAATTTGGGGGTGGAGTCTTTTGGGTTTTCCACATAAAGAATCATGTCATCTGTGAAAAGAGAGAGTTTGACTTCTTCTTTGTCAATTTGAATACCTTTTATTTCTTTTTGTTTTCTGATTGCTGTTGCTAGGACTTCTAGTACTATGTTGAACTATAGTGGGGAGAGAGGGCATCCTTGACCTGTTACTGATCTTAAGGGAAGGCTCTCAGCTTTTCCCCATTGAGAATGATGTTGCTGTGGGTTTTTCATAGATGGATTTTATGAACTTAAGGAATATTCCCTCTATCCCTATACTCTGAAGAGTTTTAATCAGGAAAGGATGTTGTATTTTGTCAAATGCTTTCTCTGCCTCAATTGAGAGGACCATATGGTTCTTTTCCCTCCTCTTATTAATGTGTTCTATCACATCAATTGATTTGCACATGTTGAACCACCCTTGTATCCCGGGAATAAATCCCACTTGGTCGTGGTGGATGATCCTTTTAATGTATTGTTGGATCCTATTAGCTAAGATTTTGTTGAGGATTTTGGAATCTATATTCATCAGGGATATCGGTCTGAAATTCTCCTTTCTGATGGGGTCTTTGCCTGGTTTGGGGATTAAGGTAATGCTGGCCTCATAGAATGAGTTTGGAAGCTTTCCTTCTGCTTCTATTTTTTGAAACAGCTTCAGTAGAATAGGTATTATTTCTTCTTTGAATGTTTGGTAGAATTCCCCAGGGAATCCATCAGGCCCTGAACTCTTGTTTTTTGGGAGGTTTTTGATCACTGCTTCAATCTCGCTATGGTTATTGGCCTATTCAGGTTGTCAATTTCTTCCTATTTCAGTCTTGGCAGTTTATAGGTTTCCAGGAAGGCCTCCATTTCATCTAGATTGCTCAGTTTATTGGCATATAGTTGTTGATAATAATTTCTTTTTTTAAATTTTTTATTGTTATGTTAATCACCATATATTACATCATTTGTTTTGGTGTAGTGTTCCATGATTCATTGTTTGTTCATAACACCCAGTGCTCCATGCAGAATGTGCCCTCTTTAATACCCATCACCAGGCTAACCCATCCCCCTACCCTCCTCCCCTCTAGAAACCTCAGTTTGTTCTTCAGAGTCCATCATCTCAATTTCTAATAAGTGTTTCTATTTCCTTGATGTTAGTCATGATCTCTCCCCTTTCATTTATAATTTTATTAATTTGGGTCCTTTCTCTTTTCTTTTGGATAAGTCTGGCCAGTGGTTTATCGATCTTATTAATTCTTTCAAAGAACCAACTTCTAGTTTCATTGATCTGATCTACTGTGTTTCTGGTTTCTAATTCATTGATCTCTGCTCTAATCTTAACTATTTCTCTTCTAATGTGTGGCTTAGACATCGTTTATTGCTTTTTCCCTAGTTCTTAAAGGTGTAGAGTTGGTGAATTTGGGATTTTTCTATTTTTTTGAGTGAGGCTTGGATGGCTATGTATTTCCCCCTTAGAATGGCCTTTGCAGTATCTCATAGGTTTTGGACCAATGTGTTTTCGTTCTCATTGATTTCCATGAATTGTTTAAGTTCTTTGATTGCCTGGTTGACCCAACATTCTTGAGCAGAGTGGTCTTTAGCTTCCAAGTGTTTGAATTTCTGCCAAATTTTATCTTGCAATTGAGTTCCAGTTTTAAAGCACTGTGGTCTGAGAATACGCAGGGAATCATCTCAATCTTTTGGTATTGGTTGAGACCTGATTTGTGACCATTATGTGGTCTATTCTGGAGAAAGTTCCATGTGTGCTCGAGAAGAATGAGTATTCTGTTGTTTTAGGGTGGAATGCTGTATAAATATCTATGAGGTCCATCTGATCCAGTGTATCATTCAAAGCTCTTGTTTCATGTTGATTTTCTGCTTAGATGATCTGTCCATTGCTGAGAGTGGAGTATTGAGGTCTCCTACAGTTAATGTATTGTTATCAATATGACTCTTTAGTTTGGTTAACAGTTGGCTTATGTAGATGGCTGTTCTCATGTTGGGGGCATAGATATTTACAATTGTTAGATCTTGTTGGATAGATCCATTAAGAATGATACAGTGTCCTTCTGTGTCTCTAACTACAGACTTTAGTTTAAAATCTAATTTGTCTGATATAAGAATTGCTACCCCAGCCTTCCTTTGAGGTCCGCTGGCATGGAAGATGGCTCTTCATCCCTTCACTTTCAGTCTGGATGTATCTTTAGGTTCAAAATGAGTCTCCTTGTAGGCAGCATATGGATAGGTCCTGTCTTTTTATCCAATCTGCAACCCTGTGCTGTTTTATGGGAGCATTTAGGCCATTCACGTGGAGAGTGATTATTGAAAGATATGAATTAATTGTCATCATGTTGCCTGTGAAGATGTTGTTTTTATAGATTGTCCCTGTAAATTTCTGTTGTATATCACTCTTGGGGTCTTTCTCCTTTTATAGAACCCCCCTTAATATTTCTTGCAGGGCCGGCTTAGTGGTCACATATTCTTTCAGTTTCTGCCAGTCTTGGAAGCTCTGCATCTCTCCATCCATTCTAAATGACAGCCTTGCCGGATAAAGTATTCTTGGCTGCATGTTCTTCTCATTTAGTACCCTGAATATGTCTTGCCAGGCCTTTCTGGCTTGCCAGGTCTCTGTGGATAGGTCTGATGTTTTTCTGATGTTCTTCCCTCTGTACGTAAGGAATCTCTTCCCCCTAACTGCCCTTAAGATGGTTTCCTTGGTTCTAAGATTTGCAAGTTTTACTATTACATGCCGGGGTGTTGGCCTGTTTTCCTTGATCTTGGGAGGGGTCCTCTCTGCCTCTAGGACGCGAATGTTTGTTTCATTCCCCAGATTAGGGAAGTTCTCAGCTACAATTTGCTCAAATACATCTTCTAGTCCTCTCTCTCTCTCCACTCCCTCGGGGATTCCAATACTGACATTGGAACGCTTCATGGTGTCACTTATTTCTCTGATTCTATTTTCATGGATTCTGAGTTGTTTTCCCTGGCCTCCTCTTTTCCTTTTATCTATTATATTGTCTTCCAAGTCGCTTATTCGTTCTTCTGCCTCAGTTACCCTAGCTGTTAGGTATCTAGATTGGATTGGATCTCACTGATAGCATTTTTAAGTTTTGACACTTCAACTTTCATTTCTGCCCTTAGAGACTATGTTGCCATTAATTGATTTCTCCATTCTAGCCATTGTCTTCACAATTGCTAGCCTGAATTCCATCTCCAACATCTTGGTTATATTTGCATCCATTTGTAAATCTGCTGCATAAGTCATAGTCTCTGAGTCTTTCCTGTTTTGGGGGTTCCTCCTCCTAGTCATTCTGTTGAGGGGTGGTTTAGGGAATGTATAGAGTCCAAATTATTGACCAGAACCCAAGCAAGATGCACCTGTTTTCTTGGGAACTTAGGGTTGCTGGCCTCTTGTTTTCCCAGCCTGTCTTCTGGGGGAGGGGCCTGCCGTGCTGTTACTCAGGCAACCCTGTTTGGGCAAAGTTGTCCTGCCCCCCTGTGGTGGGGGATAGGCTCAGTGGGAACCAGTTTTGGGGGGCTTTTGTTCTCTGGTGGCTTTCCCTGGCGGTTTTCCATGTCTCTTCTGAGGGTCAGAGCAGAAGAGACCATTTCCAACCCTCTGCCTCAGAGCAGACAGATTGCAGTCAGTTCTTCAGTGAGCTCTCCAGGCCACGCCAACTCCATTTCTGTCTGTGCTGCTATAAACTGCAGCGTCCTGGGTTCTGTGCCCCTCCGCAGTGCTCCCAGTCCTGCGTCCAGGTCGGGGCAAGTCTCTACCCTTTGGAGGGTGCTTCTAAAACTGCCAGCCGCTCCCAGTTTGCATGCACGACCCCGCTGCTCTGGGTTTCCATCCGGGGGCTGCCCTAAAGTCCTTTCCCCGCCGTTACCAGTCTGCGAGTCTGTGTCCCATCCCCAGTGTGGGAGGCTATCACTCACCGGTGGTCTAGGATCCCCATGGCCAGGCTCCCTCCCGCTACCATTTATCCTCCAGTATCTGCCCACAGAATCACTGCTCCCCACTTCGTACCTAAAAACCAACCACCCGCGATGTTCTGTTTGTAGAGATCCAGATCTATTTTCTTACATCTCAGGCTGATTTCGTGGGTGCTCAGAGTGGTGTGGTAGATATCCAGCTCAGTTCCGGGGACCAGTTGGGATAGGGTCCCCTACTCCTCCGCCATCTTTTCTCTCTCCTGGCCTGGTTTTTAAAGGAGGAATAGAAATTTAATAGGGGATGGAGGTATATTACAGACAGATGAAATAACATATATGATGGCCCTGGGTAAGTTGGTTTGGGTAATGTGGAACATTCAAAGAGCTGCGGAAAGGGGGAGAATAAAACAAAATGAAACTGCAGATGGAAAGGGGCAAAGGTGGAAGACCACCAATGGCTTTATTAAATGTGTTAAGGATTTGGTTTTTCTTTTAAGACCAATAGGAGGGCAGCATAGTGTTTTAAGCAGAAGGTCAATATAACCATAATTGTTCTCTGAAAACATCACTATTTAGCTACTCTATGACCCAGCAATTGCACTACTAGGTATTTACCCCAAAGATATAGATTTAGTGAAAAGAAGGGGCACATGCACCACAATGTTCATAGCAGCAATGTCCACAATAGCCAAACTGTGGAAGGAGCTGAGATGCCCTTCAATAGATGAATGGATAAACAAGATGTGGTACATATATACAATGGAATATTATTCAGCCATCAGAAAGGATTAATACCCACCATTTGCATCAACATGGATGGAATTGGAGGGGATTATGCTAAGTGAAGTAAGTCAAACAGAGAAAGACAATTATCACATGGTTTCACTCATATGTGGGAACATAAGCAATAGCACAGAGGACCATGGGAGAAGGGAAGGAAATCTGATGAGGGAGAAATCAGAGAGGGAGATGAACCATGAGAGACTATGGATCCCGGGAAACAAACTGAGATTTTCAGAGGCGAGGGGGTTGGGGGAGGGGGTAACAGGGTGATGGGTATTAAGGAGGGCATGTATTGTGATGTGCATTGGGTCTTATACATAACTAATGAATCATTGAACGCTACATCAAAAACTAATGATGTACTATACAGTGGCTAACTGAACATAAAAAAAACAAAACAAAACATCAATGCTCCCTCTCAAAAAAAAAAAGAGAGAGAGAAAAGAAAACATCACTATCTTGCAAAATAGAATACTGATCGGAAACTAGTAAAAGGTATACAAATAGAAGAACTAGGTGACTCTTGAGGTAGTCCACTCAAGGGATAATAGTAGCATAGGCCAAGTTGTTGGTGGTAGAGATGGAGAATGATAGATATTTTAGTGACAATTAAGAGTTATAGTTGTTAGGATTTAGTGATCAATCACATACGGAGAGTAGAGAAAAAGGAGATATCAAGGAAGACATCTGTTTTTTAAGTTGTATAATAAGATGCTGGTAGTGCCATTGACTAAATTTAAGTGAATAATAAAAATGTACAGACCATAAGTTTGAGTTGCCTTTTAAACATTCAGGTGAAGTTGACAAGTAAGTGGCTATGTTCCAAGTACTCTATCAGTCAGGGTTCAACCAGAGAAGCAGAACCAGTAGAAGATATAGTTAGATATCTAGTGTGTGTGTGTGTGTGTGTGTGTGTGTGTGTGTGTGTGTGTGTTACAAGGAATCAGCTAACAAAATTTGGGGAGATGGTTAAACAGGCAAGTCTCTGTAAGACTGTTGTCTCTGTAATAGAAAATTTGAACAGACCAATTACTAACAATGAAATTGAATCAGTAATAAAAAATTTCCCAAAAAAAAACAAAGTCCAGGGCCAGATGGCTTCAAAGGTATATTCTACCAAACATTTAAAGAAGAGTAAATACCTATTCTTCTCAAATTATTCCAAAAAATAGGAGAAGGAAAGCTTCCAAATTCATTCTACAAGGCCAGCATTACCCCGATACCAAAACCAGATTACAGACACTACAAAAAAGAAAACTACAGATGAATATCTCTGGTGAACGTAGGTGCAAAAATCCTCAACAAAATGTTAGCAAATTGCATCCAACAATACATTTTTAAAAATCACTCACCACAATCAAATGGAATTTGTTCCTGGGATGCAAGTGTGGTTCAATATTTGCAAATCAATCAACGTGATACATCACATCAACAGGAGAAAGGATAAAAACCATATGATCATTGTGATAAATGCTGAAAAAAATTTTACAAAGTACAACATCCATTCATGATAAAAAATCGCAACAAAGAAGGTTTAGAGGGGAACATACCTCAACATAATAAAGGCCATGTATGAAAAACCCACAATTAACATTATATTCAATGGTGAAAAACAGAGCTTTTCCCCTGACAAGACAAGGATATCCATCTCACCAATTTTATTCAACATAGTACTAGAAGTCTTAGCCACAGAAATCAGACAACAAAAAGAAATAAAAAGCATCCAAGTCACTAAGGAAAGAGTAAAACTTTCACTATTTGCAGATGACATAATACTATATATAGAAAACCCTAAAGACTACCAAAAATTACTAGAACTGATAAATGAATTCAGTAAAGTCACAGGATACAAAATTAATATACAGAAATCTTTTGCTTCTCTATACATTAATAATGAAGCAGTAGAAAGAGAAATTAAGAAAACAGTCTCATTTACAATTGCACTAAAAAGAATAAAATACGTAGGAACAAACTTAACCAAGAAGGTGAAAGATCTGTACTCCAAACACTATGAAAGAAATTGAAGATGACACAGACAAATGGAAAGATATTCCCTGCTCATGAATTGGAAGAACCAATATTGTTTAAATGTCTATTGTACCCAAAGCAATCTACAGGTTTAATGCAATCCTTATCCAAACACCCCCATTTTTTATGGAACTAGAACAAGTAATCCTCAAATTTGTATGAAACCACAAAAGACTCCCAAATAGCCAAAGCAATCTTGAAAAAGAAGAACAAGGGCGCCTGGGTGGCTCAGTTGGTTAAGCAACTGCCTTTGGCTCAGGTCATGATCCTGGAGTCCTGGGATTGAGTCCCACATCGGGCTCCCTGCTTAGCGGGGAGTCTGCTTCTCCCTCTGACCCTCTTCCCTCTCATGCTCTCTGTCTCTCATTCTCTCTCTCTCAAATAAATAAATAAAATCTTTAAAAAAAAAAAAAAAAGAAAAAGAAAAAGAAGAACAAAGCTGGAGTCATTACAATCCCAGATTTCAAGACATACTACAAAGTTGTAGTAATCAAAACAGTATGGTACCGGTACAAAAACAGACACATAGATCAATAATAGAGAGTCCAGAAATAAACCCATATGGTCAATTAATCTAAAACAAAGGAGGCAAGAATATGGAATGAGAAAAAAACAATCTCTTCAACAAATGGTGCTGGGAAAACTGGACAGGTACATGCAAAAGGGTGAAACTGGACCACTTTCTTACACCACACACAAAAGTAAACTCAAAACAGATTAAAGACCTAAATGTGAGACATGAAACCATAAGAAAACATAAGCAGCAATTTCTTTGACATCAGCCATAGACAGATTTTTCTAGTTATGTCTCTTCTGGCAAGGGAAACAAAAGCAAAATTAACCTATTGGAACTATACCAAGATAAAAAGATTTTACACAACAAAGGAAACCATCAGAAAAGCAAAAAGGCAATCTACAGAATGGGAGAAGGTTTACAAATAATATATCTAATAAGAGACTAATATCTAAAGTAAATAACTTATACAACTCAGCACCAAAAATACAAATAATCCAATTTAAAAATGGGCAGAGGACCTGAATAGACATTTTTCCAAAGAAAACATACAGATGGCCAATAGACACATGAAAAGATGCTCAACATCACTAATCATTAAAGAAATGCAAATCAAAACAACAATGAGATATCACCTCAAACCTGTCAGAATGGCTAAAATAAAAAAGAAATAAACAAGAAATAACAAGTTGGTGAGGATGTGGAGAAAAAGGAACACTTGTGCACTGTTAGTGGAATCCAAACTGCTGCATTGGAAAACAGTATGAAGGTTCCTCAGAAAATTAAAAATAGAACAGTCGTATGATCCAGTAATTCCACTACTGGGTATTTACCCAAAAAAAACAAAAACACTAATTCGAAAAGTTATATGCACGCTTATGTTTATTGCAACACTTTTTGCAATAGCCAAGATATGGAAGCAACTCAAGTGTCCATCCAAAGATGAATGGATAAAGAAGATGTGGGCTGTGTGTGGGGGGAGTGGAATATTACTCAGCCATATAAAAGAATGAAATTTTGCCATTTGCAACAACATGGATGGACCTAGAGGGTATAATACTAAGAGAAATAAGCCAGTCAGAGAAAGACAAATACCATAGGATTTCACTCATGTGAAATTTAAGAAATAAAACAAAGAATAAAAGACAAACAAAAACTCAGAGAACAGAGAACAAATGGTAATCGCCAGACAGTGAATGAGGGGATGGGTGACATAGATAAAGGGGATTAAGGGTATACTCATCTGGATGAGCAGTGAGAAATGTACAGAATTGTTGAATTATTATAATGTACACCTGAACCTAATATAACACTGTATGTTAATTATACTTGAACAAAAAAATTTAAAAATAAAAGAGAAAGTTGTCTCTGTTTCTGATGCCGGAACTTGAAGTCCTAAGACAAACAAGGAGGGACGATCATAAGCAGGCTGGAATCCACAAGCATGAATAGCTAGAGCCACACACACACCCCCCCCCCATAAGAACAGACAAGAACAAACAGTTCTTGTTCCACCAACCCTGGTAATTAGGTTATCTTATAGAAGTCAGGACCCTTCATTACAGAGCTATAAACACTCACACCTGGCCCAGGAGTCAAAGAAGCTGAAGGAGGATTCAGGGATAGGTAGAACAATTACAGGCCCAGCTGCTACTTCATGCCAACAAGGTATATCAGCAGATCAGCAATGTGTGTAAGCTGCACAGAGGCCGCTGCTCTTCTTCCGCCTTCCAAACTTCCCATGGATCTCCCTTGTGGCCCACCCTAACAGGAAATTTACAAAAAAGAAAATTCTGGAAAATGCAATTCAGCCTAGGCAAATTGACACAACACAAAGCCATCACAGGCACTATGCTATTTTGGGTGAGTAATGTGAAAATTAAGACCATTTTTCCTGTTTTTGCATAACTGACATTTTTCATATTTTTGGTTGTTTTAAAAGTACAGATATACACAGGTGCTATGGAAGCCTATATAAGCTTTTCCCCCAGCCTGAGAGTTAAAAAAAAAAAAAAACTTTATAAGTTAAGCCTTAAATAATATGCATGAAATAAGGACTCAAAGAACAATAGGAACTGAGTTGCAAACAGAGAGAGTATCTCTCTATTTGCTCTCATATTCTATCAGAATATGCTAATGCATATTGCAAAGTCTCAACATAGGTTTCTTTTACTTACATTGATGTCCATTGTATTTGGCTGCATTTCTCTTTCTAATCTTCCTTCCAAGCCCTAGGTAGTAAAAGCAGCTGTCCCCGAAGATATAACATGCCTTAAAGGAGAAGAGCAAATAGCCAAATGACACAATGACTCTTAAAGATACTTAGGAAAATGATAGGATTCATTTCCTCTCATATTTTTATTGGCCAAAGAAAGTCACATGGCCATGCCTGACTTCAGTGAAGTGGGGATGTATAAATATCTACATGAAGGGATAGTAAATATTTCAAACAAATAAAATAACAGTGTCTTGATCACAAATATTCTCTTTCCTCCCTTCTGTATACCAAGTTCACTCACTCTCCCGTCTTTCCAAAGGAGACAACCAAAAAGTCTCATTCAGATTCAAAATCTAGGGTCTTTTCCTAGTCTCTGTAGCAAATCTTCACATGGCTCTTCTTGACTCAGTAACCTGTAAACTTAAAGAGATAAATTATATTTCCTCACATATTCACTATGTAATAGTGGAACCGGGAAATTGTACCTAAAATAAATACTCCCATTTGGAAAGGGGAAGAAATAAGACACTTATTACTTGCTTATCTATATCAATCCAAAAATTCCATAGGGTAGAATGATGTAAGTGGTTCCTACTCTGGAGGTCTGAAACTTTTTAAAATTTTCCCCAAGATCTACAACCTAGGAAAAGCTCTTCAGTTCATCATGTCTGTAGCCTTTGTTTCCATCTTTGGAAGGCTCCTTTTCTTCCTTTCATCCTCATTGGCTACATCTGAAGATGATGCTGGAGAGTGTGGTTTTCTTAGAGGCTCAAGAGCATCTCAGCCTGCTTCTTATCTGTAAAATCGCTGGGGCTCAAGATTGACTATGTTCTCCATACAATTCAGAAATTTCAGCAGAAACTTTGTTGGCAGCACCCTAAATTTGGATCATGCCATTAGGCTGTTTTAATTGGCTCTTAGTATCCACAGATTTCTAGATTTTATATCTTACTAGTTGGAAATGGCATTCAGTTGCATATTCAAACTCTGCAAATCTCATTATCTCTGGATTTTCTCTATTCCTTTCAATTATGTGCAAATCAATTAGTTCTTTTATGAGCTTATCTTTTCCTACATTATTTTGTCAAATACAGCCAATAGTAATCATGTCACCAACATTTTTTTCTCTTTATTTCCCTAAAGCCACAAGTTTATGAGGTACATTATTTGCCTTCTGAGTTATTATAGGTTATGGTTTTATGCAAGCTGGAAAAATAGTGACAAAACACGTTTCCTCAGTTCCACCAACCCCCACCATGTGGCCCAAAAGCCAAAGCTCCACATTTTGGTTCTTTTTTTAATGGAGGAACCCATTTTCATATTAGTCAAATTTCCCTAGATACTGCTACAGTGAGAAACAACCCCCACACTTGAATGGCTATCAACAATAAAAGTTTCTCGCTTATATTCATGTTCATTGTTAATGGGCTGTGGGTGTGCTCTACATCCTCTTTCTTTTGGGACCCAAGCTTGAAGGAGCATCTCCCATCTGGGTTGTGCCAGCCTAATGGCAGAGGGGAAAAAAGTGAATGGTTGAAGGACATGGTGGCTCTTCAAGATTCTGGTTTGAAGTGACAGTTGTCACTCTCACCCACGTTCTATTGGCTAAAGAAAGTCATACGATCAAGCCTAACATAATGAAGTCGGAAAGTATTACCTTCCCACAAGGAAGGGTAACACATATTTTCAACAAATACTGTCATCTCCCACAAAATTTAATCTGAAGGGTGACATTCATTAGCAGTAAGATATAAAGTGAGAGGACAGGAATGGTGGAAAAAATACTAGTGTATTGGATGGAGACTTGTATCTAGAAGGTGCCGTATACAATACTAAGGATGTATTTTTGTTTTAGAAGCCAAAGGGAATTGTTGAAGGTCTCTAAGCAGTGACATAGTGATGTTTTTAGTTTATATATAGTATTCTGGCAGCGATGAATGCAGGGAGTCTGGTTAAGATGTTATTTACATAGACTCAATGAATGATGATGAGATCAAGAGCTAGAGCTATGATAATAGGAAAAGATGGGGATGTGCTGTGTTCTCCTTTGGTAGGTATATATTCATATAAAGAAGGTAAGGATTAAGAAGGGAAAGAAAGTTGACTACACTAAAGAGAAAATGGATAATTGATGATCTTATGGGACATGGCAGGCAACAAGCAAGGTTAAGGGTACATTTTGTAGGTGGTGGGAAGAGCAGGCTGTTTGTCCCTGAAGGCTTCAGCTTTCTGTGTGAGTCATGGGGCATTAGGTTTTAGATGAAAGGATATGGTAGTTGGGTAAGAGGCTTGAACAGAATACCAAAGACACAGTCTCTGAGAGGAGTGGGAGAGAGAACAAATAAAAACTAAAACTGTAAGATAATTAAGAGCCTACCTCCTGTAAGTGTACAATGACTTTAAAGGGCACATTTTGTTGCTTTTCTCCACCAATGCTAAGCAGCCTAGGGGTATGAAGGGATTATAAGGTCGAGCTTATGAAGGGAAGGTACAGTGGAAATACTGGGTTTCAAGGTAATTGAGGATGTCACTGAGAAAGCAATTGAGGTAATAAACTAAGTAGTCTAGACTAGTTAGGAAAATGAGCAAGTCAATAGGTGGCCGATAATCCAGAAGACAATGGGACAGTCATGGGGTCATTGCCTATCTGCAGTCAGAGTAGATGTCCTCAGAGTGAGGACATGAGCTTGACTGATAACAGTCTGAGGTGAGAGAGTAGAATATCTGCATTTAAGGTTTCTGATTGGGTACAGTTCTGATTCCTGGTTGACGATGAGGATTAGGACAAGGAAAGCATACAACTTGAATGATGCTCAGAAAAATCTTTAGAATTGAGTAAAGGAAAGAAACACATGTGAGGATAGTGTGTTGGAGAGGTTATATAAATGGATATTGAAGTCACTCTTGATGTGAAAGGTGGAAATAATCGATAAGGCTTTTTTGGGGAGAAGGGGCAACTACTGCAAGAATGGCTAGGGAAAAAAAATTGGGAAATTGTTAAATGTGTTGATTCCCACCTGTGGTTGGCAGAACTCTAAAATGACCTCCCATGACCCACACCCTTGTAGAATCCCCTCTCTTGAGCATGGACTCCTCCCTCTTAATTACTTGCTTCTGACAAATAGAACATGCAAAAGTGATGGGATATCATTCCCATGAGTCTGTTATGTTATACGGCATAGATAAGAGATTTCGCAGGTGTAATTAAGACCCCTAATTAATTGACTTTAAGCTAATCAAGCAGGAGATTATTCCAGGTGAGGCTTTTTCAGGTGAGCCATTAAAAGTGTGTCTATTGCTCAGAAAAAGGAGAAGTCAGAGAAAGGCTCTCCTGCTGGCGATTGAGAAGCAAAAGACATGTGGTGAATTTCTTTTTTTTTTTTCCCATGTGGTGAATTTCTAGTGGGGTTGGGGGGGGGGGATGAGTAGTCTTTAGGAGCTAAGGGTCTTGTTCCTACAAGTACAAGGAAATGAATTCTGCCAACCACTACATAAGCTTGGAAGATAAGACCCCAAATCTGGCTGACACCTTGACTATAGCCATGTGAGATCCTGAGCAAAGGACCTAGCTAAGTGAGGCCCAGACTCCTTACCCACGGAAACTGCAAGATAATGAATGCAATTGTTATGCAGTGAGAGAAAACGAATATACTATGTTAAATATACCACCTTATGTTAAGAGACTAAAGTGTTTTCATAAACCTTGTGTAAAATTCTATAAAAAAAGTTTTCAATTTTTTTTTTGCCTTAAACTTTTATTCACAGAAGCAAACATGAGATGGTTTCCAAATTAAGATTGTAGATTAGAGCATGAGAAGCAAGCTGTGCAGTAGATGGATAGAGAACAATGGGACAGATCTCAGGCATAATTCTCTCTACTCCTACTCCTCTTTCATCACCGTGTCTGTGTGGAGCAGAAACAAAAGGAACAGGTGCGTCCAGTCAGAGGGGCTGGATCTGCTGACAATCAACACCTCAGGAAAGGAAGCTGGCAAGGAGGGGGATAAAAGAAGATGTGAAGTTGGCTCAGAATGAAAAGAAGGTGGTAGAAAAGGAAACAGGGACAAGGAAGCAGAGGAGAAAATCAGCTCAGTGCTTGCTTGATAGATACATGATTTCATGATGGCTTCTGGCATCTGCCCTCTTCCTAAAGTAATTTATCTTTCCAACCCGTATGGGAGAGCTGGCCTAGCCAGCAAGCAATGACAGTAAAATTTCCTTCACATTCTGAGTTCTACACTTGCAAGGTTATTAACAATAACAGCCATTCCAGGACACCAAACAGGTCTGAATGAAAGCTTCTTCCATTTTCTTTTATTCTATCATGTCTACAGGCTTCATTATAAGTGAGCAGGAAAGGGCTCAATATCTGTTGGCTACAACAAAAATTAATGGCTATGCAGGAAAAAGCATTAATGGTTAAATGGAAAGAAGCATAAAAACGTTTAGTAATGTATGAATTCACTTCACTTCTACTTACGTAAAACACATTTAACATTTCAGTTCTGTTCTAAAGGTTCACTTTAGAGCCAGAATGCAAAACTTTATGAAATTGCTAAGTATTTCAGACTAAATTATGAGTAATACTTTGGGACATGGTTAAAGATTTGTTAAACACACCACAAAGCAGTTTAAAGTGTGCAATGATTCAATAAGGTACAAGAGATACAGTGGGAGTCTTTGATTCATTATTTATGGAATTGCACTTGAGCTATCTCTATAGAGTGATTTTTCAATGCTAGCCATATATTCTTGACTGCTGTGGCTCATGGTTATGGATAGAAGGAAGGTGGAGTTGATTATCAATTCAAGATGGAAAAAAATGTCTTTATTGAACTCAAGAATGCTCTGGTGACCCACTGAGAACAGGCAGAATCAGGACAATGGTCAATATGAAATTTTCACCACGGTATGTGATTGGAGAGTAATTTGTGTATTTAAGATACAATTTTCAAAATGCACTCCATTCATTCATGTGTTCATTCATTCAACAAATGTTTTAGAAATACATATACATCTTTTATTCAGAGTGATCTTGACACACCTTTCATCCAAAGAAAGAGAAATTAATCCTTTTCTTTCCTTGTTTATGAAAGCTATTTGACTAATTACATTATATAATGGTCTTGTGAAAAGATCTCTACATAAGTGAGAATTTAATTATATAGGGTAAGCTGAATTAATCACTAATACTTTTACAGTCTGTATCTATCTCCTTGGCAAGAGTAGTCAGAAAGGAAATTTAGTTGGCCAGCAAGTTAAAGATATTTCTGTTGTTAGTCTGCAGTGTGTAAAATGAAGGGGGTTAATGTTCAGAAATAGATGATTTGGACTGAGCAAGAGTAGCTATGCAGAATTTCAGAGGCCCATACTTCATAAAGCTGCATCAGATATTTTGAACCCAATATGTTAAGTACATAAAAATTAGCAGAAAAAAAAAGTCCTGCAGGCAGGACTAGAAAAAAATCATAATCAGTAAGTCTCTAATAGGGAGCATGAATGAGTCTGGAGAAATTGTACCCAAACTGAAATAAAACTAAAAGTTAATTGTGGAGATGGCCTAGGCAGTGCCAATCCTGCCTGAGACTGGTGATTTTCAAACAGGGGAGAAAATCATCCTTCTCACCCTCAGTGGCCTTTTCCTGCATTTGGAAAACTTCCAAATAAGAGAACACATTATCCTCATGCTCTCTATAAACTCATTTATATTATGTGCTGTCTCCATCTACAATCTCTCAATTTACCTTTATAATATTTTGATATAAAAAGGAACATGATTTTTTAAAAACTTTCTAGCTCCCATCTCCTTCAGAATAAAAAATCCCAATCTCTTTAGACTTTTTTAGAAACTATTATTCCCCTACCATTTAATTATCTCTCTTATTTTCGTCTCTGGACCCCAGCCAATTTCCAGACATCTCTTTTCACATACTGAAATTAAACCTGGTACAGTGTTCTGTTAAGGTCTTGCCGAGTTTTGAGTAACATCTATGTGTCTGTGTCTTATTAAAGCTTCAGCATTTGATAGTGAGTCCTTTTCATGTTCAAGGTCAGGATAGCCTGGCTGAGCCCTCTTATAACCAAAAGAGTGCAGGTGAGGACTCTTGTGTCTGTGCTCACTGGCTAAGGGAAGTTGCTGTAGGTTCTTAGAGAGACTGTGGCTCTCTCTAGACATTATTGACATTGTTAGCTCATAGGCAAAGCACTTTAAGCAGTGTTTATTTATAGGCTCTCCTTCAATGAACTGACAGGAGACTCCCAAATGCTGCTCAAATCACCACATGATGAACTGCACGATACATGATCTTATGGCACTTCTGATATTAACTCCTAAGAATCACTTTAGACATGTGTATCTCCTTTCTACAAACTGTGGATAAATCAAATAGTGGTTGTTTGACTTCAGGGGATTTAGAACTGATCTACAATATGATTTTGTGCCTTGTAGATAGAGTCATCAGCTGGAATTTTCCATGGTGAAGTAGTTAAGTTACACAGGAATACAGCACTTATATCCTGAAGGAGAAAAGAGATCCCAATTATAGAAGCCTTTTATATTTGTTTTTACTTATTCCTAATGGTTAACTACATGCATTGCTTATTTCTATTTTTTTTTTAAATCACAAGATGTTTACATTCCTTAAAGACATCTGACAATGGAATGGGAAAGAATCCTTGATTTAAATATTGCACAAGTATTAAATGTTTTAAAGGGGTGATTACAGTTGGGATTTGTATCTGAGCCATTTTCCCCAACCAAGTTTTCAGCTGCAGGCCACTTAAGTGCAGTTAATTCATTAGAACAAGAAGAACTTGAGTTAAATACATTAGCGATGAACTGTTCATCTGTAATAAGGCGGACTCATGCTGGCAATTTCTTGCATAGTTATTATTTAACATGTACTCTAGAGTCCTGACCGAAGGAGAGGAAAACAATGAGAAATGCAGCTTGTCTTTTAGAATCTGGGTTTTGAGAATAGTCTTTCCATGGTGCTGGTCTAATTTGAGTGTCCCAGTGTTATACTTCATAGACAAGTCCAGTTAGAACAGGCTAAGCATATTTCTATGATACCAGACTATTCAGGGAAGGCTGGGGACCTAGGAAATTTAGGGAATGATATGAAAAGCTGGGTGAGGTTGTTTTTAAAGGCCCGTGTCTTCAACTTGAAATGATGTCTTTAGAACAAAGCAAGCCCTATTTAGAGCCAGTGATTCACCAGCAGTCCCTTATTCCCTGAGCAAATGAATTCATTTGGCAGTTGCTATTCGTCTCCCCAGACCAGCCGTGTGCTCTAATTGCCTATTTCCTCCTTCCGGGTTTCGAATGAAATACCTCCCTCTCACTTCCTATATTAAATCAAAGCACGTGTCAGCATTTGGTGGCCTCTAACAAATGTTCTCACTTGTCCTTCTCCCATCCCCTCCCGCCTGCCCTATCTAGAGATTTAGAATTTCTAAGGTCAGGTCTTTAAATCTCATTAATTCTTCCTGAGATGATGTGCCTATAAAATTCAAACTTATAAAGTAATAATCAATAACCCCAATAGATGTCCTTTTCTAAAAACTCCATGATTGCACCTTTAAAAGCAGTGTTTTCTTTGCTAGTGGATTTATAAGGCTAAGTCTCTCTCCAATCCTAATCAAATATTTAGAAACGCATGCATTGCAGGATCCCTAGTATCAATCAGCATACATTGTACTATCCAGGGTTAACCTCGAATTTTAAGAGAATCTTACCATTTCTCCTAAAATGTAATTTTAAGAAAACATTATGTTCGAAGTATTCAGGAATGAGGACTTAGCATAGCCACAATGAATTTACACATATTTAGGAGTCAGCATTCTCTGATACAGTGGAGTAAAGTCAAAACTAAGTACGAAAATGCTACCAGGATCCTCCCTAAAAAGATAGATTTCATAGCCAAAATCCTCTCACCTACAAAAGCATGATCTTTGGGGCCAACACCTGGGATTCCTTGTTTTTAAACCCATCAGTTAACTATTTTATGTGTTGTCTGTCACTGTCTTTTAGGATATAGGCTCTTTTTGTCTTTTGTTCATGGCTAAATCTGCAGTGCCTAGACCAGTGATTGGCACCTATTGGTTGCTCAGTATTTACGGGTTGAATGAAAAAACTCTCATCCGGGGCCGGGTTTGAGCCAGATAATGTGCTCAGTGAGGAGTCGCTTCTTCCTCTTCCTGCTGCTCCCCCTGCTTGTGTTCTCTCTTTCTGACAAATAAATAAAATCTTTAAAAAATTAATAAAAGAACCAAATAATCAGGTTCACTCCAGTGATAGGAGTTTAGCATAAAACCACATAGAAATCAAGAAAGGAGGGGAATCAATGTCATTGGAAGTGCAATAGAGCCTCCTAGAAAACTGGAAGTTTCAGACACCCCCGAAGTCCCAGTCTCCCCACAGAATCTAAGGATCTGTCTTTCCCCATCTCTGCTCTCTGCTCAGCTTCTGTGCTGAGTGCAGGGGCTCTTCCCCATAATCCACAATTCCTCTTTTAACTCCCTTTCTGAATCCATACTTTTCTTTAGTACTCTATCATCTTTCTTTGTGTCTCAGAAAAAACTGATAAAATCAGATCCTCTCTGAGAAGATTGAGTCATAGTAGACCATCCATACTGAGTAAGCTTTTCATGCCAAGCCACCTTACAGGCTTCTGGGCAGCCTCTGTAGGTAATTGCCTACGGCAGAACGTCCCCCTGTAGGACAATCTTTGGTGGTCAGGGTGGCAAAGTCAAAAGGCTTGAAGTTTGGCAACATGTATGTAAGGAGTCACTTTTGGTCATCTTGCCTAGGAGACTCAAGAGGTTGTCATTTTTCCACTTATTGCTTAGAGTTTGTATTAAAGAGATCTATCTATGAAACTCTGAGTGCCTATCAGCCTATTGGTCCCTTCAGGGCAATCTCTACTGAGGAAGGAGATTTTATGTCATTATAAATTACTATTTATGGCAATGCTAAACTTTATATACCTTGTGAAGAAATCATCTAGTAAAATATTTTAGGTCCTATCACTGTTTATTAAGTTCTCAAACTTAAAATCTATCTATACCATCATAGTTATATTGTAGATAACCTAAGCTTAATTGGATTAGTCAGAGGGAAGTAATATACAGGCACCTAATCTAGATGTTGCTAGGGTGCAGAGGATTAGTGCTTCCAGCGTGTTGTCTCTCAGATTGTCTTCTAGCCTTGCCCCTGAGGAACAAAGTGTATTAACTTTCTAGGAGAAAAGGGGCTTAAACCCAAAGCAGGCCAATAAAAGAGCAACATTCTTGGAGGCTAGGCTAGAAACTAAATATAAAAAAAGAAAGAAAGAAAGAAATTCTCAGGGCACCTGGGTGGCTCAGTTGGTTAAGCATCTGCCTTTGCTCAAGTCTTGGCCCCGGGGTCCTGGGATTGAGCCCCATGTCTGGCTCCCTGCTCAGTGGGGAGCCTGCTTGTGCTCTCTCTCACTCAAATAAATAAAATCTTAAGAAAAAGAAATTCTCTTTTGTGGTTTCAGGCATAGACTATAGCATAGGTGAGGAGAAGGAAACTTTCTCCAGTTCAGCATGATGAGAGTTGGCACAAGATAAAACAGTATCACTGTGACAGTAGCACACAGGGTTGTGGCAGAGGACAAGGCCTCCCATGGGCTTTTCCAGAAGAGAAAAGCCAGATGGAAGAGCGAGAAAGAACATCATTCATGAACCCTGGAATTCCGCCCTATCCCCTTCCACACATGCACATACCCCTAAAGAATTTATGAGGCTAGGGTTCCAGCAATTCTGTTAGAGACTGCTGAGTTCGGATTGGTCACCTATTGCTGCATAACAATTTGCCCCAAAACTTTGCGGCATAAAACAAGAAACATATATTTTCCCAATTTCTGTGGGTCATGAATTTGAGTGGCTCCAGTTCAGGATCTCTCATGAGGTGGAAATTAAAATGTCAGTTGGGACTTCAGCCATCTGAAGTCTTGACTAGAGCTGGGTGATCTGCTTCCAACCTCAGGCAGCAGTGTTTGGCTGGAGGCCTCAGGTCTCACTCCCTAAAGCAGCTTGAGTGTCCTTGTGATATGGCAGTTGGCTTTCCCCAGGCGAGCAACCCAAGAGAGAGAGAAAGAGAAAGAAGCTGCAATGTCTTTTACGTCCTCATCACAGAAGTCACATTCTGTCACTTCCATCTAACTGTATTCCTTAGAAATGAGTCACTAAGTCCGGCCCACACTCAAGGAAAGCAGTATTAAGCTCTACATCTTAAAGAGAATTCATAGACATATTTTAAAATATTACATAATTTATGATACATATTTTAAATATGTATTATACATTTTAATTTATAATTTATAAATATGTATTAATTTCTTTAAAATAATACATATGTGAAAAAGAGAATCCATAGACATATTTTAAAACCACTGCAATTTGTACTCTGGCCACATTTATTTATATTTGTCTCACATGCAAAATACATTCAGCGCCCTTCCCAAGAACCCCAATACAGTACTAGCTTGAAATCCAGGATGTTGTCATATAAATGAGATCAAAACATGAATGAATCTTCTCAGATGTAGTTCCTTAAGTACAGATCCTTAAGTACAGTTCCTCTTGACTGAAAGACCTGTGAACTAAAGAAACAAGTTATTGCTTTCTACCCACGCCCTACATTCAGTGGAGGGAGATGCACAAAATATATTGTATAGACATGGAAGATGCTCAGGAGTCACTGGTGTAGACCAGTTCTGAAATCCAGTCTAGCATGGGTTGGCAGTTTCTTGACTGGGACTCAAGGCCTGGGAATAATTCTCCATGGCTCTTGGCCCCACTCTTATTTTTACCTTCTGAGTCATCCTTCTTTTTCATGAAAGGTAACACATGTTTGTAGCTGAGTAGTTTTCTGAGCCTGATTCCCCTTAGTAGAACTGGGGGGAGGGGTGATTCCTCTTTATATTTAATGCTGTCTCTGGGCTTTCAGTTTGAGCTGATGTGTTTCTGCTGATATAATTCTGTTTTTAAAACTTTGTAGGTCTCCTGTGAATGTTGTTGGGCTCCAATTCATTAGATAAATCTACACCTATAAATCAAGATAAGCTCTCTATCTAGGGCTTCTGCTGAGGGACAGTATCTGTAAGCTTCTTAGAAGCCATATTGTTTGATTAAAGGGAGGTCTGAGACCTATGGATCTTCAGAGGGCCCTTTTTTCTGACTAAATGCTATTCTGACGCAGCACCATTGATCCCTCTGAAGTCTTAATAAAAGATTTCATAGCCACACCCTCAGTTTCAATGTTAGAACTGGCAAAGCCCTTGATCTGATATTTGTACAGAAGCTATTTCTTAATTTTAGCGTCTTTCACCATCTGGAAAAGCTATGGAATTTTTAAAAAGATTTATTTATTTATTTGAGAGAGAGAAAGCCAGTGTGCATGGGAGGAGAGATGGGCAGAGGGAGAGGGAGACAATCCCAAACACACTTCCTGCTGAGCGCAGAGCCTCAGGGCTCACTCTCATGAACCCGAGATCATGACCTGAGCTGAAATCAATAGACGCTTAACCCACTGAGCCACCCAGGTGCCCCAAGGCTATGGGATTTTTCAAGCCAAAACACTAGCTTGTTTTTGTTCAGCCGAACTTCCATAAGCTTGTCTCTCTTCTCTCACATTTTACTGTAAGTAGGAAGAACCCAAGTAGTACCTTCAACATTCTGCGTAGAAATTACCTTAGCTTGTTCACTCAATTCATTTTCCACTTCCAGATTATCACAGGTGACAGTGTTGTTAACCTGCCTGCCACTGCAGAACAAAGATTTCTTTCTTTCAGTTTCCAGGAAGATAGTCCTCACCTTGCTTTGAGCCTCACTGACAAGCCACTCAAAAGTCCCAACTTCTATTCAAGGTTCATAAGCTTTCACTAACACTCTCTTCAAAGTCTTTCTTTGTATTTGCCCATTACTTAGTTCCAAAGCCACTCCACATTTTTGAGGTATTTGTTATGACAGCAACCTCACTTTCAGATACAAAAATGTGTATTGGTTATCTATTTTCATATAACAAGTTATCCCAAAACTTTAAAAACAAACAAACACACACACACACACACACATTTATTATCTCATAGTTTCTCTGAGTCATAAATTTGGGAGTGCCTGTAACTGGAAAATTCTGGCTCAAGGTACCTCTTGAGGCTGCAGTCAAATCCAAAAGGAAACCACAGTATTTTAGGTCCCAATTGACCTCACATGCTTTCATTTCCATCACATACATTAGAAGCAAGACATTAAATACAGCTTCCACTCAAGAGGAAGGGTATTAGGCCCCATGTTTTAAAGGAGAATGTATCAAAGAATTGGTGATCATCTTTTCCAACAAACAGAAACCTGAAAGTATTCCATAATTTGTATTGAAACCATATTGTACCCCGAGGAAAATCTGGCCTAGGAAAATGATGATTACATTTATATAAGCAAACTTTGCCAAGGTTTTCAGCTATGAATAAACTCTACATAGCTAAATCTAATGAACAAATTTGTCCTCATATGACTTTACCTTTTGGTAACACAAGGCATCACTGTTTACTCTTTGAAAGTTTCCTCATTTGGTTTCCAGGACATCATATGCTGCTTGTCTTTCTTCTGCCGATAACTAGCTGCTTACTTTCAATCTCATGTACCTCTTTCTCCTCATCTCTCTGACCTCATAACATTGGAAACCTAGAGTTCATGCCTTGAACCTCTTTTTTATCTACACTCAGTTTTTTTGGTGACCTAATGCTATCCCAAGTTTTTAAATACAATGTGCACTTATAACTATCTAACTTATATATACCTCGTGTAATTCTTCTTCAACTCTAGACTCATGCCTAACCTCATCTCCACTTGAATGTCTAATAAGGATCATCAACATAACCTGCCCTAAACTGAGCATTTGATCTTTACCTCAAACTTACTCTTCTTACAATCTTCCCCATTTCAGTGAATGGCAATTCCATCTTTCCAGTTGCTTGGAATCTATTCTCATTTATAGATCCCTCTCCCTCCCTCATTTCCTTCCTTCTTCTTCCTGTGACACTTTCAATCTGTCTGCAAAATTTGTTCTGCGTACGAAGTAAATTCAAACTTGGACCACTTTTCACAAGCTCTGCAACTACCACAGTTGTCCAAGGCATTATTTACTGTCTGTCTTTTGGATTCCTGCAGCAGCTAACTTCCTACCCATGGTTCCCCTCCATGTTTGCTCTTATAGTCTATTCGGAGCACATCATCTAGAGTAATCTTGCCAAATGGAAACCAGTTCATATCCTTCCTCTTTGTTAATTCTCCGGTGTCTCCTTTTGTCACTCAGAGTAAAAGCCTAAATCCTCAAACTGACCCACCTGGTCCTATACCATCTGGCTTTTATCGCTTACCTGATATCATCACCAACAGTTTTTCCTTCTGCTTCTCCTGCTCCAACCACATTCTCCCACCCACTCTTGATCAAACACATCAGGTATGACCCTCCTGTCTTAACACTCTGTTCTTAGATCTCCACAGGATTTGCTCCCTCACTTCCTTTAGATCTTCAGATGTCACAGTCTAAGTGAGAGCTTCCCTAACTACCTTATTTAAAGTTGCCCCCAGTAATCCCAAGTCATTTTTTCTGTTTTATTTTCTCCATAGCAATTATCATCGTCTAAGCATTCATTTGACTTATTTTTGTGGAATATAAACCAGGTGGAATGTGATTTTTTTTATTGCTTTATTCATTTTTGTATTCTTTTGACACAGAAGCATCAATGTTTTTTGAATGAATAAATGAAGTTTCCATTAGTTTCTCCATCCTGATTTTCCTGGAATAATCTTCTTTCTCTCCTCAGACCCTCTATATCCCAAATTAACTCCACAGCCTAGATGGTCTAGTCTTGTCTCTTCTAGGAGCCTTTCTTCACTAATTGAGGCTTACATTGATCTTCATTTTGACTTTCCTCAGCCTTCGTGGTCACATTCCTGTATATTTGTTTGTGTGCTCCATTTTTCTCCATCTTGCTCATATATTTGTTTGTCTAAAGAGATCCTTGAGAAACCATATTCACTTCCTTTCTCTGAACCACTCTTTTGACCCCTCATAATTACACAATATGCACTTTATAAATCCCTGCTTCATAAACAACTACTAACTCACTGAAATGAACTTCCTAACCTCACACAGCTGATGGAAGATGCTACTTTAGGACAACAGAGTGTTTTTGTAAAATGCATGCAAACCTTTTCAATTTATACTGTAATAAGTTTCAGGTAAAACCAGATGAGCTACACAAGCAACTCTGTTCTAATATTCACACACTTACTATATTCTCTTTAGGAAATGGAATCCATTTTTCCACATAGACTGGAAATCCTTAGATGTTAAAAATATGTTTAAAAGCTCCACTGAGATTTAGCTTCTTGCCATGATACTCTAAATTATTCCAGCATTCTGTAAGGCATTCAAAACACTGTAATTTATATGCTCTGGAGCAAGTACCTCTTAAACTGTTCACCAATTAGTTCATTTCAGAACTTGCTTCTGATATCCCTGCAGGTAAGAAAAATCTCTTCGTATGCAACCTGAGTGTAAGACAATATCAAAATCACTTATGTCAGCTTGATATTGTCATAAGAACAACTATAAATTTTCTGATAGTTGGAAATTTTGGAGAAGCTCATCAAATGAATAGACAGGAATTTTGCACATAGATGTTTCCTTCTGGGAATTTAACACATGCCTCTACATTTTTTAAAAATTAATCTCATTGTATCATGATTCAGGTTTTGCTTAGAAGTGAGGTAGATGGAGAGGAGGATCAAGATGGTGGAGGAGCAGGAGACCTAAATTTCGTCTGGTCCCAGAAATTCAGCTAAATAGGGATCAAACCATTCAGAAAACCTACAAACTCAACAGGAGATTGAAGAAAAGAATAGCAGTTACTCTCTGAACAGAAAAGTGAGCACTTTCTGGAAGGTAGGACATGCGGAGAAATGAATCTGAGGTGATATTCGGGAAGATAGACCACAGGGAGAGGGGGCCTCTGTCAGCCGCTACCGGCAAGTGATAGAGCAGCGGAGCACAAAATGGGAATTTTTAGAAGTCTGCTCCACTGAGGGACATCGCTCCAGTGGCTAAGCAGGGGTGTGGAACCCTGGCTGGGACAGTGTGGTCTCAGGACCCTCGGGGTCACAGAAAGACCGGGGGTGCCTGAGTGCGGCAGAGCTCCTAGGTATCAGAGCGGGGAAGCCGGCTGCAAAGACAGAGCCAAGGCGCGGGCTCTCAGCTCAGGGTTGCCATAAACTGTGACCCACAGCACAGTCAGGCCACTACTCTTCCAGCAGGGACCCAAAAAGCGGCAGATCCGGGGAGACTCCCCTGCCTTCCCTGGAAGGGGCAGTGTGGGAGCACACCCCAGGAATCTGCTGGGTTTGGAGACTCCAAATGGCGTCATGTGCCAGAGACAGAAACACTCAGTCACAGGATGGGTGAGCACGGAGTGTGGCAGGAGACCGGGGAGACAGGAGTGATTGACTGCTTTTCTCTGGGGCCTCACTGAGGAGTAGGGCTCCGAGTTCTCAGCTCCTCTGGGACGGAGACTAGGAGGGTGCCATTTCCATTCTTGTCCTCCAAAGCTGTATGGAAACCTTGCAGGGAACAAAAGCTCCTGAGAGCAAACCTGAGCAGATTATTTAGCCCCGCCCCTGGCAAGGGCAGGGCAATTCCACCTCCCACAAAGACATTTGAGAATCACAGCAACAGGCCCCTCCCCCAGAAGATCAGCAAGAACAGCCAGCCAAGGCCAAGTTTACCGATCAATGAGAATGGCAGAACTCCAGCACTAGGGGAATACAGCACATAGACTTCATGGCTTTTTTCCCCATGATGCTTTAGTCTTTCAAAGTTAATTTTTTTTAATTGTATTTTTTTCTTTTTCTATTTTTTAGTTGAACTTTTCTTCTTTCCTTTTCAACCAACATCTTATCAATTCCTTTATAAAAATCTTTTTTAATTGTTCATTTTTACATCATACTCTCTCTTCATTGTATTTAACCTTATTTTTTGTATATACATAAGTTGTTCTTTCTTTAAAATTTTGGGATAAAGTTTCTTCTAACAAACCAAAACATACCCTAAATCTAGCATATGATGTTCTAGTCTCCCGCCTGATGACATTCTCTCTTTTTTTTTCATTCTTTTTTCAACCACCTTCTTCCCTTATCAATTCTTTTTTTAAAATCCTCTTTAATTTTCATCTTTACAGTCATATTCCATCCATTCATTGTATTTACCCTTATTTTTGTACATATATAAGTTTTACTTTCTTTAAAATTTTGGGAGGCAATTTCTCCTAACAGAACAAAATACACTCAAAATCTAGCATGTGGCTCTGTTAGTTTCACCAGCCTGATCATATTTTTTTCTTTTTTTCCCTTTCTTTTCCTCCTGGTTTTGGGTCTCTTCTGATTAGCTTAGTGTATATTTTTCTGGGATCGTTGTTACCCTTTTAGCATTTTTTTTTAGAATTTTGTTCTCTCATTCAACTATTCTCCTCTGGACAAAATGACAAGGTGGAAAAACTCACCTCAAAAAAAAGAGCAAGAGGCAGTATTGACTGCCAGGGACCTAACCAATACAGACATTAGTAAGATGTCGGAACTAGAGTTCAGAATGATGATTATAAAGATGCTAGCTGGACTTGAAAAAAGCAGAGAAGATACTACAGAATCCCTTTCCGGAGAAATAAAAGAACTAAAATCTAACCAGGTTGAAATCAAATACAATAAATGAGGCAGAAGAGAGAATTAGTGATATAGAAGTCCAAATGATGGAGAATAAAGAAGCTGAGAAAAAGAGAGATAAACAACTACTGGATCACGAGGGCAGAATTAGAGACATAAGTGATACCATAAAGTGAAACAACATTAGAATAATTGCGATTCCCAGAAGAAGAAGAAAGAGAGAGAGGGGCAGAAGGTATATTGGAGCAAATTATAGCAGAGAACTTCCCTAATGTGGGGAAGGAAACAGGCATCAAAATCCAGGAGGCACAGAGAAACCCCCTCAAAATCAATAAAAATAGGTCAACATCCCAACATCTAATAGTAAAACTCACAAGTCTCAGAGACAGAGAAAATCCTGAAAGCAGCTCAGGACAAGAGGTCTATAACCTACAATGGTAGAAACATTAGATTGGCAGCAGACCTATCCACAGAGATCTGGCAGTCCAGAAAGGACTGGCGTGATATATTCAGAGCACTAAATGAGAAAAATATGCAGCCAAAAATACTATATCCAGCTAGGCTGTCATTGAAAATAGAAGGAGAAATAAAAAGCTTCGAGGACAAACAAAAACTAAAAGAATTTGTGAAAACCAAACAACCCTTACAAGAAATACTGAAAGGGGTCCTCTAAGCAAAGAGAGAGCCTGAAAGTAACATAGGCCAGAAAGGAACAGAGACAATATACAGTAACAGTCACCTTACAGGCAATACAATGGCACTAAATTCCTATCTTTCAATACTTACCCTGAATGTAAATGGGCTAAATGCCTCAATCAAAAGATGCAGGGTATCAGATTGGATTAAAAAAACAAGACCCATCAATATGCTATCTGCAAGAGACTCATTTTAGACCCAAAGACACCTCCAGGTGTAAAGTGAGGGGGTGGATGGGTGCCTGGGTGGCTCAGTTGTTAAGCGTCTGCCTTCAGCTCAGGTCATGATTCCAGGGTCCTGGGATAGAGCCCTGCATTGGGCTCTCTGCTCAGAGGGAAGCCTGCTTCTCCCTCTCCCACTCCCCCTGCTTGTGTCCCTCCTCTTGCTGTGTCTCTCTCTGTCAAATGAATAAATAAAATCTTTAAAAAAATAAATAAAGTGAGGAGGTGGAAAACCATTTGCAATGCTAATGGACACCAAAAGAAAGCTGGGGTGGCAATCCTTATATCAGATTTTAAACCAAAGACTATAATAAGAGATGAGGAAGGACACTATATCATACTTAAAGGGTCTATCCAACAAGAAGATCTAACAATTGTAAATATCTATGCCCCTAACATGGGAGCAGCCAATTATATAAGGCAATTAATAACAAAAGCAAAGAAACACATCAACAACAATACAATAATAGTGGGGGACTTTAACATCCCCCCCCTCACTGAAATGGACAGATCATCTAAGCAAAAGATCATCAGGGAAATAAAGACTTTAAAGGACACACTGGACCAGATGGACTTCACAGACATATTCAGAACATTCCATCCCAAAGCAACAGAATACACATTCTTCTCTAGTGCCCATGGAATATTCTCCAGAATTGATCACATCCTGGGTCACAAATCGGGTCTCAACTGGTACCAAAAGATTAGGATCATTCCCTGCATATTTTCAGACCACACTGCTTTGAAACTAGAACTCAATCACAAAAGGAAAGTTGGAAAGAACTCAAATACATGGAGGCTAAAGAGCATCCTACTAAAGAATGAATGGGTCAACCAGGAAATTAAAGAAGAATTTAAAAAATTCACGGAAACAAATGAAAATGAAAACACAACTGTTCCAAATCTTTGGGATGCAGCAAAGGCAGTCCTAAAAGGAAAGCATATAGCAATACAAGCCTTTCTCAAGAAACAAGAAAGGTCTCAAATACACAAGCTAACCCTACACTTAAAGGAGCAGGAGAAATAACAGCAAATAAAGCCTAAACCCATCAAGAGAAGAGAAATAAGATCAGAGCAGAAATCAATGAAATAGAAACCAAAAGAACAGTAGAACAGATCAATTAAACTAGGAGCTGGTTCTTTGAAAGAATTAAAAAGATTGATAAACCCCTGGTCAGACTTATCAAAAAGAAAAGAGAAAAGACCCAAATAAATTAAATCATGAATGAAAGAGGAGAAATAACAACCAACAGCAAAGAAATACAAACAGTTATAAGAACATATTATGAGCAACTATATGCCAGCAAATTAGACAATGTGGAAGAAATGGATGCATTCCTAGAGAAGTATAAACTACCAAAACTGAACCAGGAAGAAATAGAAAACCTGAACAGACACATAACCAGTAAGGAAATTGAAGCAGTAATCAAAAATCTCCCAGCAAACAAAAGCCCAGGGCCAGATGTCTTCCCAGGGGAATTCTACCAAACATTTAAAGAAGAATTAATACCTATTCTTCTTAAACTGTTCCAAAAAACAGAAATGACAGGAAAACTTCCAAACTCATTTCATGAGGCCACCATTACTTTGATCCCCAAACCAAAGACCCCATCAAAAAGGAGAATTACAGACAAATATCCCTGATGAACATGGATGCAAAAATTCTCACCAAAATACTAGCCAATAGGATCCAACAGTACATTAAAAGGATTATTCACCACAACCAAGTGGGATTTATTAATCAGTGTGATACAATACATTAATAAAAGAGAAAACAAGAACCATATGATCCTCTCAATAGATGCAGAAAAAGCATTTGACAACGTACAGCATCATTTCTTGATTAAAACTCTTCAGAGTGTAGGGATAGAGGGTACATACCTCAATATCATAAAAACCATCTATGAAAAACCCACAACAAATATCATACTCAATGGGGAAAAAATGAGAGTTTTTCCCCTAAAGTGAGGAACACAGCGGGGATGTCCACTAGCACCACTGTTGTTCAACATAGTGCTAGAAGTCCTAGCCTCAGCAATCAGACAACAAAAAAATAAAAGGCATCCAAATCGGCAAAGAAGTCAAACTCTCACTCTCTGCAGATGATATGACACTTTATGTAGAAAACCCACAAGACTCCACTCCAAAATTGCTAGAACTCATACAGGAATTCAGTAAAGTGGCAGGATATAAAATTAAGGCACAGAGATCAGTTGCATTTCTATACACCAACAACAAAACAGAAGAAAGAGAAATTAAGGAGTTGATCACATTTACAATTGCACCCAAAACCATAAGATACCTAGGAATAAATCTAAGCAAAGGGGCAAAGGATCTGTACTCAGAAAACTATAGACTACTCATGAAATAAATTGAGGAAGACACAAAGAAATGGAAAAACATTCCATGCTCATGGATTGGAAGAACAAATATTGTGAAAATATCTATGCTACCTAGAGCAATCTACACAGTTAATGCAATCCCTATCAAAATACCATTTGCTTTTTTCAAAGAAATGGAACAAATAATCCTAAAATTTGTATGGAACCAGAAAAGACCCTGAATAGCCAGAGGAATGTTGAAAAAGAAAAGCGAAGTCAGTGGCATCACAGTTCCGGACTTTAAGCTCTATTACAAAGCTGCCATCATCAAGACAGTATGGTATTGGCACAAAAACAGACACATAGATCAATGGAACCGAATAGAGAGCCCAGAAATGGACCCTCAACTGTATGGTCAACTAATCTTTGACAAAGAAGGAAAGAATGTCCAATGGAAAAAAGACAGTCTCTTCAACAAATGGTGTTGGGAAAATTGGACAGCCACATGCAGAAGAATGAAACTGGACATTTCCTTAAACCACACTCAAAAATAGACTCAAAATGGATGAAAGACCTAAATGTGAGACAGGAATCCATCAAAATCCTTGAGGAGAACACAGGCAGCAACCTCTTCCACCTCAGCCACAGCAACTTCTTCCTAGAAACTTTGCCAAAGGCAAGGGAAGCAAGGTCAAAAATGAACTACTGGGACTTCATCAAGATGAAAAGCTTTTGCACAGTAAAAGAAACAGTCAACAAAACTAAGAGGCAACCCACAGAATGGGAGAAGATACTTGCAAATGATACTACAGACAAAAGGCTGATATCCAAGATCTATAAAGAACTTATCAAACTCAAAACCCAAAGAACAAATAATCCAATCAAGAAATGGACAGAAGACATGAACAGACATTTCTGCAAAGAAGACATCCAAAAGGCCAACAGACACATGAAAAAGTGCTCAACAGCACTTGGCATCAGGGAAATCCAAATCAAAACCTCAACGAGATACCATACCTCACACCAGTCAGAATGGCTAAAATTAACAAGTCAGGAAATGACCGATGTTGGTGAGGATGCGGAGAAAGGGGAACCCTTCTACACTGTTGGTGGGAATGCAAGCTGGTGTGGCCACTCTGGAAAACAGTATGGAGGTTCCTCAAAAAGTTGAAAATAGAGCTACCCTACGACCCAGCAA
Organism: Callorhinus ursinus; assembly: GCF_003265705.2. Classification (NCBI taxonomy): domain Eukaryota; kingdom Metazoa; phylum Chordata; class Mammalia; order Carnivora; family Otariidae; genus Callorhinus; species Callorhinus ursinus. The sequence goes on along the minus strand of NW_027397079.1, from coordinate 33,221,144 downwards.
TTGCACTACTGGGTATTTACCACAAAGATACAAATGTAGTGATCTGAAGGGGCACATGCACCCCAATGTTTATAGTAGCAATGTCCACAATAGCCAAACTATGGAAAGAGCCTTGATGTCCATCAACAGACGAATGGATAAGAAGAAGTGGTATTATATATACAATGGAATATTATGCAGCCAACAAAAAAATGAAATCTTGCCATTTGCAATGACGTGGATGGAACTAGAGGGTATTATGCTAAGCAAAATAAGTCAATCAGAGAAAGACAAGTATCATATGATCTCTCTGATATGAGGAATTTGAGAAACAAGAGAGAGGATCATAGGGGAAGGGAGGGGAAAAATAAAACAAGATGAAATCAGAGAGGAAGACAAAGCACAAGAGAATCTTAATCTCAGGAAACAAACTGAGGGTTGCTGGAGTGGAGGGGGATGGGAGGGATGGGGTGGCTGGGTGACAGACATTGGGAGGGTAAATACTATGGGGAGCACTGTGACTTGTTCAAGACTGATAAATCACAGACCTGTACCCCTGAAACAAATAATACATTATATGTTAAGAAAAATTTTTAAAAAATAGAAAAGAAATGAGATAAATTGGTACTGTCTCGGTCAGTTCATACTCATCCCTGTCACCTCACCTTGGATCCCATGCATGTCCACTTTGGTTTTAAGTAGCTGTCTTAGGGTAAGACACACATGCACACACAAAGTCTAAATAATGAATCAGGAATATTAGAGTTTGTGACTAACTCTCCTTAGAGGAAAAAAATTAATATTTTAAAGGGAAAACAAAGCGTTTCTCAACTATATTCAAATATTGATTTAAGACTGATCTAATAGCCATCTGACTTTAATTCAGAACTCTTTTTTTTAAGATTTTATTTATTTATTTGTTAGAGAGAGCGAGAGCGTGGGTGAGAGAGAGTTAGCGAGAGTACAAGCAGGGGGAGCTGCAGGCAGAGGGAGAATCAGGCTCCCCACTGAGCAAGGAGCCCGATGCGGGACTCGATCCCAGGACCCTGGGATCATGACCTGAGCCGAAGGCAGCCGCTCAACTCTTAAAGGACCCTTGTAACTACATTAGGCCCACGCAGATAATCCACGGTAATCTGCCCATTTTAGCATCCCTATCTTAATCTCATCTGCAAAGTCCCTTTTGCAACATAAGGCAACGTTTGCACAATTTTCAGGGATTAAGTTTCAGGACTTCCTTAGGAATTCTTTTTGGAGGAGGAAGGGCACTATTCTGTGCACCACAGGTAGTGATCTCAAGTAAGAGGGGAGGGTATAGTGTGTTTGACAAATAAGCAGTATTGCATCGTGGTTAAGACCATGGACTCTGGTGCCAGATGGCGACTTCAAATCCCACTTTTGCCACTCAGTAACTATGAAATCTCAATGCCATACATATTGAAACTCTCTATGGCTCAGTTTTGTAATCTGTAAAACCATAAATGACAATATTAGTAAATACTTCATACTGTTGTCTTAAAGACGCAATACTTAGGAAAATTCCTGACAGTCTTACACAATTCACAGAGCTCACCATAGCACATACCCTCCCCTGTACCTCTGAAACAAATAATACATCATATGTTTAAAAAAAGAAGAAGAAGAAGAAGAAGAAGTAGGAAGGGAAAAATGAAGGGGGGGAAATTGGAGGGGGAGACGAACCATGAGAGACTGTGGACTCTGAGAAACAAACTGAGGGTTCTAGAGGGGAGGGGGGTGGGGGGATGGGTTAGCCTGGTGATGGGTATTAAAGAGGGCATGTTCTGCATGGAGCACTGGGTGTTATGCACAAACAATGAATCATGGAACACTACATCAAAAACTAATAATGTAATGTGTGGTGATTAACATAACATAATAAAATTTTAAAAAATTAATTTAAAAATTAAAAAAAAGAAAAAAGAAAAATTCCTGACAAATACTTAATGTACAATAAACATTCACTATTATTATGTGCTCTCATGGAGAAGATTAATCCAATCTAACTTCTTTTACAGATGAAGAAATTGAGTCTCAAAGAACTTAACTGATTTACACAAAATAATATAGTGACATTAGATTATAAAGCTTGTCACATTGATATTATTCTGTATTACTGAACAAGTGTCTGATAAATATCTTTTCAATGGTATAAGAATTTTAAAACTACCGATTTTCTTATTTCTATTAATTCTTAATTTAACCTGGTGATGTTATCAATAACATACTTCACTCTTGCTTTAGTAATGGGAATCCTATAAACATATTTTATTTCTTTCTCAATTTTCTGAGGCCTGATAGTGTTGTATTACATCTTGTAAAAGGTAAGATATTGACAAGCTTACAAGAATTTGAGGAGACTCCCAGGCCTAGCATTTCACATGATAAAGCTGTCTTTGACTTTTTGTATCCAGATAATAGTATACATTGCTATTAAAGTATTTAGAGGACATTAAACCTCTGTTCAAAATGTTTGTAACATTTTCTTATATTTATAGAACAATCTATATATATCTATATATAAACAATTATATATTATAGAACAATCAGCTGTTCCCCACACCAAACTATTAGAATAGCTGCACTAAACAAACCATTCAAGATAACGAATTTCGATAATTTTCACTATGAAATATTTTCCGTTGATTCCTACTTTTCAAATATGCTTAAGAATCTTTCAAATTGGCACGCCTGGGCGGCTCAGTCATTAAGCGTCTGCCTTCGGTGCAGGTCATGATCCCAGGGTCCTGGGATCAAGTCCTACATGGGGCTCCTTGCTCAGCGGGGAGTCTGCTTCTCCCTCTGCCTGACGCTTCCCCTGTATGTGCTTTCTCTCCCTCTCCCTTCCTCTCTCTTTGTCTCTCTCTCTGACAAATAAATAAATAAATCTTTAAAAAAAAAAAAAAGAATTCAATCTAGGCTTAGGATTCTGAGAGTAGGTGTCATATCTTTTATACTTATGATCCTCCCACCTCTATCAGGCCTGAAATGTTGGTGTTGGTTTTTTTTTTTTTGAAATCTCCTTTAACTGATGTTTTAAGCATAAGGTACAAAGAGAAAACTATTTTATAAAGAGAATTACTAAGTCAAGGACATGTTATTTTATCTTTCTGAAGAAAGAGAAATTTCCTGCTAAAAGTTAATGTCTCTCCCCCCCTCCCCCGCTTTAACTAACAAATTGAATAGAGTCATGAAATTTAAGAGCTGGAAAGGAGTTAGAGATTATTTGGTCAAAAGCCCTCATTTTGTGGATGATGAAGGATATGAGGGGAAAATAAAATTGAGCAAGTTAAATTTAGGCATCTGAAAAAAAATCAATCACAGAATATTTTTTTGGCTGAGGACCAAAAATATTTCATTTGATTGTGAATAAGACACATTTTCATTCTCTGTGAGCTTTTTTTTTTGTTTTTCCCTCACTGCTCTATTCTTCAGGAAGAGGCAAATAAGTGTTAATCATCCTATAGGTCTGGATGGTACCGTACCTTTTTTCTAAACGATTTTTGCTGTTGTTTTGCTGCCAGCTGAAAATGGCCTTGTGCTCTTCACATATTTTCAATGACTGTTCTACAAGAAATGTTTATATATTCCTAAACTACTGTGCTTATTCAGTTGTCAAGCATGAACTTGGCATTCTTCTCCTTTTAATGCCATTCTTCTTCTTGTTTTTTGTAATCAGCTCTGAAAGAAAAAGTATAAGCCCTTCTAGATTCTATAACCAGCTCTACTGTATTGTTTACCGAGTGACCTTGATTAAGTCACTTAAACACTGTGTGTAACTTTTCTCATCTGTAAAATGAGGACAACACATACGGAATGGGGTAATTATAAAATGAATGTAGGCTTCAGAGATAACTGTTAGTTGTCATTACTATTAATTATTTTTTGCTGATTAGAAATATTTATTTGGGGAGGGCTCCTCACACACGCCCCCAACACCTGCTGTCCAGTCCCCGTGCGGTTTTCCTCGTTTGCTGCCTACCTGGCGTGCTGCCTGCTCTCCTGTCCCTCTAGGAAGTGACTGGCTGTGAAATCACAGAATTAAATATTTCCTTAATGTTTTCTGTCTCTCTCTTTATCCTTTAGGTCTCCTAAATGGTGAATTAATTGTCTTTTTCCTATGTCCTCTGACACAGCATGGCTGGATTGACCTCACCTCACACATATTCAACTTAGCTAGTTGATCCTAGGTGATTTCACTTAGACTATGTCCTTTAATCCTTAAAGGAACCTATGAAGGAGATATTATTATATATTATAAAGGATGACCCAGGCTCAGAGACATTATGTGACTTGCCCAAGGTAATTTGAATATAAGTGACAGGGTCAGTCAGGATTTGAACCTAGCTTAACACTAGGTTACTTGGGGTCCTTAAGAAGATTAGTGCATTCAGCTGAGGTTGTTGGTCTGATAGGGTTAATACTTTAAAGTATCTTTGGTCCTAATTTTAAAAGTCATACGCTTATATTACCAGGCCCCTGGAATAATTTGGAGTTTTATCTTTAACCAAAGGAAAGTTAGTTACTATACTTCATCCTCACTTTACAATGATTATTATAGTTTGTCTATACAAGAAACACCTGAAAAAAAATCTGAACGCCATATAAAATGACACTACCATGTATAATGATCACACAATATGGTTTAAGAGAAAAGTAGCTAGAATGAGAATTTAAACCTGTCCTGCTATTGTGTGATGTCACCAGCCAGCACCAAAGAGAGTTTTTGCTCAGGGTCCAATGTCCTAATTGCTTTCATTACTCCCGTCCCTATAAAAAAGGTAAATTAATTTTAAAAAGTAATATTTTCTAATCAACACAGGATAACAGAGTCTATGTTCAGCAACTCTCTTGTAAATCATCTTATTACATTCATACAAATATATAGTTGTTTCTCATATTAAGTAAAACCACCTCCTGACTAGCCTTGATACCATATCATCAACAGAACCTAACAGGGAGCAATCAGTCTCAGAGCTCAGCTGCCTTTCTTCTAGAATTCAATGTTGTGGTTCAAGTGGTGACCTCAGGTACTCAATGTAGTACCATTCCTCTGTCAGCATTGAAGCCTTCGTCAGCAGAAATCAAGAAGTCATCTGTGCACTTGACATAAGATCGCTTCTTTGCCAACCAGCTAAGATCAAAAGGATTACCTACACTCCGAGTTAGACTTCTATGTTGTCCAGACCTCTAATCCTTTCCAGGTTTTCCTTCCATCTCTTTGGTCACTACTCAATACACTTTTTTGGCTTTTTTTTTTTAATTTCCATATCTGTATTATTAAAATGTCCAGGTCCCAGTCCTTAGATCTCCTTTCTTTTTAATGTTAGTCACTCTGTTGTGTACATTACCTAGTCTCATGGCTCTACATACAATCTATACATTGATAACTCCCAAATTAATATCTCCAGCCCCATTCTTTTTCTTGAACTTCAAACTTATCCTATTACCTATTTAGCATTTTCACTTAGATTGATTCCAGCTATCTCAGACTTAATAAGTTCTAACCCAGGTTCCTGGACTCCCCCAGTCCAAACCTACAATCCCACAAACCTCCTCTCCAGCCCCACTCCAGGTAATATCTTCATCCTTCTGTCAAAATTATAACTACAAATTTGGAGTCAATCTTGATTCTTCTCTTGTTCTCACAGCTAGCATCCCATCCAGAAGCATATCCTATTGGTTCAGCTTCAAAATATATCCAGAATCCAACCACTTCTTACCTGCTACCATACTAATTCTTTCACCATTAAACATGAACTACTACTGAGATTATTGTAATAGCTTCCTAATCACCCTGCTTCTGTCTTTAATCCACTACCTTCTATTCTCAACAGAGGCAATGTTATCTTGTTAAAATATAAGTCAGGTCATGTCACAGCTCTACTCAAAAACTTCCAAGGGTTTCACTTAGAGTAAAAGCCAAAAATGGCAATACCTACAAGGTCCTATATGATCTGTACCCCTCCCCCATCACCTCTAAACTTACCTCCTCCTATTCTTCTCTGCATTCACTCTCCTCTAGCTACACTGGCTTTCTTGCTATTGTTTGAACATGCCGGTCATCCTCCCACCTCATGGTTGCACCTGGAATACACTTCTCCTGGATAGCCATACCACACTATTTCTTCACCTTTTTTAAGGCTTTGCCCCTTTTGCCAATTTCACTGAGGCTTTCCTGGGCAATCTTTATAAATGTGAAATTCTCACCCCCCCACCAAAAAAAATTTGCTATCTTACCTCCCTGATTTATTTGTCTCCCGTAGTATTTATCACCATCTAGCATATCATATATACTTACTAATTTTTTACATTGAAGTCTCCTCCCACAAGAATGTATAAGCTCTAATGGGGACGGGGATTTTTGTTGTTGGTTTGTTCTCTTTTGTTCCAGAAATTGGCATAGTGCTTGGGATGTAATAGGTACTCAATTGTATTGTTGAATATTGACTACAGAACATTTTTTTTTTACTATGATCTGACAGGGACCTTAAATTTTACACATATCATGTTCTGCTTCTTCCTGAAGCATGAGTTTTATTCATTTAGCATTCATTCAACATGTTTTTAAGTGCCTTATGCATGCTATGCATACTCTTACACAGATAACCCCACACAAATGACTGTATAATTATAATTGAGCTAAGTGTTTTGTAGAAAATCAGATAGACTTAGAGAACACTTAATAAAGAAGGCTGACATAAGTTGAGGTAGGCAAAACTTAATTAAAGAAATGTCATTTGAGCTAAGATCAGAAGGATAAGTAGTGAGAAAGATTTTCAGATGCAAGACACAGTACCTGCAAAGTTCCTATGTTGAGAAAAGCATGGGATTAAAAGGAGACCTGGGGAGCCCAAATGTAAAACAGTCATTGAGAAAAAAGAAGAGTATAATGAGAGGCCAGAGGTTTGCAAGTGACTTAAAGTCCATTTTAAGGATTTGGGTTTTATTCTAAGAGCAATGAGGAAGCCATTAAAAACATTTCAACCTGGGGAAGACTCCATCAGATTTGTGTTTTCAGAAAAAATCTTGAATACAATAAAGGAAGACTGGCCTAGATAAAGGGAGACTATTGTAAGAATTGGGATTTCCATATAGGAATTCCTTCCCACATGTCTTGGGACATTTGTTTTTTAGAATCTCAAGAAAAATCAATCAAGAGTTCAGAAAAACAGGAAAAATAATATAATCCTCCTGTAAGAACCAGAGTTCCACAATCCACATTGAGACTACTGGTTTGAAAGAATCTACTGACATTGAATGACAGGTCAGAGCAAGAAATGCTAACATGGACACGTGGAATGGAAGGCTAAGGTCAATATTTCTAGGACTTGAGACAAGGGCACATGGCAGAAAAGTGGTCACAGTCAAATCAGTCAGTTCTTATCACATTACAAGGTATCTCTGTAGCCCCATATGCTGATAAGGGTGAGTTGTTCATTCAAATAGAAATAATTAATAAATGTATTCATGTAGTATACTTTATACAAATCCTATGTGTGATGTACCAAAAAAATAACAAGTTTTGGATGCAAAGTACTTGATCTGGCAGTTTGACACATGATTCTGAGTCATGTTATTAAGCTTGTTAGAAGATCTGAAGTCATGTTATTTTAATACTTTTCAATAAGTGATTCACCAGTGTTGTCTAGTGCTTGAATATTTACTGTGGGCTACAGTTCAGTGAAACACTTGAACAGAGGAAATGGAAAGAGAAGAGGATATTGTTGTGGACAAACACAAAATTAGAAACTGATCTGAAATCTGAATTAGCGAAAGCACTAAGGATTTCATGGCAAACTAAAATTGGAGCGATCAGACAGAATACTTTTATTGATTTTTAAAAAATGAGCTTATATGAAGTAATATGTACCTTAATGCCCAGCTTGAAAATGCTTCTGGACCAAATCTTAAAAATTTGACTGCCCATATGAAAGATCCTCAATATCACTCATCATCAGGGACAGGTAAATGAAAACCACAATGAGATATCACCTTATACCTCTCAGAATGGCTAGAAACAAAAAGGCAAAAAATAACAAGTGTTGGTGAGGATGTGGAGAAAAAGTAAACCTCATGTGCTATTGGTAGGAATGCAAGCTGGTGCAGCCACTGTGGAAACAGTATGGAGGTTCCTCAAAAAATTAAAAATAGGAATACCATAAAATCCAGTGATTCCACGATTGGTTATTTACACAAAGGAAACAAAAACACCAACTTAAAAGGATACATGTGCCCTTATGTTTATTGCCCAATAGCCAAAATATCAATAGATGGATGGATGGATGGATGGATATATATATATATATTCTATCATATATGTATGATAGAATATTACTCAGCCATAAAAAGGATGAAATCTTGCCATTTGCAACAACATGGATGGACCTAGAGGTTATTATGCTAAGTGAAATAAGTCAGACAGAGAAAGACCATATGATTTCACTTATATGTAGAATCTAAAAAATGAAACAAATGAATAAACAAACAAACAAAAAGCAGAAAAAGGCCCATAAATACAAAGAACAAACTGATAGTTGCCAGAGGGGAGGGGGGAGAGGGGGTGTGCAAAATGGTGAAGGGGAGTTGGAGATATAGGGGTTCAATTATGGAATGAATAAGTGAGAAGGATAAAAGGTACAGCACAGGGAATATATCAATGATACTGTAATGGCACTGTATGGTGACAGATAGTACACATATGCTGAGCATAGCATAACATATAGAGTTGTTGAATCAGTATGTTGAATTCACTATACCTGAAGCTAATGTAACTTCATGTGTCAACTATACTTACAAAAAGAAAAGAACAAAAAGAAAAAGGCCTGTTGGATCTAAAACAATATTAAATGTGTTTATATTACATGTATGCAACTACAAAATAACCACATAAAATACCTAATTAAAGAGGTAATTAGAAAAAAAGAATCTGTTACATCAGTTAAAAACAAAATAAAAACTAAAAAATATAAAAATTCAAATTCCAATGAACAGTGTAAGAAATTTTGCTACATCTGTAATACTTGTCATGAAACAAACATCAAGGCTATTAGAGCAATTAATGCTTTGTGTGTTTTTACATTTCGTTTTAAGAATAATTATTAGATATTTGGTGTTTAATATTTCAATTTTTTTTAAAGATTTTATTTATTTATTTGAGAGAGCGAGAATGAGAGCCAGAGAGCACAAGAGGGAAGAGGGCCAGAGGGAGAAGCAGACTCCCCGCTGAGCAGGGAGCTCGATGTGGGACTCGATCCCAGGACTCCAGGATCATGACCTGAGCCGAAGGCAGTCGCTTAACCAACTGAGCCACCCAGGCGTCCTAATATTTCAATTTTTAAAGGACTTATATTTTGGCATTTATTTTGTATTACTGTTTCCTTTATTTAATGTTTTCTGTCACCAAATGTCTTTAGGGCAGAGATCACTTTTAAATATTACTGAAATATAGAATTTTGTCACAATATGTTGGTTCATGATAATAAGAAAGCATAAATTTATTTTTATATTTTTATAGAAAATCTCTGAAACTTCTAGTACAGTCCTGTCACAGAAAAATAATGCATGCTTTATTACTATAGCCATTTGTTGCTTTTAATGAATGTAAATATGTACAGGTAAATACTGTTAAGAATTATTGTTACAACTCTGCCACCAAAAAAAACACATAGATTGTTATGAAAAATACAGAATGGTTTAGGATTTCAGGATTTCCAAAACATTCTCAGGAATTCTGATTTTTCGTTCCCAAATCCTGAAGTTTAATATCTTTCAGGCATTTGGAAACATTAGCAAAACACATGAAAGAGATGGCAGTATCTTGAATTATAGTGGTAGCAATGAAATTGGAGAGAAATAGACAAGTCAAAGAAATACCCAGGAAGTAAAATTCACAGGAGTTGAGGACTAGCTGAATGTGGGAAATAAAGTAGGGTGTTAAGAATAACTTCTAAGTTTCTGATTTTTGTGACAGTTTGCACCATTTATTAAGACAGAACACTAGAAGAAAGCCAATCTGTCAGCTAAGTTATGCTTCAAAAATTAGCATCCTCCAATTATAACTGATGTAAACAATACAAGGTCAAAGACCAAAAGTAGATTAGAGGTCACCCGGACCTGGAGGTAGGGATTGGGGTAAGTGGGAATGAGGAATGACTGCTGATGTTTATAGAGTTTTTTGAGGGGCTTTGAAAACATTCTAAAATTGTATTGTTATGATGGTTGCACAGTTCTGAATATACTAAAAACCACTGAATTAATTTTATGGTCTGTGAAATATATCTCAATACAGCTATAAAAAACTGTGATTCATTTCGCATTCACACTACATGTCCATGTCAGGTGAGACAGGGACTCTCTTCTATGGCATCCTTGTTTAGGAAACAAAGTTGATGGCATTTCCATCACCTGAAATGTTGATTTCTTTGTCAGGAGGGACAGGACTATTACAAATTTCATAGCAGCTCTTAAAGGCTTATATTCAGAAGTGATACATGTCACTTCTGCTCATATTTTGTTGACCAAAGCAAGTTTTGTGACTACACCAAGCTTCAAGGGCACAAAGAAGTACAATATACCAGAAAGAAGAGCTCCAGAAATAGCACTCACTACTACCAGCAAAATTGAGGGGAATATGGAAATTCAATCACAGACCTGAGTTTGAGGTACTTTTAAAATACCTCAAGAACATGTTTATTAGACAGTTGGCTTTGTGAGGCTAGGAGCTCAGAGGAGAGATCTGGGCTAAAGATCCAGGTCAGTTAGTCATTCATAACACATGGTTGTTTAAAGTCATGGACACGGAAGAGATTGCAAACATCCTATAAGGTCACGTTTCTCCATGTCACACACCCGACACACACACATGAGCATGTCACATTCTATCATGACTTCTCTCCTGAGCCATCTGGAATTACAAATGGAGAAATGGAGAGGGTGACAAACTCTCTTCAGCATCTTAGAAATATTGAAGGTGACTAGAAAGCAATTGGTATTTTATATCTGTCAAACTTTATTCAAAAGGCCGCATGCTCAATGAAACCTCTGACATGACGTATGCTCTCCTTGCTCTTTGAATTCCATCACACTGTATTTAGATCTCTCTTATAATAAATTTCATACTTGATCACTAAATAGGTTTATATGCTTGTGTTATCCCTCCTGCTAGGCAATAGCCTTTTGAGTTGAGGTCTATGTTTTCATCTTTTTTATGGCCATCAGAACACCTACCACTATACCTTCTCTGTGGTAGTGCAAAATATGCAGCAAAAAAAGTGTGCTGCATCAATTATTTTCCCCCAAATGAACTGTTAGCTCTATAAAAACAGATAATCTGCCTTTGCTTTCCTCGTGTTTTGCTTTCTGCCTGCCATAGTGATTTTCACATAGTTGGCATTATTTAAATGTATTGATTGATGAATCTGTTCAGACAAAAATTAAGTCTTTTAATAAACATTTTTAGAAATTATTTATATTATCTCCAGATGGAAATACATGTACAGACACACCTGATGCATTCTCTTCATCTTTCGACAATTCAAACTTAAATATTCAAAGTTATTAGCTACTATCAACCCCAGAATCAAGTGTAAGTTTGTTTTCCCTGTCTCTTGTCAGACAGAACAAGTTTGCTATTGTCAATTCAACAAAACTGTGGGTATTAAATCACAGGGAGGCAGGAATGGATTGGCGTTGAAAAAACTTCATGAAACAAAATTCTTAGAGCCCTGAATTGTGATATGGCTTTCTTTTTGAAATCATGCTTTAGTGAAATACTGCAAATTTTTATTGAGCACCTATTATGTACCAGTTACTGTTTTATGATACAAAATGAAAAGAATACAGTTCTCAGCCAAAGGAATTAGACCCCATTCCAACATAAATGCTAATTGCTTTGGGAGTTAATTCTTTCTTTTCACTAAAGACCTTGAAATTCTAGTTCCTACTTCCTTACAAAATACCAGCCCCTCACCCTCCCTTGGACAGTGACCTGATCTGTGCAGAGCATTTTATTTGGCAAGATGGGTAAATGCTGATTTTTCCATTTGGGAAGAAGACAGTCTGAGGTGAGTCTGTCATCCTAAAATGTGCAGAAATAACCAACCGCCATATTGACCCTAACAACAGATTAGCTATGCCATTTTTAATTACCACGGCTTTAGCACAGTGAAAAGAAAATGGCCTCACTCCCCCCTTTTCACATATAGACTCTTTAGGCTGATATCTCCTGCATGTCTTAGCAGGGCGCTGCAGGCCTCCTGAGACAGCCAGTCACAGATAATGAACTGTAATGGAACTAGCGGCTAAACTAAGCCTGATAATCCTAGCCCTTGAGACTTACCTATGCGGGTGAGACATGTACTAATTCCCAATCAGATTCCAGCTCAGCATTTGCTGCTGAAGTGAAATCATTTCCAATTACCAACAATGTCTAAAGATAATCGTGAACACTCACCTAGTCACATCCACTTGCATACATGGAGCAGACGGAGCGCACACACGGACACACATTATTCCTGAGTGGAAGCAAAGACCCTCTGAGTCTGAGCAAGTCAATAACTGCCAGGAGGCGGAATCTTGGCAATGGATGCTTTCGCTGTTAAGAAGGCAGGGTTTAGACTGACTATTTAAGACTTAAATGCCTTTATTTCACTTGGTAGCTGCATTTTAAGAAATGTTTTCTCCCTGCTCCACCTCCATTGCCTTCTCACCAGCCCCCAGGTCTTGTACCAGCACCTACAGAGAGCCCGCGGGTGTTAAAGTTAAATCTCTTGACATGGACCACACCTTATTAGCGGGAAGCAATCAATCAAGAGCAGTTTGGACTTGGAGTCAGAAGCCCTGGGTAGGAAGGATACTAAGCTTTCTCCTTTACCAGTAGGATGAACTTGAGCAAGAAATAGAACATCGCTGACCCTGTTTTTTCATCTGGGAAATGGCTGTATCAGCACCTAATTACAGAAATTCTAAAACAGGAGGAAAATAGCCAAAGAAATTTTTGTGGAAAAGGCTGTTGGACCACTGTGGCAAGGTCCCCACAGAGTGGGATTTTTATGGCACGTGCTACAAAGTTCCATTCCCCATTTCCACCTTGCAGGTTCAGTAACAGGAATGGCTGTCTTTCCAGTGATGCTTCACATTAGCCATGCACACAGAGACCGAGGTATAATTTCTGAAATGTTGTGCTTAATTTAAAATGAAAACTGTAACTACCAAGGGGCACTGCACTTCTCTGTCAGTACACTATCTCCTTGAAGGCAGCATCCATGGGAAGTCAGATTATTATTAGAAGGAGGCTTTCTGAATATGCAGAACATTTAATTATCTGATTCTAGATATTTGAGAACAACACACTCAGACCTATGAACCCATCCTCACAACAAGGATACATGTGCCATAAAAAGAGGATAGGTCAAGTTTTTCAGCACTCTTTTTCCTGGAGAGCACTTAGTGGTCACTCAAAAAAGATACCTCCAAGATGCTCCTTTGCCTAGGTTTCTGTTGGCAGCCAAATCCCTTCATAATTGGCATATTCTTCCCTTAATAAATCTAATCAAGTTGGTATTTTTAACTTGCAATCATGTGTTTCTACCTAAAAACATTCCTGACTCTGAATGGAGATTTTGCATACCTTTGCTTTGATCTGTTATATGCCGATTTTAAAGATACTCCTCAGAGGAATATTTCCAAGTTGTATGATCATTTGAAAGATTTAGAATGGGTGAGGGGAGGATTGGAAACTAGATCTGCAGAATCTCTGATCATCTTAGAATCATTGATCTATTATGATTAAATTAAATATATCAATATTTGTTAGCTTCTATGTGCTTTATATGATGAAAGCACTATAGAACTTTTACCTGATAATACTGTTGTGTTTAGGGGCACCTGGGTGGCTCAGTCGTTAAGTGTCTGCCTTTGGCTCGGGTCATGAGCCAAAAGGTCCTGGGACTGAGCCCTGCATCAGGCTCCCTGCTCAGCAGGAAGTGTGCTTCCCCCTCTCCCACTCCCCTTCTTGTGTTCCCTCTCTCGCTGTGTCTCTCTCTGTCAAATAAATAAATAAAATCTTTAAAAAAAATACTGTTGTGTTTAGGCACTTATTCTTTGGGATAGAGAAGCATGTAGGGGGGGTTGTTCTTTTTGTTTTTAATTAACAGACAATAAACTGTGTATATATGGAGTGTATGATTTGATAATTTTTGATGGATATATGTATTTCTGAAATAATCACCACCTCCAGATAATGAACATGTATCCACCACCACTGAAAATTTCCTAGTACCCCTTTACAATCTTTCCCTTCCACACCTGTCTGCTTTGCCCTCCCCTAGGCAAACACTGATCTTTCTGTCACTGTAGATTAGTTTGCATTTTCTAGAATTTTATATAAATGGAATTATATTATATATATTCTCTTTTTTTGTCCAGCTTCTTTTGATATAATTATTTTGAGAGTCATCCATATTTGCTGTGGGTATCAGTAGTTCATTTCTCTTGGAGCACCTGGGTAGCTCAGCGGTTTTAATATCTGCCTTCAGCTCAGGTCATGATCCCAGTGTCATGGGGTCAAGCCCCACACTGGGCTCCCTGCTCAGCGGGAAGTCTGCTTCTCCCTCTCCCTCTGCCCCTCCCTCCCACTTGTGTTCTCTCTCTCAATTAATTAAATCAAATCATTTAAAAAATAATTCATTTTTCTTTATTGTTGAGTAGTACTCCATTGTATGTAGATACCAAAGTTCATCTATACACATGTTGATGGACATTTGAGTTGTTTCCAGCTTTTGTCCATTTTGTCCATTACAAATAAAGCTGCTATAGACATATGCTTTCACTTTTCTTACAGAAATATCTAGGAGTTAAATGCCTGGGTCCCTATGGTAGGGATATGCCTAGCTTTTTAAGGAAAATATCTAACTTTTCCAAAGGGGTTTTACATTACTATCAGCGATGTAGAGGATTTGTAATTCTTCCACATCACTGACAACATTTGATATGGTCATTCTATAATTTTAGCTATTCTAATCGATAATGTAGTGCAATATCATTGTGGTTTTAATATGCATTTCCCAAAAGACTAATGATGTTTTATGTGTTATTTGCCAGCTCTTTAATCTTCTTTGAAGCATCTGTTCATATCTTTTTTATTTTATTATGTTATGTTAGTCACCATACATCATTAATTTTTGATGTGGTGACCCATGATTCATTGTTTTCATATAACACCCAGTGCTCCATGCAGTATGTGCCCTCCTTAATACCCATCACCGGGCTAACCAATCCCCCCACCCCCCTCCCCTCTAAAGCCCTGTTTGTTTCTCAGAGTCCATAGTCTCTCATGGTTCATCTCTCCCTCTGATTCCCCCCCCATTTTTCCCTTCCTTCTCCTAATGTCCTCCATGCTATTCCTTATGTGCCACAAATAAGTGAAACCATATGATAATTGACTTTCTCTGCTTGACTTTTTTCACTTAGCATAATCTCCAGTTCCATTCATGTTGATGCAAAAGTTGAGTATTCATCCTTTCTGATGGCCGAGTAATATTCCATTGTATATATGGACCACATCTTCTTTATCCATTCATCTGTTGAAGGGCATCTTGGCTCTTTCCACAATTTGGCTAGTGCAGACATTGCTGCTATGAACATTGGGGTGCATATGGCCCTTCTTTTCACTACATCTGTGTCTTTAGGGTAAATACCCAGGAGTGCAATTGCTGGATCATAGGGTAGCTCTATATTTAATTTTTTGAGGCACCTCCACACTGTTGGTGCTGAGAAAATTGGACAGCCACATGCAGAAGAATGAAACTCGACCATTCTCTAATACCATACACAAAGATAAACTCAAAATGGATGAAAGACCTCAATGTGAGACAAGGATCCATCAAAATCCTCGAGGAGAACATAGGCAATAAGCCCTTTGACATCGGCCACAGCAACTTCTTTCAAGATACATCTCCAAAAGCTAGTGGAACAAAAGCAAAAATGAACTTTTGGGACTTCATCAAGATTAAAAGCTTCTGCACAGCAAAGGAAACAATCAACAAAACAAAGAGGCAACCCACAGAATGGGAGAAGATATTTGCAAATGACACTACAGACAAAGCACTGATTTCCAAGATCTATAAAGAACTTCTCAAACTCAACACACAAAAAACAGATAATCAAGTCAAAAAATGGGCAGAAGACATGAACAGACACTTCTCTGAAGATGACATACAAATGGCTAACAGACACATGAAAAAATAATCATTACCATTAGCCATCAGGGAAATTCAAATCAAAACCACACTGAGATACCACCTTATACCAGTTAGAATGGCAAAAATGGACAGGGCAAGAAACAACAAATGTTGGAGAGGTTGTGGAGAAAGGGGAACCCTCTTACACTGTTGGTGGGAATGCAAGTTGGTACAGCCACTCTGTTCACATCTTTTGCCTATTTTGTAATAGGGTTTTGTTTTCTTGTTACTATGTTTATGTATTTTGGATATAGGCTGTCCACCAAAGCTATGCTTTACAGATATTTTTCCCAGTTTTTGGCTTCTCTTTTTTAAATTTTTTTTATTGGAGTATAGTTGACACATAATGCTATGTTAGTTTCAGGTAGATAACATAGAGATTCAACAAGTTTATGTGTTACTCTATGCTCACCACAAGTGTGGCTACCATCTTTTCATTAACACCTTTCACAGAGCAGAAACTTTTAATTTTGATGAAATCCAGTATATAAATTTATTATTTTATGGATCATGCTTTGGGTGCCATATCTAAAAAATATTTACCCATCCCAAGGTCACAAAGGTTTTCTTCTATGCTTTCTTCTAGAAATTTTGTCATTTTAGGTCTTACATCTCAGTTGAGGATTCATTTTTAGTTAATTTTTTGGATATGGTGTGAGGTATGAGGCAATAGTCTTTTTTCTTTTATTTTTTCTTTTTTTTTCTGTATAGAGATATCTACTTGTTTCAATACTGTGTGTTGAAAAGACTTTCTCTATTCCACTGAATTACTTTCTTACCTTTATTGAAAATTAGTGTGTGGGCCTATTTCTCAAATCTATTCTGTTGTTTTGAGCTGTATCTCTATCTTTACACCAATACCACTCTGTTTTCATTACTGTGGGTTTATAACACCCAAAAGCATGTAGTGTTAGTTTTCCACTTTTGATGTTTCTCAAAGTTGTTTTGGCAATTCTAAATCCTTTGTAGTTCCACATGATTTTTAGAATCTAGATATTACTTCTATGATTGATTTATAATTTAATTCCATTTTGGTCAGAGAGCATAATTTGTATTACTTGAATTATTTAAATTTGTTGAGACTTGTGTTATTGCCCAGGTTATGGTCTATTTTCACAAATGTTTCCTGTTCACAGGAAAAGTATGTGTATTCCCTTAAGTGGAGTGTTCTATAAATATCAGTTAGATAAAGTTGTGGATGTAATTGTTCAAATATACATTCCCTACTGATTTGTTTTTGTCTACTTCTTCTATAAATTATCAAAAATCACCTACTGTAATTGTGAATTTTTTATTTCTCCTTGTCATTGAATTGGTTTAACTTCATGTATTTTATAGCTTAGTTATCAAATGCATAAGCATTTAGGAATATTATATCTTCTTGATGAATTAACTCCTTTATCATTATAAAATAACCTTCTTTGTCTCTAGTAATATTCTTTGATTTGATATATGCTTTGCTTGATTTTAATATGGTCACTCCAGATTTTTTTATAGTGTTATAATGGTAGACATTTTTCTTATCCTTTACTTTTAAGCTATTTCTGTCTTTATATTTGAAGTGCATTTCTTCCAGGCAGCAAATAATTGGATCTTGCTTTTTTATCCTGTCTGATAACTCTGCCTTTTTATTTGTGTATTTAGACCATTTATATTTAATGTGTTTAATTATGTGGATGAGTTTAAAATCTAATATCTTGCTACTTGTTTCCTATTTATCTTATCTATTCTTTTTTTCCATTTTTCTCCTTTTTTTCTGTCTCCTTTTGAATTTTTTATTTCATCTTCATTTTTGGCTTATTAGTTAGAGATCACTTTTAGCAGTTTTATAGAGTTTATAGTAGGCATTTATTTTTAATTTCAATTATACTGAGGTTTAATTGACATAAAATTTTAAAATATTTTAAGTATACATTGTGGTAACTTGATAATCATATATTCATTATGAAAGGAATCTCCCCATCTAGCTGATTAACCTATCCATCACTTCACTTTTTTTGATGAGAACATTTAAGTTCTATTAGAAAATTTCAATTATACAATACCATGTTATCAAGTATAGTTACCATGTTTTGCATTAGATCCTCAGACTTTATTCATATGACAGCTGAAAGTTTGTACCATTTTACCAACTTCTCCCTATTCCACCACCCCCAGCCCAAAAACCACTTTTCCATGAGTTTGACCTACTTTTTTTTTAGATTTCACATATAAATAATACCATGTAGCATTTTTCTTTCTCTGTCTCATTTCACCTAGCGTAATGCACTCAAGGTTAATCCATGTTGTCACAAAGAGCAGGATTTCCTTCTATTGTGTATATATGCCATGTATACATATACTACATCTTCTTTATCCATCCATCCACGTTTTGATGGACACTTAGGTTGTTTATATATTTTGGCTATTGTGAATAGTGCTACAATAAACATGGGAGTGCAGATAACTCTTTGATATCTTGTTTCTATTTCTTTTGGATATATACCCAGAAGTAGGATTGCTGGATCATATGGTAGCTCCACTTTTAATTTCTTGAGGAAACTCCATATGGTTTTCCATATTGCCTGCACCAATTTATAGTCCCACCAACAATGCACAAGGGTTTCCTTTTCTCCACATCCTCACCAACACTTGTTATCGCTTGTCTTTTTGATAATAGCCATTCTAAGAGGCGTGAGGTGATAACTCATTATGGTTTTGATTTGCATTTTGGTTTTTTTGGGTTTTTTTTGTTTTTTTTGTTTTTGTTTTTTTTAAAGATTTATTTATTTATTTGAGAGAGCGAGAATGAGAGAGAGAGAGAGTACATGAGAGGGGGGAGGGTCAGAGGGAGAAGCAGGCTCCCTGCTGAGCAGGGAGCCCGATGTGGGACTCGATCCCAGGACTCCGGGATCATGACCTGAGCCGAAGGCAGTCGCTCAACCAACTGAGCCACCCAGGCGCCCTGATTTGCATTTTGTTAATGGTTAGTAATGTTGAGCACATTTTCATAAACCCGTTGGCCATTTGTATGTCCTCTTTGGAAAAATGTCTATTCAGTTTCTCTGTCCATGTTTTAAATCAGTTTGTTGGGTTTTGTGTGGTGTGTGTGTGTGTGTGTGTGTGTGTGTGTGTGTGTGTGTGTTGTTATTGAGTTGTATGATTCTTTATATAATTTGGATATTCACCCCTTATCAAATATACTATTCTATACCTTATTTCATAGACTGCCTCTTGGTGTACATCTTTAATGTATCACAGTCTACCTTCAAGCAATATTATAATATTTGACCTATAGCATAAGAATCTTACAATTGCAGACTTCCAGTTCTCTTCCGACTTTTGCACTATGATAGCCATATATTTTAATTTTACATAAATTATAAACCTTGCACTGTATTTTCATTTTGTTTAAGCAGTTTAAAACTATCTTTAAGGGGCACCTGGTTGGGTCAGTCTTTAAGCGTCTGCCTTCGGCTCAGGTCATGATCCCAGAGTCCTGGGATCAAGCCCCACATCGGGCTTCCTGCTCCATGTGAAGCCTGGTTCTCCCTCTCCCACTCCCCCTGCTTGTGTTCCTTCTCTCACTGTGTTTATTTCTGTCAAATAAATAAATAAAATCTTTAAAAAAATAAAAAATTAAAAAACTATCTTTAAAAAATATTTGTATTGCAATAAAGTATTTTATATTTACCCATGTCATTACCATTTTAAGTGTTCTTTCTTTCGTGTGAAAACCATATTTCCATTGCCTGCCATTTTCTTTCTGCCTGAAGGACTTCCTTCGAAATACCTATAGCAGCAGTTTTCTGTGGTAAGTTCTTTTAGCTTGGCTCTATCTAAACATTTTTGTTTTGCCACTGTTTTTGAAAGAAAACTGTGCTAGGTATAGAATTCTAGGTTGACAGAGAGCTTTCTTTCTCTCTTTTCTTTAAAGATGTTGCTTTACTCTTATCTCACTTATACTGCTTCCAGTGAGACATCTGCAGCCATCCTTATCTTTGGTATTCTGTATATAATATCATTTTTCTCTGATTCCTTTTAAGACTTTCTTTGTATCACTGTTTTGTGCTATTTGATTATGATGTTTGAGTTTAGTTTTTTTCATGTTTCTTGTCTTGGCCTTTATTAAGCTGCTTGAATCTATGTGTCTATAGTTTTCATAAAATTTGGAAAACTTGGGCCATATTTCTTTAATTATTTTTTTCTGCTTGCCCACACACCCATCTGTTTTCTCCTTGTTGAAATTTGATTATAGAATATTAGATTGCTTAAAATGTTGCACAACTGACTGATGCTCTGTTTATTATTTTTTTCTTAATATTATCTTTTCTGTTTCAATTTTAATAACTTCTATTATTATGTATTTAAATTTACTAATAATTTTTCCTGCAATGTCTAATCTGCCATTAATCCTATCCTATGTATATTTTATTTCACACATTGAAGTTTTCAATCTCTAGAAATCTATTTTGGCTTTTTGTTGTATCTTCCATGACTCTACTTAAGTGTTAGAACAAATGGAATCCAATTATAATAACAAATTTTAATGTTGTTTTTTGTTCATTTTAATATTTATGTTTGTCTGGGGGTATTTAATTGATTTATCTCTTCATATGTTTATATTTTCCCGTTTACTTGCCTGCCAGAAAAATTTTTATTAGAAGCCAGATATTGTATTTTCACCTGCATATTTTATATGCTGGACATTTTAGTATTCCTACAAATACTCCTAAGCTTTGTTCTAAAATACACCTAATTGCCTTGGAATCAGTGTGATCCTTTCAGTCTTCATTTTAAGATTTATAAGACTGCACCAGAACAGTGCTTAGTATAGGGCTATTTATGCTCCACAACTGAGGCTAGACCCTTTCGTGTATTCTCCTCAATGCCTTGTGAATTATGATGTTTTCCAGTCTAGTTTTTGAGAACAGGCACTACTTCTGATTCTGTGTGTGTTGGGTATTATTTCCTCTTTTTTTTTTTTAAATAATCAATTGACTTTCTTTTTTTCTTTTTTATTGAAGTATAAATGACATATAACAGGTACTATTATTTCTAATCATTTCAGGTGAGTCTTTCCCACATGAATAACTTCATCAAATACATATTTTTATTGATACTCTACTGAATACTTGAGAGAAACCCTCCACAGCTCTCTGGAGTTTTTTTCCTTGCACAATTCTTTCCTCTCTGGTACTCTTTCCTGTGAACTCTAGTTGCTTTAGTCTTCTCAGACTTGCAGCTCTATATCCTCACCTCAAGGATTCTCCCAGGCTGTTCCTGACTCCCTCCTCTAGCACCTTGGCCTGGAAACTTTTTCAAGGCAATAATCTGGGGCAATTGTAGAGTTCATCTCATCTCTGGAATTTGTCACCTGATGCCCAGTGGGAGCTTTTGTTTCATAACTTTGTTTATTTTTTTGGTTGTTTCAGGCAGGAAGGTAAACCTGATTCTTGTCACTCCATCTTAGCCAGAAGTAGAAATCTTTGGCATGTGGTTTTTTAGTAATATATATTTATTTTATTTTTCATGACCAAAGACTTTAGGGTAGAGAAGGGAGCTGAGAGTTTCCTCTACTGTGTATAGTAACTGCACTTTTTATCCATGATTTGAACTTCCCAGAGTCCTCTCTTCACCTGCACCGATAGGTCTTAGGACCAATGTATATGTTCTTGTGTACTAAGCCAGCAATTTAGGGAACTCAGGCATTCTTTTTCGGTGCATTTTCAAATTACTTAAGTAATTCCATTATAAATAATAAATCTATTGATTGAGTTAGGTGTCACTGTGAAAATGTCATTAATTCTTAAGAAGATGCTTTCATCTCTACTTTCTAAAGCATAGAATATATCTGTTGTCAGCCTAATTTCATGGAAAGAGAGCTAAACTTTAGACAGCACTCAGTCTATCCTTCCTCCACCTCTTCTCAGTCACAGAAACTTGTTCTGGCAGCAAGCTTATGTGTGACATAAGATGGACATGGACTAAACATAAGTTGCAATTAGAACAACTCATTCATTGAATTTTCCAATGGGCAAGAAGCCACTATTTTGCCAAGCAAATTAACTCTTGAGCCTACTGAACATAAGGCACTCAGGAAACCTACAAGAAACTTTTCAGAACCTGATGTGAGCTGTTTTCCTGGAAGTTAGTTATAGTCAATATGCATCTATCAACTATTGGGAAACATTAAGTAATTGATAAGCATAATACTTTTTATATATTCTCTTCACTTTAAAAACAACCCTGGTATTATTATCCTCAGTTTGCACATGAGGAAAGTAAAGCTTGGAAAAGTCAAGCAGCCATCTCAATGTCACAACTGAAAAATAGCAGTATACAGTTTGATTCCTGAAGCCCAGTCAGATTTCAAATTTCTTGGTCTTTCTACTGTTATCATGCTGCCTCCAGAAGAATGTAACCTTGACTCAAATCAGATGGTTTAGTGTTTCACTAGCAGGCATGGAAATTTTATCCCACATAGATGTTTTGTACTGAATAATTATAATTTTTCTTATTGTGACTGACTAAAGCTCAGAAATCATCTTGACCCTGATTTATTTAAAAGTTGTTTGGTATTTATTGTGTCTAATGAACTTTCTGAAAAAAAAAAAAAGATTGATATAGCTTTAGTTGCAACACATGATCCAAAAACATGCCATTCAAGAAACCACTACAATTTTAGGGTTGATATGCATAGAAAGTCCAGCAATAGAAGGGACAGAGTTTTGTCCATGTGATTGATTTCATTTGTATAAAAAATTTTCGTGCTAGGGGTAAGGATATTTTCAATAATCTCACAAGTTAATCAAATGTCAAATCTAGGCAAAGTAGGAAGAAAGATATCAATATGGCATCCTAAGAGGATTTCATAAAATAAACAGAGTATTATGTATGTTCTTTTAAAGTCTGTTTGCTTTTCTAAAAGTAAACCAAATAATGTAGATGGAAAGAAAGTCTAAAAATCCAGATTTAATTCTAACAGTGCTTTTGAGCAGGTATATGACTTCGGACAAGTCACTCACCTCGTTGATTTCCTTCATTTTAATGGGGAAATTGGGGATCAGAAAGGTTAAGTGGTGTCTTTTAACATTATTATTCTGGTCTCTTATGGCAAAATAAAAATCTTCTCAGTATATAAATCCAAGAAAAGCTTCAATTGGTACCAAAGCAAACCCTGTAATACAGAGCTTATTTGGTTCCAACGTGAGGGTATCTTTCAACTGATTGCCAGAAATATGTAGAATTTACTCCACATTTTTTGGCTAGATTATCCATTCAAGAACATCAAAGCATAATAATTAGATGTTTATGTCAGTAATAACAAAATATAGAAAGCAAACAAGGCATCAACTATGTATGACTCAGTTACTGAAAAAAAATTTGCTCTGGATTTAACCTGCACTAAGTCACTTTAGCATTCTGATTCCTATACCATGTCTTACTATCCTCTCTGCCTTCAAATACCCTGACGTACATAATTTCCATGGCCAAGAAGGATTCTCAGTGAGTATATAATCTTGATTCTTATACAGAATATCCACTATATAAACACCATACATACATATGGCAAACACATGGTGAAATTCTCTCTCTTCAAAAATGTCCCTGCCAAACACTGGCTAAACTCTGTCCTCCACCCATCAGTTTAGCAGGAGACTGGAAACACAAGCAAACAAATAAGTAAAACAAAACAAAACCTTTAATGGAAGACCAGTTATAAAACCAACATGGAAATATGTTCCAAAAATAGTGTATTATCACTAAAAGCAAAATAAAAAAAGTACAATATTAAGGTGATTGCTTCTAAGAACAGACAAATCACTTCCAATCCTTGCTCATAAACATCATTTTTCAGTTCTATTTAAGCCTCTATTGAGTAGCTATTATATGGAAGGTACTGTACTCGTTTTTACATAAAAGAAATTATGGTCTGAGACCCTATGTAACTTACCACCTGAAAGAAGAGAGAGGACTTTACATGCCTTATTAATAAGAACAAAATGTGATGAAGGAAAAATGGCAAAAAGTGTATCTAATATATAATAACTTAATGGACATGATAAAAGAATTTGAGCCAGAGTCATGAAAGAATTATTCAATAAATCAGTGGCTTGAAACTGTAACAGTTCATCAGAATTGCCTGAGGATATTTTTAAAAATATCAGTGCCCGGGCCTAACTCTCAAAATTTCTGATTCAGATGGACTAGGGTGAGACTAGTATTTTATAAAGGGTTCACAGGGTACGCTAATATGCAGGCAGGGTGGAGGACCAATGCATTAAACATGCTGTTGGCACCTACCAGAAATCAGTACTGCATTTCCAATACCTGGTAATGATGAATAAATACTGGTCCCCCTTATAAAGGTAATCACAATGTAATTGGGATTATTATGCAGTTATTAAATTTGAATGACTGAACTGTTATGAACTTGAAGGGAGAATTCACATGGAATAACACAAGGCTCTGTCTTCTCCAGTGACTTGACTTTTAAAAAAAATAAAATAAAAGGTAAGCATTCATCACATCGATG
The DNA here is from genome assembly GCF_003265705.2 of Callorhinus ursinus. Taxonomy (NCBI): domain Eukaryota; kingdom Metazoa; phylum Chordata; class Mammalia; order Carnivora; family Otariidae; genus Callorhinus; species Callorhinus ursinus. Next base: position 33,196,388 of record NW_027397079.1, on the reverse strand, counting down.
GATCATCTAAGACTGGCAGGGAGATCGCACATTTACAACCATTTAAGTCAAAATTTAAGAATATTAGAACATACTAGAAAATGAAACAAATCTTAAAAAATCAAATAGGTCTAAGATAATAGGACTAAGATCATACACTTGGGTCCCAACAATCAACGGCATAATTATGTGACAGATGAGTTGTAGCTTACCAAATGCTAGGGAGTCAATGTTGAACTCATTTTGAGTCAACTGAAGGTTGAAGTTACTGAAAAAAAACGGTAAATTATATTTTGAATTAATAGAACCATAAAATCTAAAATTAACGTTGACATAATCTCACTCTGTCTCATCAGACTAAACCTAGACCTAGGTCTTCTATTCATACTCTCATTCTTGAAAAGAGATATAGATAAATGTAAGAAAAACAAATGTAAATTAGGCAGGGCAATGAAAAGTTTGGCACCCAATTTGGATGGAGAATATTGAAGGAACTGGGGTAGAAATGCAAGAATTAGGATTCTTTTGGCACATCTACTAGAATTCTCAACTAAAAGTGGCTTAAATTGTCATGGACTGAATGTTTGTAACCCCCAATGTGTTGAAGCCCTAACCTCTCATATGATAGCACATTAGGTGGGGTGTTTGGGTAGTAACTAGGTTTAGATGAGGTCATGAGGGTGGAGCTTCCATGATGGGATTACTGTCCTTTTAAGGAGAGAAACATATCAGAACTCTTTCTCTCCTTCATGTGAGAATACAGGGAGAAGAAGGTGGCTGTCTGCAACCAGGAAGAGGGTTCTCATCAGAACCTGACCACACTGGCACTCTCTGATCTCAGACTTCTGGTCTCCAGAGCTGTTAAACAATAAATTTCTGGGGGCTTCTGCGTGACTCAGTCATTAGGCATCTGCCTTCGGCTCAGGTCATGATCCCAGAGTGCTGGGATTGAGCCCCACGTTGGGCTCCTTGCTTAATGGGGGGGGGTCTGCTTCTCCTTCTCCCTCTTCTTCACCCTGCCATCCCCCTGCTTGTATGTTCTCTCTCTCTCTCTCTCTCTCTCAATAAAATAAATAAATAAATAAATAAATAAACAAATAAATAAATAAATTTCTGTTAAGCCACCAGTTTATGGTATTTTATTATAGCAGCCCAAACTGATGACAAGAATGTTATTTTATTATCTCAAAAACCAAGAAGTATAGAAGTTGGTAGTTCAAGCATTGTTTCAGTTGTTCATGATGTTATCAAGGACCCAAATTCATTTTATCATTCTGCTCCACTATCTTCAACTTTTTGCTTTTCATGCTTGACCCCTCATGTTGGCAAGATGGCTCCTGCATTGTTCCTTCACACACCCATATCCAATTCAAGAAAGTGATTTTCTCTTTATGTGCCTTTATTTAAAATAAGAGCAGAATACACTATATGTGCCCTTGTCAGAACTTGCCAAATATCTACCCTAGAATAATCTTTGATATGAGGGAATAAAGCAACCATGAACAGCTTGGAACAATCATGATTCATTTCCAAGGACTGGGAAACTCTTAAATATTGATGCAACTCAATATCTCGACAAAGTTGGGGGAAAATAAAAAATGGTTGTTGAGTCAGAAGTCAAAGTATTTTTCTGTGATGTTACGGAGAGGATGGGCCTCTCTATTACAAAAAGGATAGTCCCATTAGCTGTCTTCCAATATTTTGGTGAAATATAAATAGGCCTTATTTAGTATAATCTCAAAAAGTAAATCTAAGACCAATGGGAGACACCCATAAGAGAAAGAGCTTTTTCATATAGCTGTACAAAAGTTCCTAAAGCACTTTTGGATTTGCTTTCATCGGTGATAGACAAGGATAGGGAAATTGAAACATCAGAAGTTTTGTTGGTTGAAAAGACCTTAAAATATCCTTAAAATCTATACTTCCAGAAATGGGTCTAAAAAAAATATAGACTTTTTTAAACCAATAGTATATGAGGCCTACATAGATTTAAAAAAAAAAAGTAATAGAAATTCTTCCTTTTCAAAAATACTTTGTATTAGTTTCTTATTGCTGCTATAAAAAATCATGGCAATTTTAGTGGCTTAAAACAACATGAATTTATGTTCTTATAATTTTTGAGGTCAGAAAACTCAAATGGGCCAGCAAGAATGGGTTCTTTCAGGAGGCTCTAGGGAAGCTCTATTTCCTTGCCTTTTCCAGTTCCTAGAAACTGCTCATGCTCCTGACTCAGGGCTCCATATCACTCTGACTACTGCTTCCATCAGTACCTCTCCTTCTTTCCACTGCCTCACATGTCAAAAAATCTTCTTTGACTCCAACCCACCTGTCTCCCTCTTGTAAGAACTCTTGTGATTATCTTGGGCCTATCCAGATAATTTCCCATCTTGAGTTCCTTAACTTAATCACATCTGCTCATTCTTTTTGCCATGTAAGGTAGCATATTCACAGGGTTTTGGAGATTAGGATTTTGACATTTTGAGAGGGCCATTATTCAACTTACCATACATATTCAACTGGTTTTCTGTTCATTTTCTCTGTGTAGAATTCTTCACTTCACTGCAGAAAACAAACATTAGAACCATCCTTAATATTTCACACTGATATTATGAGATTTTTCCATTTAGAGTAAAACAGATACACTAGACATTACTGGTTACAAAATAAATATGAAATCAAAGAAGCTATATTTCTGGATTGGTAATGTAACACATAACCTCATAAACCTCATAAACATAAACAAAAATGTAACACATAAACCTCATGCTTTCCTTCCTTGGACCAAGTCAAAAGATCAAGAAAAATTAGTTCCACGAGCAATACCAGGGAGGGGACATTTCAAATGTACAACATGAGGTTGAACCATATGAAATTGTCATTTTTCATGGGTCAAACACAATTGAATACAATTAATTTTATATAATTCAACTTAATATTATACTTTATATAAGCACCTTGTATATTTATTATTAAATATTGCAAACATACAGAAAAAGGATTATGATGGACAGCCATGTAGCTACCACCCAGATTTGTCAAATATTATACTAATAATGTGATATACTTCTTTCTGATTACTTTTTAAATACCCAGAATAAGGTTGAGGCCCTTGTTTATCTTTCCCCCAATCCCAGTCTCTTTGGGGGAGCTAGAAAATATTCTTAAGGATATTAGTGGTCCCTAACTGGGCACAAGTTTATCTTTTTTTCTATGAAAACAAAATCAATGTGTTCTTTCTTTTGGTCCATTGAGCCATTCAATTTTTTTCATTAAAAAATATCTCTCACATATAGGTTTAATCAGATTCCACTCAAAAAACTGAATAACCTTTGAACATTCTATTGTATACAAAGGGGGAAAGGGGCAAAAGTAAATCCTGAAGGCTTCTAAAAGTGATCTGTTTGGCTAGTCACACTGATTCAAACCACTCAACCATCATTTGGCAGGTGGTCTCAAAAACTATGCGAAAGAAAGTTTTAAGAGTAGAATGAGAATCCTATCCTGATAAGATGATGATACAATGGATCTGAAATCATTAATTTGTTTATTTTAATTTTTTTGTCATTATTGGTTTTGTGTTTATGCAGATTCTTTTTCTTTTTATTCTTCTTACCTCTTTAATATTCAACACACATTTGTGAGATTGTCTGCCCTTCTTGGTCATGCCATTTGGGGCCTCAGCTCTGAGACACACAATACTTCCAAAACACATGTGGGAAAATCAGTCATGAATATTAAGAGAAAGCACTCAAAGGGCTCTGAAAAAAAGTCAAGCAGTTGGGGTTTTCCTGATTGTATCCAGAATAGAGCTACTCATTTACAGACGTGTGTGCGTGTGTAAGTACAGCAGCAGAATTAGAGGTAGAATTTTTTTTAATAAAATTTTATTGGACTATAGGAAATATCTACCCCACGGGGAAGGAATAGCTCAAATATTCTTTTCAATCTCCAATTTTGATTAAAGTTCACATCATTGCCTTATGTCCATGTGCAAGTAGCTATTTCATCCTGAATTATGCTGACAGCCCTCAAAATTTAGTGGAGGATAGTGAGGTTCTTCTGGAAATAAATGAAAAATTGAAGTTCCTAATGAAGGAGATTTTAGTTGGAGTTTAAAAGACTACAAGCTTTCATTTGGCATTTGAAGTCTATAAAATTCCACTTTTTTCCAAAACTTTCCTTACCAAGAAAACCCTGCATTTCAATTGTTATAAAAAGTATTTCAGAGGCCAGTAAGTAAGAAAATTGGTTTAGAAGTATAGATAGACAAAGAATATTTGATTACTTATATTTTCATAACCATTTTTTAACTAGATTTTTTTGGTGGTGGGGGGTAATGGTGAGAGTTACTTCTGATGCAAAAACACCATTTATTTCCACTGAGGTAATTTGAAAACTGCTATCACCAGACTTTTCAATGTAATTTGTCACCAGCACCAGAGCAAAAATGACTGTAGCCTTCACACTCTTGAGGTCGTATATGTGAATGTGTTTAAACGCATAGAATCCTAATAGAATTGTATACTGGTATATGTAGAAAAGCTTTCATTTGGCAAGTAATTTGATATATGTCAAAACATTCTGATTGAGTGATTCACTCTTTTTTTTCTTTTTCTTGAGTGATTCATTCTTGAGAATAGTCATGTAAGGATCTGGGAATAAAGCTTTCCAAAATCTCAATTACAATCATCCCACTTTCCAAAAGCTGATTCCCAAAAATCCACTGACATCATTAGGACCTACCATCCATTGACCTACCACCTCATCACCTCTCATATCCTTTTTTTTTCCCTTCATCTATCTAAATTCCATGGTCCTTCTGAGCTACCCTACCCTCCCTAGCATTACTTGCACCACCCAGAGCTCCTCTTCAGGACGGAAGTATTCATTCACCCAACTGCTAAGACTACTGGCTGTCTTTGGTTTACATCTGAGTTCCCCCCTGCTCCCCAGGAACTGCCTTCTACCAAAGGGAACCAGATTGTCCAAGATTACACCTCTTTCCCAGGAGCATCTTACTTTCAATGACTGGTTGATGTAGGGGTGACAAAGACCCAGCTTTTTTGTCTCAATCAGAGACATCTCTGAAGGGCTTTCCCAGCTCTGTTTTCCCACTAGGATCAACTGAAGACCACACTGGATTTTAACTTCTCCCTCTGCCTGCTCCTATTCCCGTTACTCCATACAGGTTTATTCCCCAGATTGCTGCCCTATAAAACACCTGCACACAAATCTCCATCTTGGAGTCTGGGATGGAGACTTAAACAGTTAGAAGTGGAACATGAGAGTAGATCCTAAAGTCGGAATTTGGAATGGGATCATCTGTCTCCAGGTCAGCAATAAAGGACTGCATCTCTGGTGGCGGAGGGGTTAGGATAGGTCCTGGTGCATTGCAGCATCATGATTGTGGTAAACAGAAATGGAACCCATGGAAGGAATACACTGAGATATGTCTCAAGCATTTGAGAGATACAGGAAAATACTAATCATACAAACTATAGAATTGGACAGCTGCTACTGGGGGTTGTTAAAATATTGTAGAAGGATAGTGAAAGGCCAAGGGTAATTAATCATCAGTATAAGACACATAGTGAAAGTATCCTTGGCAACATGGAAAGAATCTCTCATCTGCTCTAGCTGGAGGGAAAAAAGAAATTAGCCTGAAGATCAGGCTCAGGACTTCAAATGGTAGTGGAGTGCCACATAGGCTTGGATTCTACAATCTGAGAAGTCTGCTACACCAAGGTTGGGGCCCAGATTGGGAAGTAATGTGACTCTGAGACTTGAGATGGGAACATATGAGCATTTCCAAATTTCAAATGGCCAGATTTTCCTGAACATTTGGGGGCTGCAGACATATCCCATTCCTTTCTGTTAAAGTCTAGTGCCTTCCTCTTACCAGAGAGGAGAGAGAATAGTCAGCTTCCAAGCTCACTAGGGTTGCTTGCAGAATTATTTCCTTGCAACTGTAGGAATTAAAGCTTTAGTCAGAAGTTGGCCTCCAGCCCTAGGGGCAGCCCGCATTTAGTGACTGGTTGATATGAGGGATCTAAAAGTCTAAAAGCTCTTTCCTCCCCTTTCTCAATCGAGACATCTTTCATCTTTTAAGAGTCATTCCAGTGTCAGGATCCTGAGGAATCCTGAAGGGCCAGACCAGGGAACAGTTCAGCTCCTCCCTTTCCTCAAATCTGCTTCCCTTCCTCACTTAGAAGTGTCTTTCCCAAAAGGACAAAACCATCTGTATGCAAATGTCAGCTTCAGAGTTTATTTCCCAGGGAACATAGCCTATGACATTTGGATAAACCACACACTGCTCTTCTCACTCCTTGATTACATCCATGAAGTTGATGATGACTAGAGAAAAGCACAAAGCAGTGCTAACCGGTCTCACTCTGCCTTCATGCCACTGACCTCAAACAGACCCTCAGGGCTGCCCAGAAATCTTATCATCTTTTCTTTGTCCGGTAGCTCTTACACTCTTTTAGACTATTTCCTATCTTTCCTTTCTCTTTGCAAATCTGCAACATATTCTCTCCGTTCTCACTTTCAGCTGACAATCTTGCTTTTTATATTAATGATGAAATAGAAGCGTCAATGATAGAATCCCCACTACTCCCACCATCTCATCTTCTCACCTGCCTTGCGTTTATGCCTGTCACTATCCACACTAGTCCTGCTCCTGCCAAGTGCCACTTCCCACACGAGTAACATTTTATTCTGTCCCCTTTCCTCAAGGACATTGCTCCAGAAATTCTCACTTCACTGCCATATATATAATACTGTTTCACCACTCTGTGAGATATTCCCCATCTGCCCACAACCATAATGCTATTTTTTTCTCTCAACAGCATTTTATCATTCAGTTGTTGCCCAATTTTCTGTTTTTTTTAAAGCAAAGTTCCCCAAAATGTTGTTTGTACTCCTTCCTTGATTCATCAGTTCACATTCCTTCTTGAACCCACTCCAAGAGGGTTTTAACTTCTCCATTTTGTAGAGAATATTCTTTTGAAGGTCACCAATGACCCAAATCCAACAGACAATTCTTAATCTTCATCTTGTAATGTCAGGAGCATTTGATACAGTTAAGTACTCTCTCTTCCTTGAAACATTGTATTCCCTTGGCTTCCAGGACTCCATATTGTTCTGGATTTCCTTCCACTCCATTGGACACTTTTAGTCAATTCTGCCAGTTTCCCCCTCTTCTTCATAACATTACTGTAGGAGCAGCCTAAGATTCAGTCCTTTGACCTCTTCTCTTCTTTATTGAGGTTTCCTCCCTCAATAAATTCACCCAGGTTTATGGCCCATGAAACAATATAAAACCTATTGACTATCATATCTATATTTTTTACCCAGAACTTTCCTCTGAACTCTAGACTGATACATCCAACTGCCTTTGCAACATCTACACTTGAATGTCTAATAGTCATCTCAGACTTAATGTGTCCAAATCTAAAATACAGTTCTTCACTCCAAAATCTTCTCCTCCAGTCCACTCATCTCAGTAGATGGCTACTCCATCTTTCCATTTTCTCAGTCTAAAAGCACTGGAGTTATTCTGGAATGCACTCATTCATACACTGTCTTAGTCTGCTTGGACTGCTATAAAAAACTACCACAGACTGAGTGGCTTATAAACAACAGAAATTTATTTCTCACAGTTCTGGAGGCTGTGAATTCCAAGATCAGGCACCAATAAAAGTAAATTCAGTGTCTGGTGAAAGTCTCCTTCCTGGTTCATAGACAACCCTCTTCTTGCAATGTTCTCACATGATGGAAGAGGCCAGGGAGATTCCAAGTCTCTTTTATAGGGGAGTTAACCCTGTTTATGAGAACTCCACTCAGGACCTAATTGCCAACCAAAGACCCTATCTCCTAATACTATCACCCTGAGGGTTAGGGTTTCAAAATATGAATTTTGTGAAGACATAAATATTTAATCTGTGGCACACACTGTATCCAACTTATTAGTAAGTCTGTCAAGTGATTGTTGGGTTTATGGGTTTTTATTGGACTTTATCCAGAAGCTGACCACTTTTCACCTTCTCCTCTCCTTCCACCTGCCTGCTCCAAGCCAACATAATCTCTCCACTTGATTATTGCAAGAGTCTCCTAATTAATCTCCCTGATCCCACACTCTCACTGTCACTGTCTAGTCTCAATCCAACCTCCAGTGTAATCCTGTTGAAACATAAATTTTAAGGTTATTCTTCTTCTCAGCACCTCCCAATGACTCTGTGCTTCACTCAGTGTAGAAGTCAAAGTCCTTCTAATGGTCTGTTTGCCCTATATGTCCTGACACCCCTGTGGCTCTCTGAACTCATTTCATAGAACTTCCCTCTCTCTTATTTTACTCTAGCCATACTGTCTTCAAATATCCATGCACACCCCCTTCCTGTAGGCCTTTGCAGCTGCTGTTCCCTCGGCCTCTAATGCTTCCCCTCTGCTTTGTCTTTTCTCATTTCCTACAATCTTTATCCAAATGCCACATTTTCAGTGAGAACTTCCCTAACCACATTATCTAAAATCACACACGTCCTTTCCTACACACATGTTTTCTATCCCTCTACGCTCCTTTGTCTTGTTTTCATAGCACTTTCCACCTCCTAGCATACTATAATTCAGCTACTTCTCTTATCTATTGTCTATTTCACTTGCCTGAACTCAAGGTTCATAGGGGCAGAAATTTCTTACTGTTTTCTTCAGTATTTATATTGCTAAGGTCCACAATAGTACATAACACACAATAGATATATAATATTTGTTGAATAAATGAACCAGTAAAGGAATAGATGGATTAATTAATTAATTAAGCTGAACTCTTCTGTATCAGTCAGGGCACCTGCGGAGAGCACATGGAAAATTCAAATAGGGAAGTTTCAGTAAAGTTTAAAACTCTTATGTACAAAAGTGTGGACAGGATTGGAGGGGACCAATAAAGATGATGAAATAACCTGGAGCCAAGAACAATGGGATGGTGTTGTTGTGCCTACACTTAAAGGAGCACGGAAAGGAATCAGATGCCAAAATATGAAGAGAGAAACTATAAGACAAAACTGCCTAAAAGAAGTATAAATTTCAGTAGAGGGATGCCGCCAATCAGAGGTGACCCAGCAGGAAAAGAGCTTGGAAGACAAATACACAGATCACTTCCTTCCTTTGCCCTCATATATCCCGCTGATTCCTCCTATTGGACAGACCCATCTGCAGGTCAGAGGACAAGAAAGCCTACTAACACAGTCCTGCAGAGCCAGCATGCAAGCACAGAGTAGGGTAGGAAAGTATGGAGAATGAATCTGGAGAGGAAAATGGCAACTGTCCAAGACATCTGTTTTTACCCTCTATCACTTAAAATAACTTATGGGATGGGATAGAACAAAAGTATTATTTTGAAATGAGCATACATTTGCTATAGAAGACAAGTTTTATTTATGCCAGAAATTTTGTATCTCTTTCTTTTCTCATTGCCTGTTGATCACTCATTTCTTCCCCTTAAAATAAAAATACTCAATCCTTGGACAGTTTGGATTTTTCTTTAACTTACATCATTACAGTTCAGACTGTTTTTCCCAAATCAAATACTAACCTTTAAGAGAATGTCTAAAGGCTACATTCTTTGGCCTGTTCTATTTAAGAGACTAAAAGAAATAGCATTGAAATTTGCTAAAGACATCTTTGGAAATTTTTTGAAATGAGTCTTTAAAAAAAAAAATGGAAGCAAGTAAGATAAAGGAAACTGAAGCAACAGCCTTGCTGTGGAAAGCAAAAACTCAGCCATAGCTAAAAATAGCATCCATAACTGCTGATGAAAAAAAGGAACATCTGGTAGAAAGAATACATTTTTCAGGTGACACTTTTGAGAAGGTGCCTAAAGCATTTAGGACACCACAACCATACCAATATAATGATATCCCTAAGAAGCTGGAGTAGAAAACAGACAAAATTTTAGCATTACTCATGTTTAGGATATACTGTAAGTGATCTTAGCTTTCTCTCCTATATTGGGACTTTCTACTTGTGAAGGACTTCCCCTGTCTTCATTGTGCCTTTATTTTAAAGAAAAAAGAGAGACTCACAAAGAAAGGGTAATTGGTGACTCAACAAGGAGGTTAGGTAAGAGGAATCAGTCACTGGAAGGACTTTGGCCCAATTCTGGAGGCTCAAATGTAAGTTCTGTAGGTGCTGGCATAATACAGAATTGAGTAATAATACTACAAAACTTTCCAATGATTTTGTTTGGAGGCTATTGAATATGGCAGTACTGCCTTTGAGCCCTGATATGCATGCATTTACCTTGGAAATGCTCACAGGATTGAACAATTTTGTTAGAATTTTGTTATTCTACCACATGTATCTCTCTTCTTTCTGCTCTGAGCTCTTGGGATTTGTAATATATTTCTCTTTTCTCTCATTTCTGTCTCACAATTCAAACTTGCTATCTTTTGCCTCCTCTTCTTGTATCTGTGATTCCCTCACTACCATTCTCGATCAGCAAACAACGTGTACTCTGTGTAATGGTTACTATTCATCAATAAATGTTTGCTAATTTCCAATAAATCCCACTGTCAAATCATTTGGTCACTTTTTACCCTTTCGGGGAAATCTTGGCATCTCTGAATCAGTGACCCTGCCATATTGTCTTTTCCCATCTCAGTAAATCTTAACTGTAAATGACAAAGAAATGTACCTTTCTCACTTCTCTTTAGCCTCGACAGTCACTCAAAACTCCATTTTCTCCCTCCACATGCAGCCCAGACTCCTGCTTGTAGACATTCAGTCCTTTAATCAGATTTATCCAACTTACTTCAAACCCTGTTCCATCTGTTTAGGCCTAACCCAGATTACTTTCTCCATCATTATCTACAAAATTGGGTAATAATACAAGAGTAAGTTAGAGCAATTTTGTTTGGGAAGCTCTTAAATTGGATGCTACTGCTTGCACGCCCTTGTAGACACACATTTGCCTATGGAAATAATAAGTACTATGCCAGGGCTCTACTCCATTAATAATCATATCTGACCCATCATATCTGCAAAGTAGGTACTGTTCTTCCCATACCACAGATAAAAATCTTAAGACTCAAATAAGTTATTGTCTAAGATCGTACTATTGGTAAGTGGAAGAAATATATAATACAACTACTTGTCTAATGTAGTATTTCTCAACCCTCAGTGTTTGTTGGAATCATCCATATTGGTCTTTCTCAATACTTACTGCACACACAAATCACCTGGGGGATCGGAGTAAAATGCAGATTATGATTTATTAGATCTAGAGTAGGGCCCAAGATTCTGCATTTCTGACAAAGTCTCAAGTGATTCCAATACTGCTGGTGGTCATGGGACATACTTTGAGTAGCAAGGACTTAGAGTGCTTTTAAGAAAACATTTTTGCAAGACCCCACCAAACTCATTCAGTCTTTGAAGATAAAGGGTCTTGTGGTACATGTACACAATGGAATATTACTCAGCCATAAAAAAGAATGAAATCTTGCCATTTGTGAAAATATGGATGGACCTAGAGGGCATTATGTTAAGTGAAATGAGTCAGACAGGGACAAATACCATATGACTTCACTTATATGTGGAAGCTAAAACAAACAACAATAACAAAAACAAAAAGAGAAGTAGACTCATAAATATGGAGAATAAACTAGCAGTAGCCAGAGAGGAGGGGGCTGTGGGGGTAGGAAAAATAGGTGAAGGAGATTAAGAGGTACAAACCTCCAGTCACAAAATAAATAAGTCACAAAGATGAAAAGTACAGCACAGGGAATATAGTCAATACTACTGTAATAATGTTGTATGATGATAGATGGTGGCTACACTTACCGTAGTAAGCAGTTGGTAATGTATATAATCATGGAATCACAGTATGTTATACACCTGAAACTAACATATTATATGTCAACTACACTTCAATTAAAAATAAAAAATAAAGATTTTAAAAAGATAAGGGTCCAAGCAACTGACTTAGAAATGCATTCAAAATAAGAGGATGGATACATAGATATGTGACAAAGCAAGAATATAACAAATATAAACTTTAGGAGGTGGATATATGGCTTTTAACTCTAAAGTTCTATACGTTGAAATTTTTTTCACAATAAAATATTGGAAAAATGTGTTTGGAAAGAAAACCTTTTTGGGGCTCTTACATACTTTCTAAACTTCATCATACACCAATTATACTGTTCTCCTCTAAAATAACCCCATCTGTTATACCTTTACATAATTTTTATTTTATTTCATTTTTTCTGTAAGGTTATTCATACTTGTTTCACTGATAGGGAGAATTCAAATCTTTGAGATGATTTATTACATTGCAGAGCACAAAATTTGGGGTCAGCTAAACTATACCAAGGTTTAAATTTTAAATCCACTCTGCTCTTCACATATTAGTATGCAATTTTACCCAAGTTACCTTATTGCTCTTAGTTTCATAATCTGAAATTTGGTAATTATGATAATATTAATAATACTTTCCTCATAGAACCAACATAGCTATATAACATTAATATATATTAAGATACTTTTTCTCTATGTAGATTTCTTAAGACACTGAATCTTACACGTAGTGTTTGCTGTCCCCAAGAGCCATGTTTCATACCACACGGCTTGTTACTGACCTACCACCACCCTCCCCGACACACTCATACACAGGCACAACTGACTGAGCAAGCATTAGACTAGTAACCAGTTAACACTGACTAGTCAGTGACATCTGGCTTGTAATCTGTTCAAAAAGATGCACTAAAACCATAATTATGTCCCTCAAGAATATAAACCAAGAGACTCAGAGAGAGGCAGCAGTTGGTAGTGGGCTCTGACATGGGAAATCATATAAAGACAAGAGCTGGAGATCATCTTCATTTGGGTCAAATTTGTGATTAGTATGTATGTAAAGTTTCCTGGAGGAAGAAAAAGTAGCAGGTAAGCAGAGAGAAGCAGAAATGTGAGTCTATACAGCTCTAAAATATGAATAAAATAGCACCAGGTTCTGACTTTCAGTTTCCAACTTTGAGTTTCCTGTTCCAGTGAAACCTAAATGTTCTTGTATCTAATCTATGATGTGCTTAAGATTCCCTGTTGAATCCTTTCACTAAGCTCCCCTTCATTTGAACTGGGTTGAAAACATCTCCATCAGTCAAGATAGACTGTAGTTTGCGGTTGTAACACACACACAAATCACGGCGGTTTACAATAACAAATATTTCTACTTCTCACACATGTTACTCATGGTTTACCATAACAAGCATTTCTATTTCTCACTCAGTTTAAGTTAGCTGGGGCTCTATTCCACAGTCTCTGAGGCTTTAGTTAGGGACATTTCTTTTTGAAACATATCAACGATCAATTACAAGGCAAGCCACCATGAACCACTTGGTGAAGCTACTGCACAGAAGTCACACTTGTCACTTCTCCCATTTCACATGCCCATACCAGAGTTCAACAGGGCAAGGATGTGCACCATCAGGGAAGGGCACTGAATATTAGCCAATAAAACAATCTACTATGAGGTCTTGTTATTTTTTATTTTTTTTCCATAAAAATAGCTCTAAATGAGAGATAACATATAGAAAATGGCTGGTACATAATAGATAATAAATCAGTGTGGCATTTGTCCTTGTGAAGGTCTTTGCCCATCAAAGGCCTTTCTCAAAGTGTCAGATAGTTTTTTATTCATTAATTCTTCCAATATATAGAGAGTCTGCTATCCGCTAGGCAGGGTGTTAATGCCAGAAATAAAATGAAGAACAAGATAGATACAGACCTTACACACATGGTGCATAGGGAATAATGGATAATAAAGACCAACAAACAGGCAGTTTCAGTGCCTATTATAATGCCTATGATAAGACAAGTACTGGGTGCCTCAGAACATAGGAGGTGAATCTAATTTAGATCTGGGACACAAAAAATGTTTCTTAGAGGAAGTGACAACAGCTGAAACCAGACAAACAAGAATTAGCCAGGCAAAGGGCAAAAGAAAAGGAACATTTTCTAAATAGAAGGGCCAGCAAATTTGCAGACCCAGATGTAAAGAGAGCATGGAGCATTCAAGGAACTGCAAGAAGGGCGGGGAGGGGTCCAGCAGTTGTAAGCTGTGCAATGGAAATTCGACTTTATCCTATGCAATGGGGAGCCCCTAAAGGTGTAAGGGAAAAAACTTCATCAAATTTGTGTTTTAAAAAGGACACTGAGAACACAGTAAGTTACCAGGGCCTATGGCCCACCTGAAAGCCATGCATTTACTGGCCAATGCTTACCTCCTACACACACACCTGTGCTTATTAAACAAAAAAGAATGGACTTGTTTCAACTAAACTATGTGTTTTCTCCATTTCTCATCATAACTATTTTGTATGTGGCATGCAGTCTCATATGTGCTGAAGTGGGAGCTAAAGCAGTGAAATGGAAATCAGACAGACAGGTGCCAGACCCAATTCTATTACTTTCTCAAAATGGGCAAGTCACTTAACTACTCTGAAAAATAGTGATAACAGGTTAACCTAAGAGCTTTGGAAAATATAAACCTATTACTATGGGTACCATTATTGGGAGATTTTGAATCCGTAGTTCAAAAAAAAGAAAAAAAATCTGTGCAATAATTTATTTGTGGAACAAGTTAGATTATCATGGCATAATTTACTTGTATCATTTAGATACAACTTACCAAAAAACCCCTTTAGCAACTAAGATGTTCAGGTGATACTTTCCAGATACTATACAGATATATTAACTGAAATTTGTCTTCACTTGTGTGGCTGACAGAGTAAAACAAGAGCCTTTGGGAGACTTGACTAGCTTCACTCAGGAGCCACTCCTGGATACTGAACTCAGTCCATTTACACACATTGACTTTCCTAGTTTGGGCTGGATTTTCCAATTTGCATTTGAAATTCAAAATGTCAGGCCTAATACTCCTGCTGTACCTCGGAGGGCATGACATGGCCTTTATAACTAAATGTTAAAACATAACTTGATGCCTGATAGTTGCAATTCCATTTTCCAATCCTTGGTGCTGTCAAAGGCACTGTGTGATGTGCTGTCAAGCCAGGTTGGTCAAGCTGCACAGAATACAGTCTCCTTTCTGGATATTATTCTTGAAATAAGGAGCATCTCATAGGCATTCCAGTTGTCTCACAAGATGCCAGAAATGCCTAAGATTCCTTTTTATCTCTCTTCCTTTAAGAAGATTCACCCAAGAAACCCTTCTGAGGATCAAGAGAGTTGGTGCCAAGAAGTTGCTAAAGCTCATTTTTTATTTTCTCTATTGAACAATTCATATATGTTTCAAGTGAGACAGCTGCACAATGGAAAACTGTCCTGCAACTAGGTAGATTCATGCATTTCTTAAGGATGGCCTTCCACAGCCTGCATTGATCTGCTGGGGGGAATAGAAGTATAATTAACGTGTTTCAGGATAAAGGCAGTTTAAAGATTCTAGAGATATGTAAAAATTATCAAACGATTTTGAATAAGAGATGTCCACATAAAAGCTAGGACCAAACTTATTTTTAGTTCAGTGACCTAGCTCACTATGGAGATGATCAAAAACTGCTTTAGCAGGGGCTGGATAAAGAATGACAAACTACTTTTGCCAACAGATTAATGAATGATGAATCTTGACAAAACAAAACAAAACAAAAAGTAGAAGGCTTTGTTGAAAGAAAATAACAGAAGGGGGGGTGGTTAGAAAAAAATACATATGGGCCTGATCTGTCAGTGAAGCCCAAATAAATGTGGAAATTCAGGAAAACAAAAATAATATAATGGAGAGTTTCCCCTTCTGGTAGCAGAGGAGTTTGTTGCAAACCAACTAATGAAAACTAAAAAAGCTGGCCAATTTTTAAAACTCATGTTTGAAGGCATTATGGCATTAGCATAGCAGCCAGGACTTGAAGACTTGGGATTCCAGAGGAAAAGACTTTTGACACAATTGTTTTTCCCATCAGACACTTACCAAGGATCCAGGACAAGACACAGAGCTGAGGAGAAATCAGTGGCTAGAAGGTTAGAAAACCTAGCACAACTTTTTGGCAATCTCATGGGAATGGAGTAACAAAAATATATTTCAGGGTGCACCAGGGTGGTAGGGCCCCGGTAAACATAACATACTGCTAGTTGGGACCCAGAAGGGCTATCCTAGTAGTAAAGACAAATAAAAATAGACCCGTTGTCACAAATTCTACAACCTTAACTTGAAACAGCACAGTCCTAAACTCTAATTACCTGTACCAAAACAAAAGTCAATCTTCTTTGGAGAATGACAACATGAGGCAGAACCTCAAAATATCTATACGATTTTTCATAATAATGTCTGGCATTTAGTCAAAAATTATTACATATGGCAGGAGTATGTACCAAAGGATTGAAAACAAGATCAAAAAATATTCAATACAAGCAGATTCATAGGTGATCCAGATATCATATTTATCAGATGCAAGATAAAATAATTATTATTAAGATGTTCAAGGTAATTGAAGACCATAGAGAATGTCACCAGAAAACTGGAATCTATAAAATGGAGTCCAATGGAAATTCTAGATCTGAAAAAACTAATTAAAATTTATAACTTAATAAATGTGTTTAAAATAGATTACATTGAGCAGAAGAGGAGTGAACTCAAACTAGAATAAAAGAAGCACCTAGAAAAAAGGGAAGAATGTAAGAGACCTATGGAACATTGTGAAAAGCTGTGATACGTGTGTAATTGGAGAAGAAAGAAGGAAGAAAACAATATATCAACAAAGATTTTTTTTCAAAACTGATTTGAAAAAAAAAGTTAGACCATGTAAGGAATAAACTCACTACTTTCCCCAAGTCACTACTCTCCCCAAGTGGGTTAATTACAAAAAAAAAAAAAAAAAAAAGCCACACCTAGCCATATCATATTAAAACTCCTAAGGACAAAAGACAAAAGGAAAAGTCTTTATAAGTGACCAAAGGGGGAAAGAAACCCAGATATCTACCCTTTTTAAAAACAAAGCAATGCAAGAGTATTTAAAACAATGGGAGGGGTAGATAACGACCAACATAGAATTTTATATCCAGTAAAAATATATGTCAAGAATGAGTATAAAAAAGATACCTTCAAACTACCAAAATCAAGTGATGTTTTTCACCAGTGTATGTGTACAAAAAGAACTACTGAAGTAAATACTTCAGGCCAGAGGAAGACAGCCCAGATGAAAACTTGGATTGCAGGAAAAAGAGTAAATATGTGGCTAAATATACATTATACTGAGTATGTGAAATCAGTCTTTTCCGGTAGAATGTAGATGCAATGCAGGCCAAGACAAAATCACATGGAAGATAAGAAGAGTTCAGAGAATTAAGTGTTCTTGGGTTATATTGTCTGGAAAATGGTAAATATTCCAGCTTATACCAGATTCATTTTATCATCTCTATGCTAACACAAAATTAATTTTAAAAGTGTAATTTACACAGGGGCGCCTGGGTGGCTCAGTTGGTTGAGCGTCCAACTCGGTTTCAGCTCAGATCATGATCTCGCAGTAGTGAGATAGGGCCCCAAGGCGGGCTCTGTGCTCAGTGTGGGGTCTGCTTCAGATTCTCTCTCTCTTTCTCCCACCTGCTCTCAAATAAATAAATAATAAAATTTTTTTTAAAAGTATAACTTACACATTAACAGAGTTAGAAAGTTGAATAAGAAGAATACTACTTGACTCAAAATAAGTGAGGACAGGAAAAGAGCAGGGATAAACAGAAAACAAATAGTAAGATGGTAGATTTAAAACCAAATACATCGGAAATTATACTAAATTTAAATAAAACAGGGGCGCCTGGGTGGCTCAGTCATTAAGCGTCTGCCTTCAGCTCAGGTCATGATCCCAAGGTCCTGGGATCGAGCCCCGCATCGGGCTCCCTGCTCGGCGGGAAGCCTGCTTCTCCCTCTCCCGCTCCCCCTGCTTGTGTTCCCTCTCTGTGGCAATTTATCCAAAGAATGGATTTTTTATGGAGATAGAATGGTAGATTGAGCTTTGAGTTCCTGTCAAGCTTTTTCAAGAGTTCACAAAGTCGTAATTTATTGAACATTGTGTTTATAATTATCAGTTTATCAGTTGTCTCCCTCATCATATTATAAATTCACAAAAGGTAGAAATTCTATTTATTATTGTACACCAAGTTCTAGCATACAGCCAAGCACAAAGTAGAAACTCAATAAAAAATTTTTCATTGAATAAGTGGTTGGTTGGATGAGTACAGGAACAGATGGACAGATGGATGGTTGGATAGATGGTCAGTCTGGGCCTCAGAAAACCATTGTTTTGTTTACATGATAAATAGGATGATAGTATATCTGGACAGTGATGACATAACTTACATATTTTCAAAACTCTAATTATAGATTTAATTTTTTAATTTTTTTTAGATTTTTTAAAAATTTATTTGAGAGAGAGATAGCAAGAGAGAGAGCATGAGGGAGAAGCAGGCTCCCCACTGAGCCAGGAGCCCAATGTGGGGCTTGGTCCCAGGAACCTGGGACCATGACCTGAGCTGAAGGCATATGCTCAAACGACTGAGCCACCCAGGCGTTCCTAATTAAAGATTTTAATAATGTAGTGAGGAAATACCAGGACATCTTAGTTATAAAAATAAAACAATAGGCTCTAAAAATTATAGGACCTTTGGGGCGCCTGGGTGGCATAGTTGGTTAAGCAGCTGACTCTTGATTTCAATTCGGGTCATGATCTCAGGGTCCTGGGATCAATCCCTTTATCGGGTTCTGAGCTCAGCAGTGAGTCTGTTTGAAGATTCTCTCTCTCTCTCTCTCCCCCTCTGCCCCTCCCCCCACTCATGTGCTTTCTCTCTCTCTCTCTTCCTCTTTCTCAAATAAATAAATATTTTTAAGAAATTATAATATAATGTCTTTACCTAATGAGTATGGCATGGTAGAAACTTTCTCAAGCCTGATTGAACTTGCCTCATTCTCCATTTATTTCATTGGCTACTAGTTCTTTGTATACACCTTTTTGAGGATTTTCATGGGATAATAGGTTGTTAGAAGGGAAAATGTGATCATGACTGGGTCTTCTGGTCAAATGTCATCAATTTCCCACAATTTACTTCAACTAAACTCATTGGTTCTATGTTTATTATTATTTTCACTGCCAGTTGCTTCCCCCTTATTTCTTATACTCTTTGAACCTCAGGTATTTAGATAAGAAGATAGCTAAACCACAAATGGTACATAGAATTAAGGCTCTTTCAGTGGGAATCACAGCCTCCTAATTCAGTCATTTCCTGTGGTTTTATTACTGATCATATTCCTAATTACCTCCTACCAATCTACCACACTGATGGTCTATATCACCAAACCAAGTTGTCATGAAGAAAGAAAACAAAGACATTCTTTCAGGAAATCCATCCAGATAACGCCGTGTTCTCTAAAACATTTAAAATCTTTAGGCATCTGTTCAGTTTTAGTTTTTGCACAGAAAACTACCTGCTTCATAGTCATAAATATGTCGTACCTTCCTGCAGACCTATAATTGAGCTGGTTTGGTTTCCTTGGCAACCACCACGATTAATTAGAATACTTGAGCTTGGTAAGTTTATAGATGCAGAAAATATTTCATGTATAAATAGTGCAATCTGTTTATGCTCAAAGGAATTTTCCACCTCAGTTGAGAAATGGGGTTATTTTTTTTCTTTTTGTGTAGATTAATCACATTTTC
Organism: Callorhinus ursinus; assembly: GCF_003265705.2. Lineage (NCBI taxonomy): Eukaryota > Metazoa > Chordata > Mammalia > Carnivora > Otariidae > Callorhinus > Callorhinus ursinus. The sequence continues at coordinate 33,176,706 of NW_027397079.1, read as the reverse complement.
TTCCCCATAAACTCTGTAAGTAATATTTAAGGATTAATGTTGATTGAACCCTTTCAGCCAGCACTGGCACTCATTGGTGATTTCTGGCCTGAATCCCAGGTGCCTGCTGGGTGAGGCATGATTGTGCCCACACTGTATTTAGTGACAAAACTGGTGAAGGCATCCTCTGGGTCCCAACCACATTCTTGTCCTTTTCATAAATTAGCTTGTGGTACAAATGATTGTAAGAATATTTGTGTTAAAATCAGTTTTGCCCTTTGATAAAACTTGCCTAAAACCAAAAAGGAACTCAGACATTTGTTAAAAAAAAAAAAAAGAAAGAAAAGAAAAAAGTCTCCAGACAATTAATATTGTTTCACATTAGAAAATATAGGGGCTATCACTTATTGAATGTTTTCTCAATGAGTCAGTCACTTATCCAAGTATATCTCATAGTATATCCCAAGTATATCCCATAGGCTACTTCATTTAATCTTCACACAATTACTATGAGATTGATGCTATGAACCTCATTCGGAGATATGCAAGGTGAGGCCCTGGTACCTTAAGCAAATTGCTCGGGGTCCCTCACATATTAGCACTAAGTCTGAAGTTCAAACCTATGGAAATTGACCTAAATCTAAAGTCTAGGCATTCACACATCTGCCCTGGCCATCATCACTCTTCCTCTGAAGTGGTCCCAGAAGAAGGAATAGAGAGATTCTGACTTAACATCAAAGCAAGACACCTCAAACTCTCTTGGTTTGCACAGAATCTATCTTTACCCTTCTTCCGAAATAGATGAAATGCGGTACATGTGTAACATGTCAAAATTTCCTTTTACTGACACAGCTGGCCCCAAACTGAGTTTTCAACCAGCCATAACTGGATTTTAACCTGGTTCTCAAGAAATAATATTCAGCATGTATAGGTAAGTCTTGTGCCCCCAGACTGGTGGATGTGGAGCAGGCAGCCAGGGAAAATGGAAACGTTTCTAAGGAGTTCTTTCACTAACTAGCTGTGTATTTTAGGAAAGTGTACCTTGAATTTTAGGGCTGGTAGAGGCTCTAGGAATTACTCCTAGAGATAACAATATGAGCACCCCTCCCTTCAGTTATCTAGAAAATACTCTCTACAGCTAGCCCATTTCCTTCCAAGCTGTACAATGTTAATTGCAGAAACTCACTTTCTTCCTCTCTTGGCTAAATTTATTACAGCCTTGGGGAAACAATGGGGATTTTAAGCTATTGTCTCAATAATTTACATGTTGAAACTAGCACAAAGATCCTAGGAATGGTTAATTAACAGTCCTATCTCTGATCACTTCCTAATTTTACCATTCCCCTCTTGTGTTAATAATAATTTTACTATTTATCATACAAGAATATCTAATAAAAAATCTGGTTCAAACTTATGAAATTCCAATATACATTATTCTGAGACCTCCTGAATCTTAAGTGGGATTCAAGATTAACTTGTTTTTACTAGAAACTTGGCAGAATTTCCTTTTATGTTAGCTAGTCTCAGTTGTAAATATACTTTTCCTACTTTCATATTTTATTTTTTTAAAGATTTTATTTATTTATTTGACAGAGAGAGACACAGTGAAAGAGGGAACACAAGCAGGGGAGTGGGAGAGGGAGAAGCAGGCTTCCCGCGGAGCAGGGAGCCTGATGCGGCACTCAATCCCAGGACGCTGGGATCATGACCTGAGCTGAAGGCAGATACTTAACAACTGAGCCACCCAGGCGCCCCCCACCCACTTTCATATTTTAAATTCCAAAATGCATTCACAGTCTTACTTAATTTTTATTGACACTATTAATTTATTTTATTTTTTATTGAGGGATTATTGACATAAAATTATATTAGTTTCATACATACATGTATACATTAGTACACAACATAAGGATTTGATATTTGTATACACTGAAAATGATCAAGTTGGTTCACAAACTGGTCCCCATAAGAAGCAAGGAGAGATCAAAGAAAGGCAGGCCACTTCAGAAGTATATCTCCGTACCTGTCCACCTAAATCTTAAAAAAGTTTCAGTCATGTATAGCATTCAGAGGTTCTCAACAACCCATTGGTTCTTGAAAATAGCTCCCAATGGTGGGAAGAGAGCACAGGGAAGGGGGTAAGGAGCCTCTAATTGCCCAAGTCCAGCTCAAAGGTCAACTGGGTGTCACATCCTCTTGACCTCCTCAACCAGATTGCCACGACGATTCTAGTTAACATTTGTCACTATACATGGTTGTAAATTTTTTCTTGTGATAAGAACTTTTAAGATCTATTCTCAGCAACTTTCAAATATGTAGTACAGTATTATTAACTATAGTCACCACGTTGTACATTTCATCCTCATTTTATTTATTGTATAACTGTGTTTGTAACTTTTGACTCACTTCACCCATTTTGCCAACCCCCCACCCCCCATCCCCACCCCGTGCCTCTGGCAACCACTGATCTGTTCTCCATGTCTGTGAGCTTGCCGGGTTTTTTTCTTTTTTCTTAGAGAGTCCAGATACAAGTAAGATCATAGGATATTTGTCACAACATATTAGATACTAATTTAACTACCAAATGGTTGGTATTTCTTGGTCATCACATTAGATTGCTTCTCTAATTTAGAAAGATCCTCAATTTTAGGGTCAGCATCTAAATTGACTTTTGCTAAGAATATGGAAAGTTCTGAAGGTTGTTCTCATTAAATGTTGCCGACACCCAAATCCATACAGCATACAGAATATCTAGCTTGTTTGGCTCTTTCCTTCCTCCCTTCTTCCTCCTTTCCTTCTTTGACAGAGAACTGTTTTTCTTATCCCCTCCCCTGTCCTGCATCTCAAACTCCCCCTATTCTGCCCCACTCCAGACAGCATACAGCTCAACCGATGTGCTTAATCAGCAATGATAGCAATTCAGGTCTTCTGACTGGAAAGATCTCCTAAGGTGATGGTATAAGCCTTTCTGAAAGAGTAGACAAGGAATTGGAAGCAAGGGCATTTAATAAAATTGCCTCAATAACCCATAATGTCAGCTGTTTATTTCTAGATCTCTTAAGAGAACATCAGAAAGCTCACTCAGTGGGGGCATAAATACAGTTCTGAGCATTTTCCCTAGAGTCAAAGGCTCTAAGTGTTCCTGTCTTGTTCAGCTATAAATTTCTAGCACCTGCCATAGGCCTGGAAGATAGTAGGAGATCAATAGATGCTCATTGGATTGAAGTTCCGACATCTTTTTAAATACACTAAACATGATTATTTCTAGGACTTGGGAGGATATTGGAGGATTTAACCAGTTGAATTAATGTGACCAATACGTTTTTGCTTAACTTTATGGGGCTTTGTTTCAAAAAAATTTACTGACTTATAACAAAGTTAATCCTTTTGCTATTGGAAAGATTCTGATCAAGTTCATGGGTTATTAAAATGGTGTTGAAAACAGTTAAACAATTGTACATACCAACTTTAATTCTTTCTATGGTTCATCCAACCAGTATTATGCCTAAGATGATGGCATCAGGCACCAAGATTATGTCTAAGATGATCCATCAGCATGGAGAGAAAATGATCATCTTCTATGGCATCCACCTGGGATGTTACGGACATCCCCTGGACATAAACTTCTCTACTAACTCATTACCTCAAAAATTTTAAAATATGTTTTCAAAACCAGCAAAAAATAATAATGACTAAAAGCTCTGTAAAGGGTTTGGCAAATTATTTCTTACTTCCTATAACAACATGCTAATGAAACACTTACTATTTTCCCTTATTTGCCTTCTTGGAACTTTTAAAATAAAGACCCCTAATTCTTTCATCCTATGCTTTGGTAAACATATGTCTATTGTATGTATACACTTTGCTTTTTCATGGATATGTTATTCCATCACCTTTTGCCTTGTCTTTCTATACTTAAGACTCTTCACCATGTCTCTCCTTCCACGTGGCCACCCTCAAACCTACAATCTCTTGAGCATTTCAGATTCTCTCACCAAATTTCTTCATCTTATGAATTTATAGTTTTTGACTCCAGAAAAGGGACTCAATTTCTTTATGGTTCAAGGAATAATCCCATAGAAGTGCTTATCAGCAGGCCCAGTGAATGTCCGCAGCAGGCTCCAGGTAGATTAAAAATGGGTGGTGACCATCTAACTGCCCTATCTAATGAGCAGCAGGAATCACTGAATGGCAGTGATCCTGCTTCTTCACATAGGTGACAGAACAGTGGCTCGAGTGCAACTCAAGTTCTCTTGGCCCAATAACCTCCAAATGCATAATAGCATGACATTTGTCCCCTCTGGTAAGTGTCATTAATGTTTTTCTTTTCCAGTGGTTTCCAAAATGGCACTTCACATGTGCCCAAAAACCAGTCATTTGGCTATAAGCACCACATGACGTATGCCCTCTTCTACTCTGGCTTCCACTCATCACATCCATGAAGTCTTCCTACCACCACTGCTCAGACTGACTATAATAAGAGCCACAATACACGACACAGGGATATAGCCTCTGATAGGCCCAAACCTTGCCATTTTTCAGGGAGCCAAAGCAGACTAGGTTCTGTGCAGAAGCAGAGAGAGCATCTTTCTTTCTCACTCTGAGCTACATTTTGTCACCTGGTACCTAAAGCAGTTTGGCTTAAGAATAGAGACCCACAAACTTTCTCATAAGTAATTTTACAATTAACAGACCTTGTCTCTTAATCATAATCTCTTAATCACTCCCAACTCAGTCCAATGGGCCAGAAGGACAATTGGAGTTATGTGTCAATTTTCCTCCTTATCCTTGAGCTTACATTAATAAGCTTCTCCCCATGATCCCACATGATCTCCCCTAGACCAATTTTCTGTCTCTCCTTTAGGATCAGAATTCTTAAACATTATTTTAGCAGTCTTTGTTTGTGGGGAAATTATAATATATGAGTTTTTGTCCTTGTTATTGTCATTTTTATAATATATGAGTTTTTAGGTAGTTATGCAGGAAAAAAATAAAAAACCCACACTTGAAAAGGTAGAACATTCTCTTGAAGCTTTTTTTTTAAAGATTTTATTTATTTATTTTTGAGAGAGAGAGCATGCACAAGTGCGTGAGCAGGGTAGGGGAGGAGCGGAGGGAGAAGCAGACTCACTACTGAGCAGAGAACCCCATGTGGGACTCATTTCCAGGACCCTGGGATCATGACCTGAGCCAAAGACAGATGCTTAACCGACTGAACCACCCAGGCGTCCTCTCTTGAAGCGTTTAGGCAACAAAATTTTTAGAGTTTGTTCATCAAGAATTCAAGAAAAAAAATCAAATTCCAGAACAGGCTTACTGAGTTACATGGAGAATTGTTTGAATGAAGCTGGGTCCCTAACTAAGCTGAAGGTACTGTGAGCAGGATCTCCTCCTTGCAGAGAGGGAAAGAGGGAGGGGTCAAATCAAAGAACTGGACTAGACTCAGGTCCCTCAAGGGAGCCAGCACACAAGCCTGGAGCCAGGACAGAAAACCAGGCACATAGACTGGACTCCTCCAGGGCAGAGGGAAGAGCCATCCCTAGAAAGACTCGACCCAGGCTGCAGATCAATCAGACTCTATTGTAACAGGATGCCAGGCTCAGCACTTATTGATTCACACTCAGGACTACAGATTTCTGATCCTTCTCTGTGACAGCTGGTCCTCAGGCTAGGATTGACATTCCGGCTGTGTCATATCTTCTTTGACACACAGCAACCAGAATTGAACACATACACACAGGTGAAGCCCTCCCGCACGCAAATCGTTTGTTGTAAAGATAAACGTATTTGCTTTTTGGTTTCTCATCATCCATGATCACATTGAACCTCTAGTGGCCTGTTAATTAATGTTTTTATTCCAAAGACATTGGTTCTGTAATATTGCAGAGTGACCCTCAGCTGGGGTCTGAGACTGCTTTGGGGAGGTTACACAGTATTTATTAGAATTGCAACGCTAACAATATTAAAAATAGTAATAAAAGGCACTTTTCACTAGGGTCCTACTTCATGCTAGTGCTTTGAGGGTAGGGAGAGCTGTTGGCAAAGAGCACAAGACTGAGAGCCTCCCACACATGCCCATGGGACAGAGATCTGCCTCTTCAGCGCCCTTCCCAGGAGTGTCCCTTGCACCTGTGTCAAGTTCCCACCTGTCATCTGAGCTGACCCTCCTCCTGCCTCATGATTAATGACTGGCTGGTATAGCACAACCCAGTTCCCAAAGCCCTTACACATGCGACATCTTGCTTAATACAAGTATCAAGTAGAAGTCCATAAGATAACCTTTCCTTAGCCCTTCCTCCCTGACACAGACATTTCTTTTTCCTAGCACGTGAAGTGAAGACTGAAAGAGCAAAGTCATATAACACAAGGGGTGTGGAAGCTGTGAGGTGACCAGCATGTATATTTCCTCACATATCCCCTCCCCCTTTCTCCTGCCCAGGCCGCAAGTGTGTTAAGAGGGCCTTCTTTCATGGGTTGTGGCAGGAAGGAGAACCGGGCTTCCAACAATCTCCATACCAACAGACCACTCCCTCTCTCTCCCACCTAAAATCACATCTTTGAAGGTCAAAAATAAACTCTTCCCAGGCAGAATTTTTGCGTTTTATGCCCTGTGGTTTTGATCCCCGCGGGGCTGGGGAGGAGAAGCAGTTGGTGCTACATATTCATTTGCTCAATACACTATTGTCCAGCTGCATAGATGCAGAAAGCTGGTGCAGTGGAGCAGATTTCAAGGGCATGTCAGTGCAGCCGCTGCCCGTTTCCTGCTTGCTGGCTTTCTGCTATTTGTTTGCATTGTTTGCTTTGAAATTACCCAAGTACTCCTGCATCAGCTCCCATTTCCGGTTACTATCACTACGTGTTTATTCATCATAGTTGTTATCAAAGCACAGAGCATAAATAAACTACTTAGTAAATACATTCTAACACAAGGAATTGTTGAGCAGTGCAGAAACAGATGCTCATTTACTCCCTGAGAGCTTCCGAGCACAAGGTGGGGTGCACAACGACGAAGAGACGGGGAGAGGAATGGCTCATGTGGCAGAGGGATGGGCAGTGGAGTTGCATGGCCTCGTTGGCCCAGTGCCCAGCAACAGGTAGTCAGGTCATTCCTTCTACCTGGCTGTGGCGCAAGAGATGCTGTCTTCACCTTCTCACTGCGGACCCCTGGGACCGTGAGAGACTGACTCTCTGTATGCACACACACACCACAGGCAATGATACAGCAGCCCTGCAGGGAGAAGAGTCAACTTAACTCCAAGCTCTGGGAGACACACCTCTCCACCGGGCCAGTCTGGGTCACCTACACGCGTATAGACATAGCCCCAGTGCCACACATCTAGGTGAGGGAGCCTGCACACATGCACGTGCACATACGCACATGCACAAACGTAGGCACAAACACATGAGCGCACACACACATATCCACATCTTGACAGAAATCGGCCAGTCCTAAACCAACAGACTAGAGAGCTACATCTCATGCTTGAAATCTGACATATCTCCCTTTAGCTTACATCTTGAAAATATGTCCTTAAAAGATTTTATAAGGCATACAGAGATGATTGGTGTAGAGCAGGGGACAAGAGGAAGGTCATGCCCAGTGTCCCCTGTCCACAAACTAAATTCAGTAGGCATCAGGCCTCTGAGCACCTGTCAGGAAGAGAAGAACAGAAGCTGTAACCATCAAGACTCTGTAGCCAAACCAGTGAATAAAATAGTCATCTTCCCATAACCACTTACGAAGGGGAAATCTTTTATTACAGTTTCTTCGTGATGTTTAATGCAGTTGTATCTGAGATACTTCACAATTTGCTTAGTTATTTAGAACCACCTTGGCATAAATTGAGCTGAATTCTTGACATTCGTTAGCACACACAGATCCATTTATCTCTGTCCCTTTTTCTGCTTCAAGAAACCAACCTTGCATTGCAAAAAAAAAAAAAAAAAAAAAAAAAAAAAAGTACACAGAGCCCATAAAGACCCACTGATAGAGTGATAGATCTTTTTTAAACACTGGGGCATTACAGGATTTTATGAAGCAGTAAAACTTTCTCCAGGCATGAGAAGTGCAGACTGACAGAGATCATTTTATCTATAAGGCATTAAAGTATAAGTGCCACATCGAACAGGCATAATAGAAGAGGAAAAAAATAATAATTTCAGGAAAGGCAGCCAACTCCTCAAGCACAAAAGATCAGACCAGGAGGAACCTAATGATCTTCAAGAAACCTGAGGAAGGACTAGCATATGCAGTACCTGAGTTTTCAGTCAGGGGAAACTTTGCTGCCACTCTGCCTTCCAACGCATTGCAAAAATCAGAAAATTGAAGTAATTCCAAAAAGCATTTTGTGATGTAAATAGTTTAGTCACTAAGAGAAAGAGAGGATTCCATTTTCTCATCTCCTTCTATCTCATTTCCCCCATCACTTCAGCAACCATGTGTGTAGTTTTATTATTCCACTAATATTTATTGAGCACCTACTAGATAGCACACAAGGCTATGCTGGGAAGAAATGGCCAGGTCTCTGCCCTTGTGGGTCACACATTTTTATGAGAGGGAAGAGACCCTATGCTAGTGACCAAATGAAATACACTAGATAATTTCAGATTAGTATAGCAGCTGAGTAGAAATAAAGGAGGATGTTAGGAGAAATTGAAGAAGTAACTATAATGTGGGATTTACTGGATGCCCCTGTTCCCTAGTAGTCTCAGAAGATTTCATTTCTGGAAGGAATCTCCTGTCTTCAATTCATTCCACATGCCTCTCTTTAGACAGTTTGGCTCATAAAACCCTTCCTGTGAGAGGGATGTTTGTCCTATTTTAAAGAATGTGGATTCCAAATATTGTTTTTATACCATTCTTGGGTTCGAAATGTTTTTAGTCATGACATTTCTACTTTGATCCAATTTCCTGTATTGCTTAATGTAAGCATCTATACTGTTTTTCCAGTTTTAGTAGAGGACCTAAAGACTATTATTATCCCACCAGCAAGCTTTCTCTTCTTCAGATAGATGTATTTATTTTCTTTATTTAACCTTTACATGTAGTTACTATTTTCCAAGCTTTGGTTTTTCTAGAGACGTCTTCAGAGACATCTCAAGTAGTCTATCTTGCCACATAAGCGTGCTCCATTTGGATAAAGCACGAGTCACTTTTAAATGTCTTTGGCAATGAGAACCCACCGAACATTTTTGAGCAGAGAGGTGAAATGATAAAGCCCCTTCTAAGGGATCACTTCCTCAACTCAAACTTCAGTGTGTTGGTGCCATATCAAGGGAGGCACCTAGATTAATGAAGCCTAGGGAATAATTGTTACAGGCGGTCCTGGATATGATCCATATTCTTGGATGAGGCAGGGATTTGAGTCCATTTGCAAGTCGCTGAGCTTTGCATGCTGAGTTTGGATCAAGAACTATATGTCCTTACTTTATCCTCTGCCAAGACCAGTATATGCGTCGCAGTATTCGATTCCTTTTGAGTGTGACATCTGCCCCAGGTGAAGCCACCTCCATTCCAACAGCATGCTGTCAGTTATAACATTGCCCATTGGTGGAGACCACTGCGGCCATCCTGTAGCATAAACTTTGGTTTTTCCGGCATTTTTGCTGATCCCCACATCATTCAGCTGTTGTATTCATCATCCTGTAGTCAAACACACCAGAGGATTCTAAATGGTGTGTAAAGAGAACATCTGTCTGCTGCAGGATGAGCACATCTGCACCCATTAATTTTTCATCATTTCCTCAAATCAGAGGTCAGATGTTCACAATGCGCTAATGTCCTGGCATCTCTCTCCCCTGGATGTCATGCTTCTGAAGCAGATCTTACAATTATAAGAAAATGGCAGGGCTCTGGCAGAGAACATGCAGACTTGTTGAGAGACTACCTCCCTCTCTTAATGGAAAAAATATATATATAAATTTAAATAAATATATATATATACACTATTTTAAAAGATTGCATCTTCAAAGAAGATGGAAACAAGGAGTCAGCTTGCTGCCTATTAAATATGGGACAATCATCTTTGTTATTTCCTACATGCTTGTTTAGAATAAAATAAACATAATTTTCTTGCTTGAGAGCTCCCTCTTTTGTGTTGTTCCAAAATGTAATGGTCTGTAACATTATCTTCTTTTTCTTTCACCTGCCATCGGAACAGCTTACCAGCTATTACCTCTTTTTTCCTCTGTGTAGTTCTCGATCTTTTATGCTTTACTTCATCTCTTACCTTTTTATTCCAAATAAGGAAGACAATAATCTGGTGCTTCCACACACCTTCTCTTAGCCACTCCACTTGCTCAGATTTTTTGATCCCTTCCCTCTCGTTCTGTCATATTGGGTGGGTAGAAGGTAGAGAAACAATTTGTAGCAAGACAGATAATCATGACCTCTGTACATGACTGGCAGGGATGAATGTCTGCAATGAGCTTAACAAACATTTGCTATAGGGGAGGAAAACCCTCATGCAAATATTACCTTCATATATAGAAGCAAACTATTTTCAGAAACATTGCCTTGGTTAATTGCCAATGTCATGGTGTGTTAAATATCTAAAAATAACTATTGATTGTCCTTCTTTGCAGAGAGTTGAAATAACAGCAAGGAGGGCCAGGAAGAGAAAAGATGTTTTTAAACTTGGATGGTTTCCCAGGGTTTTTTTGTTTCATTTTGTTTTTTTCTGGCTTCCCACTTTCCAAAAATACAAGGTAACTTCAGAGATTTCCCAGGCTGTCATAAGGTTTGGAGAGAGTGTGTCGGCATGCTCATTGCCCCTTAGGAAACAGGCTCTCTGGTTTTCTTCCCAGCTTTGCAGTCCATGTAAGCATTTTGTTAATGGCAGGTCAGCTATTCCAAATTCACAGTGGCTATCAACATAGACCTCATTATCAAGGGTAAGAAAATGCTTTTTTTCCAACTTAGTTTTCTTGAAGTCTCTCCTTTGTTAGAAACCATGACCATTAATGTTTTTGTGACTATATTTTATAAACAACCCTCCTTCCTTAAGTAAAGTTGCCTGGCTCCATTCCAGGTGCTTCACAAAGACCCGAAACCGCTGCCAACAGCAGACACTGGCATCCTCAAGGTAATTATCCAGCGGACAGAGTCAGCCCTGGGCTTTTCTTCTACATAAAAAAAAAACAAAAAAAAACAAAACAGTAGTTTAGCATCCTGGCATCAGTTGAAATGTCTGAGTACCAGGTCTCTTTACTCTTTATCAATCAACCACTACAGACTTTCTGTTTGTTTCAGAGGAGCTAACTTTGATACAGGTGTTATAGGATTTAAAAGCAAAGATAACTGGCATCTCAGATGTGTATGGTATCCTACAGTTTACAAAACATTTTCATAGTTGTCATGTTTTCCTTCTGACAACAGTTTAGCTAGTATATAAGATGCAGTGACAATCTATGGGGAAAGGTTAGACTTATACATGTTTATTTTTTTTTTTAATTCGGAAGTAAGCTAATATTTAACATTGCACTGGGCATTGTAAATTTTTATATATGTTATCTCATTTTTCCTCAAAACAATCTTGCAAGATAAATTTCACTGCCCAAATCAGCTTCTGAGAAATGAGCAACTTGTCCTAAATCATATATTTGAAGCCAGCTTCAACACCTGGTCCTTCCTCTAAATCACACAGACTGATATTTATTACAAATATTTTCTGCAGGAGGGGCTCTTGGGTGGCTCAGTCAGATAAGCATCTGCCTTCGGCTCAGGTCATGATCCCAGGGTCCTGGGATCAAGCCCCGCATCAGGCTCCCTGCTCAGTGGGGAGTCTGCTTCTCCCTCTCCCTCTGCTTGCTTTTCTGCCTACTTGTGCTCTCTATCTCTCTGTCAAATAAATAAGCAGTCTTTAAAATATATATTTTTTTTTTCTGCAGGAATAAAGAAAAAGTATCACGGGGCACCTGGATGGCTCAGTCAGTTAAGTGTCTGCCTTTGGCTCAGGTCATGTTCTCAGGGTCCTGAGATCAAGTCCCGTGTTGGACTCCCTGCTCAGTGGGGAACCTGCTTCTCCCTCTCCCTTGGCCCTTCGCCCCCACGCCCCTCCAGCTCATGCTTTCTCGCTCTCTCTAATAAATAAATAAATAAAATCTAAAAAAAAAAAAGAAGGAAAGAAAGAAAAAGTATCACTGTTGGGTAGATACAGCGTGCGTATTTCAGTGACAATCATGCATTAGGATGTTAGTGAAGTCAGCAATGGAGAGGGCCAGGTGAGATTTCATGTGCCCTGGAGATCTGCTGGGTCCTTCGCCCACATCCTTCTTCTCAGCCTCTTCAACTGACCGAGAGCACATGGAATTCCCATCCTGATCTCCGTGGCTATGTGGCTGTGTTCAGGTCCCTGGTCTACCCATAAGATTGGGCAGTTTGAGTAAGCAATCTAGATAAGTCCAAGAAGCTTCTCTTTGGTAAGGTTCTGACCAGTGGTGAATAGCAGATGGTCCTGCCAAAGAATCCTTTCTCTTCGATTTCATAAGCACTCGTTCTTGCAAATAGATATGGTCCAATTTGAGAAGGAATTGGTTCTGCTCTGATAATTTACCTAGAAATGAACTGTATGTAGGCTACAAAGTGAGTTTAACTCATACTGGTGTAAAAGAACGTGCAGATACAAGTAGCTCTCCAGTTGTCAGAAAATGAACCTCCATTTCCACTACTAGTGGGACTCTACATATGAAGATCTATTTCAAGGGCAGTTGCACAATATGTGCCCAAAGCCCTAAATAGTTCACACCATTTTCCCCAAGAAAATAGAGTCTAGAAATATGTTTTGAAAAAACAAAGTTTTGTAAAAATATCTTTATGACTCAGTGGGTCATCATATATCGACATATTGTTTTCAAACCAAGCTGTAATTTTTAAATTACTTTATTGAGGTATTATTTATATATGCTAAACAATATATAATTAAAGTATACAACTCAACGAATTTTGATTAATGTTTCTACCCATGAAACAATCAGAAAAATCAAGACACTGGACATTTCCATCCCTTCATGCTTTTCTCATCCAACCCTCCCTCACTCTTGTCCTCAGGCAACTGCTATCACTATAGAGCACTTTGCATTCTATGAAATTACATGTAAATGGAATGATAAGCACATTATTTTTTGTCTGGATTCTTTTGTCTGAACAATGATTTTGAGATTCTTCCATGTGTCAGTAGTCCATTCTTCTTTATTGCTAAATAGTGTTGCATCGTATGTACATACCACATTTTATTTATTCATTCACCTACAGAAGGACATTTGTGTCACTTTCAGTTTGAGGGATTACAAAACATTCACATATAACTCTTTGAATGGACAGATGTTTCATTTCTCTTGGGTAAATATCTGAGCAGTAGAATGGTTTATCAATCATGTGGTAGGTGTATGTTTAATTCATTAAGTGAAAATTTTTACACCATCTAAACAAAAAACAATAATTAAATAAATTAATGGTACTATCTCCAAATGGAACACAATGCAACATTTATAATTTAAAAAGTATGATTCTGAAGAATATTATGAACATGAGAAAATGTTCATAAAGTATTAAGTGAAAACAACTTAAAAATAAGCTCTCAAACAACGTATATGATCTTTGGAAAAAAGATATGAAGTATGTACAATATTGTCAAGAATCGCTTTCTCAGAGGGTAATTTTCATTTTTTTTTCTGACTGCTTTCCTTTTCTAAATATTCTGAGATGGAAATGTATAATGAGAAGAAAAAGTAGTTATATAAACAATACATATTTTATATATATATATATTTTTTTCTTTTAGTCTTCCCAAAGGCACACCTACCCTATGAAGGAAAGAGCTTTCCCAGCACAGGAACTCTGGGGGAGATGGTACAGTCAGAATAAATGTTTAAATTTATCTCAGTTGCTTTGCTCCTAGCCAAAAGGTAGAGATGACCAGCTATTCATAGATATTTAAATAATAGTCCTTAACTTCTTTCTGAAGCAAAGCTTCGGATGAATAAATAAATAAATTCTAAAATTCACCTACCATTTTACTGATTACCATATATTAACTCTGGTTAATCCTCACAACTACCCTATAAGTGGTCCCAAAGGAGTGTATTGCTAGGGTAATACTATAAATTTTGAGCTTAAAATTTGCTAGCAAATAAAGCTACCTCTTCAAATGCTTTATTCAAAAATATAAACTTTAATAAACATCACTTCATCATAGGCTTACTTTGTACATCCCACATGTGCGGGTGCTAGAGGAGAAAAGCCATCATAGTGCATGCCAGTGAAGGACATACTCTGAGATACCTTTGTGCTGCTGTGAGCAATCATGGAAATGGAAGTAGGAATCTAGGTTCTGGGTTCTCCTTGTCTATAAACTTAAGCACAGAAGCAGATCCCTAAGTAAGAGGATGAAGGATAATTATTCTTCATATACCTCCTCATTCCTTAAATCCATCATCTGTGCTCTCTCCTCATCTCTAATAATGTTCTGCTCAGTGACTGATGAGTGACCCCAACTCTGAGACTTAAGATGAGTAAACCCAGGTCAGTGCCATGAAGCATTTGCGGTGTTGAGTAGATTCTGTAATGAATGCTCTCTCAGGTCCCTGCTCTGACCTTCTTCAGAAAAAGGATTGTTCATTAACTTTTCATTAGGAATGTGTAGGCTAACCAGGGCTATAGAGCTCACACATATGGAGCCATGCTAAAAAAAGCAAAGTCTCCTAATTTCTTCCTCTAAAATTTTGAGTCCTTTTTTACTTCCATCTCTTTATTTATACAATATATTTAATTTACTTTATTCAAGTTTGTACTATGATTTTATACAAAATTTTTCCCAACCAAATTATAAGCTGTCTCTTATTTCTCATCTTTCACCTCTGCATCATTTGTAAAAATTTGTAGAAAGCATAGTGGCTTCATACATAGTAGGTGTTCAGTGTGTTCAATATGTTAGTTGAATTCAATTTGTTTCATTGATTCATGGTCCATTTTACAAAATACTAACAGTTTAATGTACCTTTACAAGCTGCTTTCATCATAATTTTTCTGGCATAATGATCTTCATGAGTGATCACATTGTCACCTAAGGTGATAGTCCAGTGTAGACAATGGACTTTCTATTTGTTCTGTGGGTTTGCTCTATGTTGCCCCCAAAATTCTTCTTCCTTCTACCCCAGCAAGAGAGATACCTGCCAAGGTCTGAGCATCTTTAGTACGATTAGCACTATTTCTAACACATAACTCCTCTGTGAAATTTTACTCTATTTGCAAGCTAACAAGTTAGCCTGACACAGTTTCGTGGGTTTTCAGGTAGAAAACATACAACTCGCATGTCAGAGAAAAAGGACATCTATTACTTATAGCAACAGCAAGTGCCAGAGTGTTAGCTTTTATGCTGGCTCCCTGAGACAGTGACACAGAGAGGCCCAAATGAAACCATCAAACGCAGTAGGTTCCATTACAAGAAAGGGACCCTGAGCTTAGGGAACTAGAATCTTCTATCATGGTCAGAAATCATGCCTGCTTTTTGCTCCAGAAAGAAACCTTATCTCTATCTCCCAAGACTATAAGTAAATCTGGCCTTTACCGTGGAGGGAAACATGATCTCCACCATCCAAGGATGTTAGCTGTGCAAGTCTAGAGTGAAAGCCAGTCAATGTCTTGCTTCCCAAGATGCACAGAAATACAAGAGACTCCTAGAGAATTATCTTACCAACATCTACCTCTCATTCCTGTGTCATCCCTGTTTCTAGAGAATTTTCCCATGAATTTCTCACTACACTGCCTACTCTGAATAGTCTGACCAGCAGAGGCTGGGACCAAATCCATTCAATTTTCTCATGTAGTATTTAATCAAGATTATTAGCAACAAGACTCCAGGCAGCAGGATGAGGCCAGCCTGCAGTCATAACTTCAACCATGCCTCCCAGGATCCCAGATCCAGCCAGCTAAACAAACCATATAGGGCATCAGGGTTTACTTTAGAAAGTCAAGTGACTTTAAGTTTCTGTATTGACTTTTCCACTTGACCTGAGACATTAATTCATGTACGGCAGGATGTATTTGGCACGTTCCCACTCTGTGCCTTGGCCCATAAGAAGGAAGTCTAGAATAATCTCATAATCCATAACTGTTCTTACCATTGAATTGGAGCTAAACTGAATGCTTTCTAGGGTAAAGTTTGTGTCATTACCACTTTTTTTCTAATTGAATGACACCTATCATATGGATAACTGTCCATTATAAAGATAACTGTCTACAAGGTGAGCATAAATAATGAGCCAGTTATCCCTCCAAGAATTTCCTTCTGATATCTAAGAGTAACTTTACTTTAGACAGATCTTGCAGTCAATGAAGGGCTACATGATCTATTTTTGCTGTTTCCTTAAATACTTGAAGGTCTCTCGTGATCACCAATAAGGTGCCAATCACCATATTTTTGGAGAGAGGCAAGTTATTGAATGTCTGACTTCCTCACAAAAAGTACAATCTTGAAGGCACAAATAGTACCACTTAAAAGAGTTCACAATTATTAGGGCCTGCCAAGTGGACTCTATATCAGTCTGATGGAAGAAGCTGACAATACCTCCAGGATAGCATCTCAGTCAGATGGTGGGTCTTGGGTTTTCCAGTTCACTTTAAATAAGTATTTTTGGAGGGACATCCAAAAGCCAGTCTTTCAGTCTGTCATATTTATCCATGCCACAATGAATGACTGAAAACAGTGGAGAAGACATCAGAAAGTGAGGACGGGTAGAAACTGGGGACATCCCCTGCTGTTATGGGTCCCCTGATAGACTTGTCAGCAAGTTTAAGAGAAAATGTGATCAAATTGTGGTCAGGATTATCTCATCAGGAATGGCAGATCCAACACTCAATTAAATTTAAGGCACTTGCAATAATTTGGGACCACTGACAACAGGGTGTTTTCCTTTGTGAAGAAAGCTCCAGAGACAACTCTGAAAGACAGAGATCATTAATATTTGCCCCCCAACCGACACTCCAATATCTCTCAGGGTTTAAGTTGTTCCCTCCCAGGTACCAAGATTGTTATTCTCATTCCACTGCCACAATAATGTGACCTGTTCCCCACATAAACCAAAATTTTGTCCAGAAGGGCCAACTGCAAACAGAAAAAGTAAATGTTTACAAATCTTACATAGACCCATTATATCCCCAGATTTTGGCCCAGAGAGCCTCCATATGGGAGTTCTGCAAGCAATGTACTCAACCAAGTGTTTGTTACCTTTAGGCTCTTGGACCCTGTCAACCAAACAAGAAATTCCAAAGGCCTAAACCAGAATTAAATTTCAGTCTTGTAGGTTCCCTTTTGGTCAGGCTGTCATTCAGAAGGTGTGTCAACTGTGTTGACCTGGGATTTTCATTAGGGAAAAGAAAAAGGCATCATGCCCAAGAATGGTCATGGAACAATCCCAAATTCTCAAAATATGTCTATATTATTTCCTATTTTATTCATACTGATCATTACCCATAAAGTAGCTAAGAGAAAATTATCCCTAGGGAGATCTCGAGAGAACTCATGAGGGACCAAACTGCCTTACTAAAGTATAGAGCAGTTAAAGGAGGTAGAGTCAGAAATCTTTTTGAGTCAACATTTAAGGAGGCCATTCCAAGCTCAAAAATAGCAGATGACGATGTATGACAAGGAATGTGGATAGTCCATCAAATATCTTTCCTATCAACCTTTGTTGGGTGGTTGTTGCAATAAAATGCATAACACTACATCACATTTTTAGTCTGAAAATTATCTGAAAAGCTAAAAACATGGTGCAATTAGTTTCGAAGGCCATGTGGTGAGGCTTAGGTCAGCTGAACGGACTGGCACAGCCACGCCACACACTTACCTGAATCAGCAACAGAAAGTCTTTCGCACCCAGTATACAGTGGTAGGTGTGTTGCTATGTGTGGTATGATGGTAAACCCAGGCAGATTTGGCAATTTGTGTAGTACAGGCTTCATCAGCAGCTTGATTACAGTTGATCTTATCAGAGAACAGGGCCTTCCCACGAGCATCTTTGTGAGTGACACAGATGGTTCAATCAGCAGTCCCGAAAGTGCTTTTAATTTGCCCCAAAGGGTGCCTTTAATTTGCCCGAAGGGTGTCTTTAATCTGTCTGCTTCTGGTTTTCCAAGTGGAAGACCAAACAGCCAGACCACTGGCAACAGCTCAAGAATCAGTAAAAATATAACAAATTCATAAAGGCAGGTATTGGCCCAAGCTATGAGAACAACCCTGCGTCCTGTCCACTGGAGTGGAAGAGTTTAGAGTCGAATGACCACTTCCGTTTTCACCATTATGCAGCTGGTACAGCAGCACAGTGGACGCCATCAGGCGCCAGCTTAGCCAAGCCGTCTGTTAACCAAGGACCAATCATTTAGGAGAACTCCTGGAAATCAAGAGTCCCCCGAGCCAACGACTTTGCTACAGGCTGTGGAATTGGGACTGAAATTTCCTCCAAATGGAATGACTGTCACTTTTTCATGAAAACTGAGACACTGGTGGAGCCAGACCCTCTATATTCTTGAATATGCCATTTCCAACTGAAAAGCAACCTCGGGGGAGGAGCAAGATGGCAGAGGAGTAGGAGACCTGGATTTCGTCTGGTCCCAGGAATTCAGCTGGATAGGGATCAAACCATTCTGAACACCTACGAACTCAACAGAAGATTGAAGAAAATAAAATATAAAAATAGCAACAACTCTCTGAACAGAAAAGCGACCGCTTTCTGGAAGATAAGATGTGCAGAGAAGTGAATCCGAGGCGATATTCAGGAGGATAGATGGCGGGGGAGGGGGCCTCCGGCCGCTGCTTCTGGCAAGTGATAGAGCTGTGGAGCCAAAATCAGAACTTTTAGAAGTCTGCTCCGCTGAGGGACATGGCTCCATTGGCTAGGCAGGGGGTGGAAACCTCGCTGGGACAGTGTGGTCTCAGGACCCTCGGGGTCACAGAAAGACCAGGGGTGCCTGAGTGTGGTAGAGCTCCCTGATATCGGAGAGGGGAAGCCGGCTGCAGAGACAGAGCCGAGGAGTGGGCTCTCAGCTCGGGGTTGCCATAAACCGTGATGCACGGCACAGTCGGGCCACTGCTCCTCCAGCAGGGACCCAACAAGCGGCAGATCCGAGGAGACTCCCCTTCCTCCCCTGGGAGGAGCGGCTCGGGAGCACACCGCAGGGATGTGCTGGGTTTGGAGACTCCACACGGGGTCGTGTGCCAGAGATAGAAACACTCGGTCACAGGCCCAGTGAGCATGGAGTGCGGCCAGAGACCAGGGAGACGGGAGTGATTGACTGCTTTTCTCTGGGGGCGCATTGAGGAGCGGGGCCCCAAGTTCTTGGCTCTTCCAGGGTGGAGATTGGGAGGCCGCCATCTTCACTCTCGTCCTCCAAAGCTGTACAGAAAGCTTGCAGGGAACAAAAGCTCCCGAGAGCAAACCCGAGCAGATTAGCCTTTTTCAACCAACATATTATTTTATCGATTCCTTTTTTAAAATCTTTTTAAATTTTCACTTTTATAATCATATTCTATCCCTTCACCATATTTAACCTTATTTTTTGTATATATGTAAGTTTTTCTTTCTTTAAAATTTTGGGTTACAGTTTCTTCTAACAGATTAAAATATACCCTAAATCTAGCGTATGGCTTTGTTCTAGTCTCCCACCTAATCACATTCTCTCCTTTTTTTCTTTTTAATTTTTCTTCTTTCTTTTTTCAACCAACTTCTTATCAATTCCTTTTTTAAATATTTTTTAATTTTCATCTTTACAGTCATATTCCATCCCATCATTGTATTTACCCTTATTTTTGTATATGTACTCAGAAAACTATAAAATACTCATGAAAGAAATTGACGAAGACACAAAGAAATGGAAAAATATTCCATGCTCATGGATTGGAAGAACAAATATTGTGAAAATGTCCATGCTACCTAGAGCAATCTACACATTTAATGCAATCCTTATCAAAATACCATCTTTTTTCAAAGAAATGGAACAAATAATCCTAAAATTTGTTTGGAACCAGAAAAGACCCCGAATAGCCAGAAGAATGTTGAAAAAGAAAAGCAAAGCTGATGGCATCACAATTCCAGACTTCAAGCTCTATTACAAAGCTGTAATTATCAAGATAGTATGATACTGGCACAAAAACAGACACATAGATCAATGGAACAGAATAGAGAGCCCAGAAATGGACTCTCAAGTCTGTGGTCAACTAATCTTCGACAAAGCAGGAAAGAATGTCCAATGGAAAAAAATCTCTTCAACAAATGGTGTTGGGAAAATTGGACAGCCACATGCAGAAGAATAAAACTGGACCATTTCCTTACACCACACACAAAAATAGACTCAAAATGAAAGGCCTAAATTTGAGACAGGAACCCATCAAAATCCTTGAGGAGAACACAGGCAGCAACCTCTTCCACCTCAGCCGCAGCAACTTCTTCCTAGAAACATCGCCATAGGCAAGGGAAGCAAGAGCAAAAATGAACTATTGGGACTTCATCAAGATAAAAAGCTTTTGCACAGCAAAAGGAATAGTCCACAAAACCAAAAGACAACTGACAGAATGGGAGAAGATATTTGCAAATGACATATCAGATAAAGGGCTAGTAATTAAAATCTATAAAGAACTTATCAAACTCAACACCCAAAGAACAAGTGATCCAATGAAGAAATGAGCAGAAGACATGAACAGACATTTCTCTTAAGAAGACATCTAAATGGCCAAGAGACACATGAAAAAGTGCTCAACGTCACTCAGCATCAGGGAAATCCAAATCAAAACCTCAATGAGATACCACCTCACACCAGTCAAAATGGCTAAAATTAACAAGTCAGGAAACGACAGATATTGGCAAGGATTTGGAGAAAGGAGAACCCTCCTACACTGTTGGTGGGAATGCAAGCTGGTGCAGCCACTCTGGAAAACAGTATGGGGGGGTTCCTCAAAAAGTTGAAAATAGAGCTACCCCATGACCCAGCAATTGCACTACTGGGTATTTACCTCAGAGATACAAATGTAGTGATCCGAAGGTGCACATGGACCCCAATGTTTATAGCAGCAATGTCCACAATAGCCAAACTATGGAGAGAGCCTAGATGTCCATCGACAGATGAATGGATAAAGAAGATGTGGTATATATATAGAATGGAATATTATGCAGCCATCAAAAAATGAAATCTTGCCTTTTGCAATGACGTGGATGGAACTAGAAGGTTTGTGCTAAGCGAAATAAGTCAATCAGAGAAAGACAAGTATATGATCTCACTGATATGAGGAATTTGAGAAACAAGACAGTGGATCATAGGGGAAGGGAGGGAAAAATGAAACAAGACAAAACCAGAGAGGGAGACAAACCATGAGAGACTCTTAATCTCAGGAAACAAACAGTGTTGCTGGAGTGGAGGGGGATGGGAGGGTTGGGTGGCTGGGTGATGGACACTGGGTAGGGTGTGTGCTATGGTGAGCACTGTGAGTTGTGTAAGACTGATGAATCACAGACCTGTACCTCTGAAACAAATAATACATTTTATGTTAATGAAAAAAAAAAGAAAAGAAAAGCAATCTCTTTGGACACCTCCCACATTCTCAGTCAGTAGATATGGATTGATCCACTGCAATATACAAACATCAGGCTGTAGAGTATCAAATTCTCTATGAGTTAAGGTTTGGTTTTGACAAATGTCCAATAGTAAGTTAATAGCTGCTTTTCAAAGGGGATGCAACAAATCCAAAATGCTTCCAGGTAGAGGCTGGCTCCCATTGCTGGAAGTTCCAACTGGTAAATTTGTAAGTCACAGAGACTTGTAATTCAAAGTAGTCTTTAGACTTAAGGGACCTCAAAGGTATGAGTATCTCTCTACATGCAACAATTCCTAATCAGACTAATCCTCTCTGTCATTTATGGGACAGAGAAGTAAAAGCATGTAACACATCAGTTCTTCCAATGTATTCACTGATGTAGAAACATCAGTACATTAAATCCTCCCAAAGCCCCACCCACAAGGTCATGTTAGATTTCCTTTTTCGCTAATCTTTCCCAAAACCCATGAGTTGAATTCAGGGGCCCCTCTCCCTTCTCAAGATTGAGTAGAACGGTGACTTGGATGCTTGTATCAACAGAACCATAGGAATTTAAGTCTGCCCCATCCAGAAGTTTGGTGGATACTCAGACTGGTAGGGACTGGTATATATGGCCTTTGGTAGTCATTGAAGACAGAGAGACCTCAGTCCTACTTCTAATCATCTTCTACTTAAAGCAGCTGGGTTTGGAGTAGAGGAAAGTCTAGGTGGCACTAATCACAAGGTATGTTTGCTTTCAGTTTTGAGAAATATAGTGGCAGCTTGTGACTCAACCAAATGAAATTTCCATGTTTTTTATCCACTGAAAGCCCATCTATTTCAGCTTTGGGAACCCTTTGACTCAGCAGCCATAGGAGCATTATCTTCTGCCTAGGACATCAGGGTTTATGTTTTCTGTGAACTTGGGCTTGACTTGCATAGTAGCACCTTTTTTTGATAGATAATAAGATATAAAGATTTATTAAACAATTTCCTTATTTATGGGTACTGCATCACTTTCTACTTCTTAAACAGATAATTTTTTTCTTTTTATGACAGTTTTATTGATGTATAATTCACATGCCATAAAGTTTACCTTTATAAAGTATGCAACTCAATGATTTTTCATATAGTTCATAGAGTTGCACAACCATCACCACATTCAATTTTTAAAACATTTTCTTCACCTCCAAAAAAATCCTCAGACTCATTAACAGTCACTACCATTCACCACCACACCACCCCCACTCCCAGCACCTGGCAACCACTAATCTACTTTCTGTCTTTATGGATTTACCTGTTCTGGGCATTTCCTATGCAGGCTTCACCTGCTATCCAAAAGTAGAATGTTCCTATGAAAACTTCGTAAGCCAAAATGGCCTAAAGCAAAGAAGCAATTGCCATTTCATGAAAGCAAAAATTCTCTTCAGATTTCTTTTAGTTAGCAAAAACAGAATCTACCATAGGTCTTTTACTAAAGTGATGTGGCGGGGTGCCTGGGTGGCTCAGTCATTAAGCGCCTGCCTTCGGCTCAAGTCATGATCCCAGGGTCCTGGGATCGAGCCTCACATCAGGCTCCCTGCTCAGCGGGAAGCCTGCTTCTCCGGCTCCCACTCCCCCTGTTTGTGTTCCTTCTCTCACTGTTTCTCTCTCTGTGAAATAAATAAAATCTTTAAAAAAAATAAATAAAATTTTTTAAAAATTTTAAAATTAAAAAAAAGTGATGTGGTATAAAGGAAACTTCCAGAATACAAGGGAAACCTGTAAACAGAATTATACAATATGTGGCCTTTTGTGTGTGGGTTCTTTCACTTACCACAATGATTTCAATATTCAGCCATGTATTTTTTTTACAGTATTTTAGTATCGAGGTGTAATTCTCACAACGTAAAATTCACCATTTTAAAGTGTACAATTCAGTGGTTTTTAGTATATTCAAATATTGTGCATCTATCACTGCTATCTAATTCCAAAATATTTCCATCATCCCAAAGGGAAACTGTGTACTTGTTAGCAATTCCCCATTCCTTCTATCCCTTGGCAAGATTCAGCTGTGTTATACCACATGCCAGTACATCATTCCTTCTTATGGCCAAATGTTCAATCAAATGAATACCATGACTCATTTATCCATTTATTAGTTGATGGACATTTTGTGGTTTTTTTCTACTTTTTAGCTATTATGAATAAGGCTGCTATCAACATTCATGCACCAGTTTTTGTGTGGACATATATTTTCAATGTTCTTGGGTTTATGGCTATGTGTGGAAGTGTTGAGTCATATGGTAATTTAATGTTTATCTTGTGAAGGAGGTGCCAAACTATTTACCAAATCATCCAACCCACCAACGACATATGAGGATTCTAATTTCTCCACATCTTTACCAATCCTTGTTCTTATCTGTCTTTTTGATATAGCCATCCTAATGTGTGTGATCTCCCATCTCATTGTGGTTTTAATTTGCATTTTTCAAATGACTAATGATATTGAGCACCATTGCATGTGCTTATTTATGCTTATATATAATCTTTGAAAAAATGTCCATTTATGTCCTTTTCTCATTTTTAATTGGAGTACTTATCCATTTATTATTGAGCTGTAGACATTTTCTATATGGTTTGGATCCAAATCCCTTATTGATATATGATTTACAAATATTTTACCCAATTCTGTGGGCTTCATCATTTTCTTGATGATGTCCTTTGAAGCACAAAGGATTTTAATTTTGATGAAATTCAATTTATCTCTTTTTTCCCTTTTTCTTGTGATGTCTTATCAAAGAAATCTTTGCTTAACCCAAGGTCATGAAGATTTACTACTATAACTTCTTCTAAGAGTTTCAAAATTCTAGCTTGTACTTTTAGGTTTATGATCCATTTTGATCTATTTTTGTTTACGTTTAAGAGAAGGGTCCAATTCCATCCTTTTACACATGTATACCCGTTGTCCCAGCACTTTTTAAAATTGAATTGTCTTGTTATCCATGTTGAAAATCAATTGACCATGAATGTAAGGGTTTATTTCTAGATTATTCTATTCCATTGATCTATATGTCTATTCTTATGCCACGGTAACATCTTTTTTTAAGGAGTCCATCTTAATCCCAAGCATTTGCTGCTTCATTGTCAGGATGACATGTTGTATATTCTTGCCTGATTTCAATACAAGGAATAAGAGAGTATTCTAGGACAATGGGGCTGATCACAAGAATTTATTTGAATTCCTTTGGGACAGTTTCTCATTCTCCAGTGGATCACCTTCATCAGCCTTGAAACCCTTTCTGGGGCAACAAGAGCCCAAGTATTATTCACTGCCTTATCTATGGTTTTCCACAGGATTTTGTCTCTCATAGGGAAATCTCCCCAAGGAGTTAAACACCCTTATAGATATCAAATCTTACTGCAAAGAACTCTGAGACTTTTTACTGTCATCTTCAAATAGATCTAAGGTTTGCATAAAAGGCTGCAGGAAGGGCTGAGCCATAAGATGATCTTGCTGTTACCTTCCTTCCCTCACAAGCATTGCGTGTTCTTTCCTATCAAGAGAATCAGCCAAAGTTCTAACAAATTGCCTAGATTCTGATCACAGTGGCCCTAAATGTCACGATTGCATAGATGCATGTCTCTATAACTATTAAGGGTCTGAAATGTTACCTTACTTACTGGTTAAGAAGTTAACTGGCTGCATTTTGATGGATGCTAGCAGAAGACGTGAAACCACTAAATCAGAGACCAAGGACAGTTTTTTACTCACAGCAATAGCACTAAGAGTAATAGCATTGGTTCTAGTTACCCACACCTTATTCCTATGTGGTAATACAAAGAGGGACATATGACATCTTCACAAGCAGTGGATTGTATTACATTAGAGAAACCCAGAGCTTTGGGAACCTGATCCTCTATAATGGACATAAGCATGTTTACCCCTTGTTCTGGAGGGAAACTCTTTACCTTCCAAAGCTTTAATAAGCCTGCATTTTGCTCCAGAGGGAGATACCATCTCTATCTTCTAAGGCTGTTCACTATATAAACATCTTTAAAAAGATAATTTGAACAAAGGCTGGTCAATGTGCAGAAATGTGAGTCCCATAAAGAACGGTCTCTCAACAGGCAGCAACTGACAAAGTTCAGTGTTTTTCTCCTGCTTGTGGGATCCCTCCTAAGCTTTTATTGTAAAAACATCAAGCTCTACCCTCCACAGAATAGCAGTAAGGTGTGGGGCCATACCCTATTTTGTTCATTTTTTTTTCTTATACATTCCTTCAAGAAAGCCTATTCACTGCCTAAACAAAGTGATTTTTTGGTGGTATTCTATGTTTTGCAAGAGTCCTAGTTTAACAACTCCTTTTCTGAAAGACACGTTAGTGGATCTTTGTTTGGATGTAATGGAGGGGTTATGAGGGATGTGTGTGTGTGCGCGCGTGCACGCATGTGCTGTTTTTTTTTTAAGACTTTATTTTTTAGAGAAGTTTTAGGTTTACAATAACATTGAGAGGGAGATACAGAGATTTCTCATATCCTTTTAACCCCATGCATGCATAGCCTCCTCCATTACCAACATCACTCACCAGAAAAGTACTTTTTTTTTTAAACAGGGTGAATCTACATTGACACATTATAATCACCCAAATATCATAATTTATGTCAGGTTCATTCTTGGTATTGTACAGTCTATGGGTTTGGACAAATGTATCATCACAAATCCATCATTACAACATCGTACAGAGTATTTTCACTGCCTGAAATCCTTCATGCTCCACTGATTTTACTGTCTCCATAGTTTTGCCTTCTTCAGAATGTCACATGTTGGAATCCTACAATATGTTGCCTTTTCAGTTTGACTTCCTTCATTTAGTAATATGTATTTAAGGTTCTTCCATGTCTCTTCACACCTTGATAGTTCATTTCTTCTTAGTGCTGAATAACATTCCATTGTCCAGATGTGCCAAACTTTGTTTATCCATTTACCTACTGAAGGACATCTTGGTTGCTTCCAAGTTTGGGCAATTATGGATAAAGCTGCCATAAATATTGTGTGTGTAGGTTTTTGTGTAGACATAAGTTTTCACCTCCTTTGGGTAAATACCCAAGGAGTGAAACTGCTAGGCTATGTGGTAAGAACATGTTTAGTTTTGTAAGAAACCGCCAAAGTGTCCCATTTTGCATTCCCTCCAGCAGTGAATGAGAGTTCCTGTTGTCCACACCCTCACCAGCATTCCGTATTGTCAGCGTTCCAAATTTTGACCACTCCCATAGGCGCATAGTAGTATTTCATTGTTGTTTTAATTTTCATTTCATTCAGGACATATGATGTGGAGCATCATTTCATATGCTTATTTGCCATCGATATATCTTCTTTGGTGAGGTGTCTGTTAAGGTCTTTGGCCCATTTTTTAATTGGGTTATTTGTTTTCTTATTGTTTGTGGTTACTTTTTGAATTTCAGGACTCCATAATTTTCCTCTTTGCTTCTTTCTATTATTAAAAGGTGCTTTCTTTTCTTCCTTTTTTCCCAAGTTTTATTGGGTCTTCCTTTTATTCTCTCTCCCAGAATCTATATATTTGAAGACTGAGCCTTCAAACTGCACATACTTTTAAGTCCTTTCCCTATAGTCTGTGCTCTGAACTACTTGTTTACATTTTTTTTTAGCAATTTTAGGCTTAAGGTAGATTCAGTCTTTCTAGTGGTGTGTTGAGATTGATCCACGACTCCTTCACTGTCTTCCCTTTTCTGTCTTCCTTGCAGTTTTTCTTAGCCTCTCTTTGCATTCCAAAAACCCTGCTGTGGAGGAGAGGTGGGGTGCGAATCTGAGAAATAGAGCACTGAAATTTGGTCATTTTTCTTTACAGTTATTTTGAAGTTTGGGCATCTTCTGTTTTTAAGTTACTCCAAGGGCATTGTTTTGGTCTCAACTTATCTTTTCCTTTTTACTATTCTGTATTGTTTTCTGGAGGAAATATTGGGGGATGGGAAGGTAGGCAACCACCATTGCTTCCAGGTACCTGGTAGTCCTAGACAATTTATAAAAACATAGATTGAAATATGGATTACTAAATCACTTCTAGAGTTTCTGATTCAATAGGCCTGAGATGGGGCCTGCAAATGCATATTTCTTATAAATTCCTAGGTGATGTTTAATCCTAAGTACCACACACTGAAAGCACTTTTCTGGTGCAAAACAGCCACTTGAGAAAATGAAGCAAGAGGAAAGGATTATCCTCCATAACGTAGGAGTGTGCACTGACCTCAGATTACATTACACTTAAACTGACTGCTTCCATCTGACATGGCTTCAGAAAAAAAATATATATATGACCAAATTATCTTAGGAATTTAAACTATGAAATTATGGCAGTAGAAGATGGAGCTGAAACTGAATTAGTAGCTAGAGATGGAGTCATAGTTGTTGGTCCATGAGAGTGGTATCATCACAGCTCAAAGTCTGAGGGAACAGACATACAGAGAGAGAGGACAGAAGCTGAGAGTGACACAAACCTGTATTTTGAAGTGATGATAAAAGCAATGAGGAAAATGAGGTGGGATTACATAAAGGAAAGTAAGTGGTACAGAAGTGGGGTTGGGCAGTGAGGCAGAAAACTTGAGATTTGTATAAATAGACAAACAAACAAATATTTGTATAAATAAAAATAAATTTATATTTGTATAAATAAAAAAGGCTTCTCTAAGGAGGTGATATCTGAACTGAGAAGTAAATGATTAGCATCAGCCAGCCATGCAAAAATCAAGGGAAGAGAATTCCAAGGGGTATACCAAGTGTGAATATCCTCAGTGGGAATATAAATAATAAAAATGACAGCCTTGAACTGACATTTTCATAGTTCTCTGACCAAGGGCCAAAATGTCTCTTTCCCACCAGTTCTTGCCTGAAAAATACTGGATTTAGAAACTTAGTGGGTTGATTTGGTCCATGCGCTCATTGCGAAATCAATTACCGTGGCCAGAGAATTAGGGTCCTATCTGAAGAAGGGGGAGGAAGCATGGAAACAGCCACTGGGGATGTGTTGGAAGCCAGGTAACCACTTCAATTTCTACCTAATACATTGTATCTCTTTTCAGTGTGTGTGTGTGTACATACACACACCCTTCCCTATACATACAATTTGAAAAATGTCCTTGCTTATCATAATACAATGCTTTATATACAACCACAAATATATTAATCTTCCCTACTAGAGAAAAGCCAAAAACTTGTCTACCTTCTACATCTCGTATTCTTTTATTTTTTTAAAGATTTTATTTATTTATTTGAGAGAGAGAGAGCAGAGGGAGGAGTAGAAGGAGAGAGACAAGCAGACTCCATCCTGAGCATGAAGCCTGATGTGGGGCTCGATCCCAGGACCCTGAGATCATGACATGAGCTGAAATCAAGAGTTAGCCACTCAACCCACCGAGCCACCCAGACACACCTGCATCTCATTTTCAAATTTAATCAGATCTTATATACATTCCTTGGGATTTTTCAATCTTTGAGCTAAAGTTGCAACCATCTTTAATACTTCCAATTTACAAGATATACAAAAAGATCATCACATTAAAATTCCCATGTGAAAAATAGAACATAGAGAGCAATATCTAGTACCATATCCTCCTTTCTAGGAAAAGATTTCTTGCTGAAGTAACCTGGCCAGCCTCACTTTTATTATTTGGAAGAATTTCTCTTGTACATTATCCTTCAGGGCTAAGAAGGGGCACTGAACAGGGCTTTTCTATTAGAGGCCATTTTCCTTTAGCAGACCCTTTACTGTTGGCACAATTGTAGAAACCCAGAGGTTGCCTAAAAGAAGATGAAAGTTATAGATCTTAAAATATGGGCCTAGCTGAGCCAGTGGTAAACACAAGAAGTGAGAGAAGACATCAGCTGTGGTTAATTTACCTCTGACATGGGACTTAGTCCTTTTAAACCAAACCTTGGTTCATGTCAGCAATGGCTATTGCTCTTTGTAGTCTGTGGGAGATCATAGGTGTCGAAATTTGCAATTTGCAATACAATGAATAAGAGAGTAGAAAAACTTCTTAAATAGTCATAATTTTGCCATTATGGATTTATTATTCCTGAACATATTTCTATTTTCAGTCTTTGAATATAGATTATACCTGAAGAAGAAAAGAAACTTTGTAAAGGGATGGCTTTCTTTCTTTCTTTTTTATTTATTTATTTGAGAGAGAGAGCATGAGAGATAGAGAGCACGAGAGAGAAGAGGGTCAGAGGGAGAAGCAGACTCCCTGCCGAGCAGGGAGCCCGATGCGGGACTCGATCCCGGGACTCCAGAATCATGACCTGAGCCGAAGGCAGTTGCCTAACCAACTGAGCCACCCAGGTGTCCTCTTTCTTTCTTTCTTTCTTTCTTTCTTTCTTTCTTTCTTTCTTTCTTTCTTTCTTTCTTCTTTCTTTCTTGGGGGGGATTATCATTTTCTTTTCCAACCAAGTTTAATGAGTCCTTATTTATAGACCACTCTGAGGTTGGGGGGCAAGGAAATACCACCAATGCAGGAGCCTATAAAAAGGAAAAGAGAACATGATCCATGGAATTTAATTCTAATAGAGATCCTGGATACATTTTGTAAAACCCATAACACACACACACACACACACACACACACACACACACACACACACACAGCCACACACATACATACACGTAAAGTTAATCTAGTAATCCATCCAAATAAATCAGTAGATGTCAGTGTGCCTCAGATACCTAAAAATATTTTCTCTTCATGTGGCTATTTTATCTAGATGTTATCCAGTAGCTTTGATTTTTCTCAAGAACTTCTATTTATCTTTTTCTAGTCCAATGATTTCTAAAATTTGTAAACTGTCGAATCATGTGTATTTAATGAAACGCACACGAACTCCCAATAAATAAAACAAAAGCATATTTATTAGTATATTTTATACTTACAAATATTAACTGAATTCAACTTTATAACATATACTTATAAAGCTAATCAATAAATAAAGCTAATTCATTGGTCATCTTCAGTGTATTAAATGTCATATAACACATTTGAATGTGCCTATTTTCTTTTTTTTATTATTATGCTATGTTAATCACCATACATTACATCGTTAGTTTTTGATGTAGTGTTCCGTGATTCATCTTTTTAATTCAACTTTTAAAACAGTTTGAAATAAAGTATAAAAAGGAGATTTAAATCATCCGCGGAACCTACAAACACCTCCGAAGAATAAATATAGTTTGAAAGGCACAGTCTATATTGCTATCTTGCCATATTTCACTTAGCAAGTTTCTGTAAAGCACCGGCGGTGCTAGTTTAACATCCCCACAGTATAAAAAATTGTCTTCCTCTAGTTCCTTTAAGAGCAAAGTACATTCAGAGCTATTAAGTCACTTTTTAAAAATTATCCTGGTTAGATAGTGACTCCAAAAGCCATCAATAACTAATGTGTCTAGTAGGTGACCAGGAAACACTGATCATAGGTTCTCTCATATTTCCCTATGAGGCACTCTTCTTAGAAATTTGCAAATAGAGAGGGGTGCCTGGGTGGCTCAATTGGTTAAACATCTGCCTTCGGCTCAGGTCATGATCCCAGCGTCCTAGAATCAAGTCCTGCATCAGGCTCCCTGCTCAGCGGGGAGTTTACTTCTTCCTCTGCCTACCACTCACCCTGCTTGTGCGCTTTTTCTCACATAAATCAATCAATCAATCAATCAATAAAATATTTTAAAAAAAGAAATTTGTCAATATGGAGATTGCTATTTTCAACTTTCCATTGCTATAATCCTGTTAAATGTTAACTTACAAGAGAACACTTGATATCCTATATGAACTAGCTCACATACACATGTTCATGTAGGAAACTGGAACTCGGGGTGGTGTGTGTGGGTGTGTGTGTGTAAGGAGATATTTGGACAACCACTGATAAAATGAAAAGCAAAACATCAATAACTCCCTAATATGGAAAGATTTGGACATTCTTCAGAACACATATTAGATAACTAAATACTTGGAATATTTTGACTCTGTGATTTTTTTTCCAAAGGGGGGAGATTATAGAACTTAATTAATAAAATACAATAAAATAAACACGACTTACGACTGGCTGAAGGATTAGGTCACCTGAGTTAGAGTTCAAATTGGTTCTATGACTTTGGGCATCTATCTAATTCCTCAGAGCACCCCTTTATTCATTTGCATAATGAGATTGTTTAACAAGCTGTGGGCCTCAATAGGAATCACCTGGGGTGTTCTTAAAGACACTGATTCCTGGGGCTCATCTCCACCAAACAAATCAGAATTTTTGGAGCTGGAGCCAGATGTTGGTGTTTGGTACTCTTTTTCCTAGGTGATTCTAACGTGTGGACTGGGTTGAGAACCACTGCTTCTCCTTAGGATCTACTTAACCACTAAGATCCTATTTTTTATTAAATTTCTTCTGGTATTCCAGCTCAGTGTTCTGCAAACTTTAATGAGCATTAGAATCACCTAGGGGGCTTACTAAAATACAGGTGTTGGGTCCCATTTCCCCAGTGTTTCTGATTCAGGAGGTTAGAGGTAGAGCCCCACAATATGCATCTCTGACAATTTCCCAGGTGATGCTGGTGCTACTGATCTGAAGACCGCATTTTGAGAATTACTGCTCCAGCCCTCAGCTAACACAGGCCTATTCCACAAGGTATATGTGGGCATACATACATTCTGTTTAGATTTTTTTTAATTTATTTATTAGACAGAGAGAGAGAGAGCAAGCACAAGCAGGGGGATCAGGAGAGGGAGAAGCAGGCCCCTGCTGAGTAAGGAGCCTGAAGTGGGGCTCGATCCCAGGATCCTGGGATCATGACACCAGCCAAAGGCAAACACTTAACCGACTGAGCCACCCAGGTGACTCCTGTTTAGAAGGATGGACGTTTTCATCTTTGCAAGCA
Source organism: Callorhinus ursinus (assembly GCF_003265705.2). Taxonomy (NCBI): domain Eukaryota; kingdom Metazoa; phylum Chordata; class Mammalia; order Carnivora; family Otariidae; genus Callorhinus; species Callorhinus ursinus. The sequence goes on along the minus strand of NW_027397079.1, from coordinate 33,144,257 downwards.
AGCTTTGAGACCAACTCCTAAACACTTCCTTTTATAGCTGAAATAATCAGAGGCCTGATTATTTCAAGGTCATGAGTAATTAACAAGTTCATGGTTAAAGGCTCTGTGGCTATTAGAATCACCATCCCCTCTATATTTTCCAATGTTTCAGAGAATGAGAATGTTTGCTCCCTAAAGAATTGTTGTCAGTGGGGCTCCTGGGTGGTATAGTCAGTAAGTGTCTAACGCTTGGTTTCAGCTCAGGTCATGATCTTAGGGTCCTGGGATTGAGACTCACTTCCAGCTCCATACTCAGCATGGAGTCTGCTTGAGATTCTCTCTTCCTCTCCCTCTGCCCCTCCCCTTCCCCCTCCCTAAAATAAATAAATCTTTTTTTAAAAAAAGACTTTTTGTCAAGGACAACAATCTTAATAAATAATTGTTACTAAATAATGAGTTAATGATAGCTGCATTCAAGGAGTACCTACCATGTGTCAGACACTGTGCTTTAGATGCACCAACACAGTCAAAAATAAAACTTAACTGAGGTCTTCTTATTTGCCAGGCACTGTCCTAAATGGCTGCCCGTGTATTGGTCCATTTAGTTTTCATGAGAGCCCTCCAAGGTAAATAATATTAATACCCCTGTGTAACAAATAAAGCTGTGAAGCAAGGGAGGTTAAGCAACTGGCCCAAAGTCCCAGAGGCAGAGTCAGGCAGTTGACCACACTCTTCTGCTAGCAATCTACAGGACCATTATTAATACCCATCATTTTACAGATGATCAAACAAGGTATACAATTTGTGACTACTAACTTGCTTGCTAATAAACTGGTAAAGGTAGTAGTTGAAATTGACTAACTTTAAAATCCTGGCTTTCCCCACTATGCCACCCCTTTATCCGCACATACATATTAAGGTTAGGACCTGGCAGGCTATGCCAAACCATGCAACTGGGCAAGCTGGACTTGTTGGCTTATCTTTGGGCCAAAGAGCAAGTCTCTCTCTCACTTTTCTGTTTTTCAGTAGTGATTATACTAAAAAGTGGTGCAAACAGAGCATTGCTGACAAATTCTTTTCCTCCTGCTGTTCATTAGCTTTTTTTCACACAGCTTGTCCGGAACATCTCTCCCCCTGTTCAGCTTCTCTGGGACTTTTGTCAAACACAGCTGGAGGGGGAGTCACATTGACTTGATGACTTTGCTTTGCTTCACAGGTTTTTCTCCTTTCCTCACTAAAATTAGGCTTCCATTACTTACCGAGCAGTGTTTAGTGAATACCTACTATATTCCTGGCACCATGCTACGCAGTACCGAGGTAAAAAATTCTGAGACCTTATGTATATTGTCTTCACAGTCTGAGTTTCTGGTTGGGAAACCAAGAGAAATTAATAAACAAAACAAAGCTAAAGATGATAAAAAGAACTAGAGAGTGAAACAGTCTATTAAAAAGTGTCTGGAGTACCTGGGTGTCTCAGTTGGTTAGGCATCTGCCCTCGGCTCAGGTCGTGATCTCAGGGTCCTGGAATTGAGCCCCACATTGAGCTCCCTGCTCAGTGGTGAGTCTGTTTCTCCCTCTCCCTCTGCCTCTGCCCCACACTCCTCTCTCTCTTGCAAATAAATAAATAAAATCTTTAAAAAGTAAAACAAAATAAAAATAAAAAGTGTACAATGTCCAGTCTAAAAAATGGGTACAAAGGAATCTGAGAACTGAGAAATATGTTAGAATTATCATCTGAAAAGGCTTACCAGTGGTCTCCAAAATTGATGTAATTATAATCTTTCAAAGAGAAAAGCTATATAAAGGGAGAGGCAAGGGAGGTCATTTAAATGAAGAAGGAAAAGCCTGGTGAAAGTGTGTAGTGAGCTAAGGCAAACACTACCATATCACCTGGTTTAAGTACTAAATAGGCTTTGTTGGAGAAACATCTTAACAAAAAAAAAAGGAAACACACACACATACATGCATCTCTCACAACCCCTCCTTTACCACCAAACAAAACTCCACTGAAGAATCTGACAGAAGAGTTGTGGTTGAACTAGGATTCTTGTAAAACACTCAATACCACAAAAAAAGTAAACAAGAAGATAATCAACAGATCTATACAGCAGTATTGCAAAAAGTCAGTACACGTCAATTTCAGAAAGCAAATGCCACCCCCCCAAAAAAACCCAACCATGAAAGAGAAGAAAACTGCAAAATGGCATTCCAAATGGAACTAAATATACTCAAGCAGGCATTTGAGGACATGAAATAGTTTTCAACATACAAGAACTTGAATGCTGCACTACTGTTCTTGAAGTATCTACAAAGTGAGTGGTAGGCAAAGGTATATCAGGCAAATGGAAAGAAAAAGAGATGAAGAGTAATGATCCTAACATCAGACAAAGTAGAAGTCAAGCTAAAACAAATGATAAGTAAGGGCACTTTTTAATGCTAAACATGGCACGTCACAAAGAAAATATAAAACTGAATAATTGTGCACAAAATAACACAATAACCATCTTTATAAAGCAAAAAATATAGAAGGTGCAAAGAGACAGAGATAAAAACCCACTAAAAATATGACTTGAGTACATCATTTACAATACAAGTCGGATCAAGCAAATAAAAACTAAAGAGAATACTTAAACAACACAGTCAACAAGGTAGAATTTATAGGTATATATCGATCTCTATAATCTGATAATACAGGAAGAAACTTTTTCTCAAGGACTCATGGAATATTCACAAGAATTAACCAAATATTAGGTAACAATAAATTGGTAATTTCATATAGTAGAACTATTATAGTACAGTAAAATTAGAAGTTAGGAATAAAAACACAGAACAGTCCTTACACCTGGAAGTTTTTTTAACTATTAAATAATTCTTTAATTAAATAATACAAACTGAAATTACAGAATTTTTAAAAAAATAATGAAAATGAAAATGCTACATACCAGAATTCATGGGATACATGTAAAGCAGTGATCAGAGTAAACTGCATTGAACTAAACATTTTCATCAGTAAAATAAAAGAATGAATATAACTGAATTCAATTACCATATCAAGAAACAAACAAAAAAGATACAGTAAACCAAAGGAATGAACAAGAGAAGAAATAAAGATAAAAACAGAAACCAATGAGGTAACACAGACTTAATCAACAAATCAAAATCCCTGTTTAGAAAAATAATTATCTACAAACCACCAGCCAACTTGGAAGGAAAAAGAAAGAGATCACAATATGCAAAATATGAAATGAAATGGAGACACAACCACAGAAATTTAAAAATAAATTCATAAGATACTACTTTGCAGATGCCTTTACAAGTAAATCTGAAAACCTGGATGAAACAGATAATTTCTTAGGAAAATACAGATTGCCAAATTTGAGCCCCTTGGAATTAGAATTTTATTAGAAAGATCAACCAGACTAATTTCCATGGAAGAAATAGAGAAATTTATTTAGGAACTACCCTACAAAAATGCACCAGATTCAGATGGATTCATATTGGAATTTTACCAAATCTTTAAAAAAGATAGTTCCAGTGTTCTACACATAGTTCAAGAACATTCAAACTGAAGAAACTCTCTAGTTATTCTTATGAAGCACCTTTAATATTAATACCTAAACCTGACAGACACAATACAAAAAGAAAGAAGAAAGAAAGAAAGAAAGAAAGAAAGAAAGAAAGAAAGAAAGAAAGAAAG
>NW_027397079.1:33133193-33140571 GCF_003265705.2 Callorhinus ursinus | reverse complement strand
AAGAAAGAAAGAAAGAAAGAAAGAAAGAAAGAAAGAAAGAAAGAAAGGAAGGAAGGAAGGAAGGAAGGAAGGAAGGAAGGAAGGAAGGAAGGAAGGAAGGAGGAAGGAAGAAGACAGACCAGTATCACACTACCACTTACGGATACTAATGCAAAACAACTAGGTTAAATTATTAACAAACAGAATTCAACACCACAAGAAGAAGGTAATATGGGTGGGATGTATTCCAGGAATGCCATGTAGATTTAATATTAGAAAGTCCACTGATATCATATATTAATATATCCAAGGAAACAATTATGTAATTATTTCTATATGTGCTGAAACTCCTTTAACAAAATTTGACACTCATCCATGATAAAAACATCCAAGGAAATAGGAATCAAAGGCTACTTTTCATAAAATGGTACTTAAATAAGTATAGCTCATTCTAAAGCCAGTGTTTTACTCAATGGGCAAAAACATTAGAGGCCTTTCCACTAGAGTCAGAACCAAGCCAAGGATGTCTACTATCTCTGCTGCTTTTCAACACTGTATTTGAGATATTAGCCAGTTCAGTTGGATAAGAAAAAACAAAGGCATAAGAAGGGTAGGTTTAGAAGGAAAACTATCTGTTTGCAGACTGACAGACATTCTGCAAAACACCTGACCAGTATTCTTCAGATGGGTCAAGGTTATGAAAAATAGGGAAAGACTGAAGAATTCTCATAGAGTTGGGAAATACTAAGCAGAGTACCAACTAACTCCAATTGAATTATATCCTGGGAAGGGAAAAAGAAAAAAGGCATGTAATTGGGAAAACTGGTGAAATTTGAATAAGGTCTCTAAGTTAGTACTATTACTGTGTCAGTGTTAGTTTCCTGGTGTTGCTAATTATACTGTGATTCAAGAAAACTAGAGGGAGAGTATATGGGAACCATTTTTACAACTTTTCTGTTAAGTCTACAATTATTTCAAAATAAAAGCTTATAATAATAAATGACTCTAGCAGTCCCTTCAGTTGATTCTGATGCATGCTAAAATTTGAAAATCACTGCACTAGATTAACAGTCCTGGCCTCTTCCCTCTTACTATTTTTTGCCATACAGGTGGCATTCATTTGTCTGTATTTCTCAGGTGGGACGATAAGAACCAGATGAATATCCCTTCTATTTCTCTCTGCCTTTAATCTGTAAGAGATTCGTGCTGTATGGAACCAATCTTTCACTCAGACTGACCTTCCCAAGTTCCGGACTTTGGGCAAGGGTGAGAGAGGAATTTTAGCCATTTTGACCAATGATCCAGAGTCACATTTTCCAATCACCTTAGCAATAATAAAGCTAATATCTGCCATTTCCTGCTTCTGTCTTTCCAGTGGTTTTGAACTTGTGAAGTGGAGACATCTCTAAACCCCAACACCTTAGTCCAATCAGCTGTGACCAAGGCATAGGGGGTCACTTGATCTTTACAGGACACATGGTTCAGTGCAGGCAGTAGGAAGGGCAATTTCCTAAATTAATTCCTGAATGCAGGTAGGAAGATAACATCTACCAAAGGACAGTAACTTGCCGTTTAAAACATATTGGGGACTATATCTAAAACAATCAAGAAATGTTCCTACAATTTTATGTAAATACATGATAGAAAATTATACACAAGCTGCCAAGACAAGTCAATGGGGAAGAGTCTTTTTAATAAGTGTGGTGGGACAATAGGATATCCACATGCAAACGAACACAATTGAGCCCTTTCCTTACATTGTAAACAAAGTTAACTCAAAATGGATCGTGGACCAAAATGTAAGACTTAAACCTTGGAAATTTCTAGAAGAAAACATGGGAGTAAGTTCTCATGATCTTCGATTATGCAAAGCCTCCTTTGATGTGTCACCAAAAGCACAAGAGTGAAAAAGAATAAAATGGATTACTTGAACCTCATCAAGTGAAGACAACTTTCAAGAAAATGAAAAGACCGGAAAACAGGAGAAATGTTTACAAATCATTTATCTGATTAGGGAATTGTATCCAGAATATAAAAAGAACTTCTACAATTCGTTCATAAAAGGATACATAATCAAATTTAAAAAGAGGCAAAGGATCTGACTGGGCATTTTTCAAAGAAGCTATAAATCATCAATAAGCATATGAATTGATGCTCCACATCATTAGCTATTAGGGATATGCAATCAAAACCAAAATGAGATACCACTTCGCATCCGCTAGGATGTCTATAACCAAATGTCAGATAAGTGTTGGCAAGGATGTGGAGAAATTAGAACCCTCATACGTATGAGGATATAAAATGGTGCAATTTTGGAAAAACAGTTTGACAGCTCCTTAGAAAGTTAAAAATAGAGTAATGAGGGGCACCTGGGTGGCTCAGTCATTAAGCGTCTGCCTTCGGCTCAGGTCATGATCCCAGGGGGGATCGAGCCCGCATCGGGCTCCCCGCTCAACGGGAAGCCTGCTTCTCCCTCTCCCACTCCCCCTGCTTGTGTTCCCCCCCCCCCCCTCTCTCTGTCAAATAAATAAATAAATAAAAATCTAAAAAAAAAATAGAGTAATGACATGCTCCAGGAATTCCACTTGTAGGTATATACCTAAGAGAACAGAAAACATACATCCACATAAAAACTTGCACACAAATGTTTAAAGCAGCACTATTCATAATAGTCAAGAAGTGGAAACGGCCCAAGTGTTCATCAACTGATGACTGGAGAAATAAACGTTGTATATGCATACAATGGAGTATTATTCAACAATAAAACAAAATGAAGTACCGATATGTGTTACCACATAGATGAACGTTGAAAACATTATGCTAAGTGAAAGGAGCCAGGCACAAAAGAGCACCTTTTGTATGATTCCATTTATATAAAACATCCAGAGGAGGCAAATGCACAGAATCAGAAAGTAGATTAGTAGTTTTCCAGGGCTGGGAAGGTGGGCGGGAGTGGGGAGGAGGGTAGGGACCGCTAAAGCAAGGCCTCACTTGGGGTGATGAAAGTGTTTCTAAAGTTGATTGTGCCAGTGCTTCTACAACTGTCTGAATACATGAGAAGTCGTTCAATGGGTGAATTGTACGGTTGTGAATTCTATTTTCATATGAATATATGAATCAACAAACCCGCTTTTTTAAGAAAAGTCTTGAGGAAAGAGAAAAACCTCATACAACTCCATTAAACAAAACTTAACCTCAAAACCTTTAAATTATAGACCACGATCATTTCTTGGTGATAAAATTAAAGTTTACTATTTTCTTTTTTATACTGCTACTGTATTTTCAACAGGCACCAATACTACTTTTAAAATGAAGAAAAAATAAACCTTTATTGTAAATGATCAAAATGGAAGGGGAAAAGCTGGCTAATGCAACAAGTTCTTCAGCCTGCCAAAGAGAGCTATTTGAGAGGGAACACATCAGTAAAAGGAACCTATTAATCAAATCCTGGGATGTTGGTGTCTCAGGACTGAAATGCATTTGACCCAAGTTCTGGTTAGCCGCAAATGATTGACAGGCCTCTTCAGGCCAATCTTGAGAAAGATCTTTCTAAACACCATTTTGATTTGCATCAGGTAGCCCGGAATTGGAATCAGAACTCCTGGAGCCACTTACTGGGTATTCCAATTCCTCATCTACAAAATGTGGAGAGAAAATAAATACATACCATGTAATGATCCAATCGCACTAGATGGGTGGCTCTCAGCCCTGCAGAATCAGCATCCTCTGTGAACCTGAGAGAAATGTGAATTCCTGGGCTCCCCCTCAGACCTCCAGAATCAGAAACTCCAGGAACACAGTCCAGCAATCTGTGTTTTAACAAGCCCTCCTTGTGTTTCTGATGCAGGCTGGATTTGAAGAGTACTGATCATTATTTTTCAGGGGTTGAGAAGGAAAATCATCAATCAATACCTGGGGAATGTTTTTGAATCACCTATCTTTAAACCTCAGGCATTCTGAAATGCCCCTTTGACTACTTTCATATTCTCTCCCGAACACATACACATACACACACACTAGAATTGCTGTCTTAATGAGTCACTCATTGCTCATGTGCCTCTCTCCCTCAGCTGTCCAGGGATTGTCAAGATGGCTCAGGACATTTATATAGATTCCCTCTAATTTCTCTCAACTCCAAAATGCTGCGGTCTAGCAGAGTACAAGAAACCTCCTCACACCTCTGGAACTGTTCCTGTGTCATTTTTGGCAGGGGCAGGCAGACATCTTTTGAGTCAGGAAGTCATTTATCACCTCTAAATTCACACCCCCTTCTTTTTTGGTTATACCCCTGTTGGAAATACTTGCCCTACCTTTCACGGCGGCGATTTCCGTTTTTTTTTACATTTTTCATTTCTTACGTTTAACTCTAGACTTTTTCAAAAAACTTCATGCTGAAAGATGAAAGTATTCCTACCTCCTGCCTTCTTTTTTCACCCAGCTGTCCTGCCCTTCATGTCGGTTGTGGAGTGTGGGGGTCAAAAGCCAGCTGTGATTTTGAGAGAAATGGTATGCCGTTTAAAACTGACTGGAAGTCTGAGTAGCATGGGGTCTCCCTCTCTTCCTCTCTCTCTCTCTCTCTCTCTCTCTCTCTCTCTCTCACACACACACACACACAAACAGAAAGGTGATATAAAGGCAGAAATGTCAAAGCACATTGCTTTGCCCACCTGAAATTCAGATTTCATTTGCTTATATATTTATTTTTCACCACAGCTCTCCTCTTAGAGACCCAATTTCTTTGCCCGGGACATTTTGCAATGCCCAAGACCTTGTATGAGTGCCTTGATATGAGAACCACACAGAAAACGTTTCCAGGCTGAGCAAGAAAGTAAGGATGGACTTCAAGTTAAATATCTTCTCTCACCTTTCGAAAACAGAAAAAATAAGCAGATGCACTTTGTTATACTCACACTGTTGACATGATTACCCTGAGTGTTACAGCAGCAAAGAGCGCACCTCATCTGCCAACTGCTTTGTGTCTTAAGGGAATGTGTTGACTCACTGAATGACTGAACTAAGCCATTCTGCAGAATATATGAATCTTGCCTCTGATTCTAGCACTGAATGGCTGTCGTGGGACTGTATTCTTCATGTCAAACACGATCTGTAACATGATAACAGCACTATCTCCTTTCCTCCCGTTCTCTTCTTATTTTTCTAAGGATATAGAAAAAGATCCTTTCACCTACCACAAATATTTGGATCTTTCACCTCGTTTTCTAAACTCAGCCTAGAAGAGGTTGATGGAGCTTGTCATTTCGTAGGCTTTGGTACTAATTTCTCATGCTCAGAGAATTCTATCGTAATAGTAAGATGGTACTTGTTTATTTGTTCACTCCGGTCAGACAAGAGATCTGTATGTCCGTAACACATACGAAATCAACTGGGAAGGGCAATGCTATTCAAACACATTTGTTCTCTAAAGTAAGCCGGTAGTCCATTTTGACAAGGGGCAAAACTGGAAGTTAGTTTGTATCTGGAATTCCTTTCCTACCACTTCCCTCCTTAGATCTTTCTGGTCTCATGCCCCTAATGGAAATACTCAGGGCACTCAACGCCATGCTAGTTCCTTGTTTTCCGCTGAACGCATTTAACATACTCCAGGGATAGTTTTCATTTCGTTCTGGCCCCAGAGCCTTATAGAACCAAAAGACTAAAGAGTCATATTCTTCGTTGAGTGGAACCACTCTGGGAGGGTTTGATGCCCCACCCCGTGCCCACGAATCAACCCAGCAGCAGTTTGTGAACTGAGAAACTGGCCTAATCTTTTCCTTCATTCCATTATTTAATCTTTGTTTTATAAAAAAAATCTTTGTTTTATAACATTATTAGTCTTTGTTTGCCTTGGAGAATCCTAGATTGATGTCCTGTATCTTTAGTTGTTTCGCTGGTTGCCAAGGAATGTCTGTCCTCTGGATCTGCTCCTCCCTTTCCTCATATTTGCTACTGAGCATATCCTCAGTTCTCGCTCCAAACAAAGTCACAGCAGCAATGAAATGTGGAGGTGGGTCCTGCCACGGGTGTGCTGGGTCATCAGCAAGCTCACTCACTGCCGTGGAACAGAATGACACATTGGCTTCACATCTAAGCTCTGCGACATACAACCCTCGTGAGATTTTCTAAGCCTTCGTTTCTCTTATCTATAAGATACTGATGATAATACAATTCTAAGGTAGTGCTACAGGCAGTATATTCAATAAATATTCATTCTCTTCTTTCTTGTTTTCTCCCCATTTATATCATTAGTAAGTATATTTAAGACTTAGAGTATTAAGGGGTGCCCGGGTGGCTCAGTCGGTTAAGCGTCCAACACTTGGTTTCAGCTCAGGTCAGGATCTCAGGGTCCTGAGATCAAGCCCCACATCAGGCTCTCTGCTCAGTGGGGAGTTGGCTTGAGATTCTCTCTCGCCCTCTTCCTCTGTCCCTCCCCCCAGTCTCACATGCTCTCTCTCTCTCTCTCTCTCTCTCTGTTTCAATAAAGTAAATAAAATCTTAAAAAAGACTTAGGGTATTAAACATCAAAACAGAGATTCTCTCTCCCTCTCCCTCTAAACCCCCCCCAAGCACACACTCACTCTCTCTCTCAATAAAATAAATAAAATCTTAAAAAAAAAAAAGACTTAGGGTATTAAATGTCGTAACAGAATTCCAGACCTCACGGAAACTAACAATGACATACTACTAAACTTCTAGCGGTAGCGTATTTTTTTAACAATGTAGGTCTTAAGAGAAGACCTTGTTTCTTTTTTCTTGCCTCACTAGGTTTTCCAGCAAGAACAACTAACTGCTAGAGAGGTAATCTCTATGCATAACCAATCCCTGTTACCTGGTTCAAGCTTCTTACTATTACCAAACTTGTGTTCTTCTGTCTAAGAAATTACTGAGTCTCCTGAACAGCTTTAGAAACCACATTCTGCATTTTACACCATTGTTGTGGAAAATAAATATTTTGGCTATAGATATGAATGCTATTAAAACTGCAGATCATTTTTTAAATTTCTACCATCCAAAGATTAGACTCCTCATAAACATGTTTATTCTGACTTTTGACCAAGACAAGCTGAAGTGTTTTTCAGTAGAATCTCAAGGCCAGAGCTTTTCTGTATCTGCATGGCTGCGTTTATATACTACATACAGCTAATCAAGGCAAATGTAGTCACGAGGACATGATGCAATTGTCAGAGCTAATGACCCTCAACATTACCAACTAACACACCTTTGACATTTATTTAGTTGGAATAAGTATAATACCAAAGAGCAATAAAGAATCTATTTCTTCAGGTCCTGGAGCAGCAACTATGCCCCAATTTAAAAAAAAAAAAAAAAAGAAGGAGGAGGAGGAGAAGGAGAAGGAAAGAAAGAAAGAAAGAAGAAAGAAAGAAAAAGAAAGAAAGAAAGA